>NC_143572.1:70737187-71048750 GCF_054136105.1 Typopeltis vanoorti | reverse complement strand
GACAGCCACTGTCATATCTATGCTATAAGCTTCACATCAATTTCCATTTGTTTCTATTTACTTAATGGAATTCCATGTGGTATCCTCTCAGATACTTTTTGCATTTTTATTTATTTTTTTACTAGTTTGCTTCTGGAGTTATAGCCAAAGCAACTAAGGTTGTGAGGCCAGTGTATGGTGTGTTTCTTCTTCTTCTGGCCAGTTTGCATTTGTAAGAGCAGCAGTATCAGGGTATAATCATTTCCTTAACCCAACTCATCTGTTTGTTTTATTATAAAAAGTGAGTAAATTGCTAAAACTGGGCCAACGTGCCATGGTGTCTCTCATCCATACAGTATCATATTCCTATTCAACCATTCCTGAATTCTGCCTTTACCAAATTTTCCACCACCATAAACTGCTAATCAGTCTGCAATATGCTACATCTATCTTGGAGCTATCTTTATGTAGTGGAACTACCTTGTCCTCATTCCACTCTTTTGGGATCAGCTCTGAGAGCTGAGGCTTAACACATTCACTGCTACTCATTTATGACAGAATGTCCCTTAACATGAGTGTTGTTAAATTAGGGTTAAGATTCCAGATTACTCACAGTTCTAATTATAATTAACTATTAGATCAAAAGGTTATGTGGGTAGAGTATGGATGGCACATATTCTACTGCATAACCTTTTGGTCTATGTGCCATCCATACTCTACCCACATAACCTTTTTGATCTAATAGTTAATTAGAACTGAGTAATCTGGGATCTTAACTCTATAACAACACTCATATTAAATTGTGGATTAGGCCACCACTTTTGCTGTATTAAAACTACATGTATTTGTTCTCTGATGTTATAAATAGAATATAGCTTTGTAGTTTTTTTTTCCATAAGAAGTCAGGCCAGTACCACGGTTGAACAAATGATTGTCACTTTGGCATACTGTTCGAAATGTAATATAGCTTGTCTTTGTGTATACAGTGCCATAACGAGGGTGTGGCGAAGGAGGCACCTGCCATGGGCGCAACTCGGTTTGGGGCGTGAAACGTTAAAATAAATAGATATAAAAGTGCTATTTTATGTTGTATTTCTAAATTTTGGCAATACGCCGCTTTAGACACACAAATTCTGCAACACACTGCAACTCATTTTGATGGGATTAATAGTAAGTATTTAACACATTGCATTTAGTAAAATTTAACTTGTTACATTTAAATTTTTGTCATTTTTGGGTTAGGGGGTCACAAGTTAGACACTTGCCACAGGCACTTCATACCCTCGTTACTGTACTGTGTGTGTGTGTGCACTCCGGATGATGACCTTAATATGAAGGTCAAAACATTGGGACATGGTTGTAGTCTCCTATTCATTTTGCTGAAATGAATGCTGATCACTGTAACACTAAAGAAAAGGAATATCTATCATACATCTCCTTGAACACGTTAACAGACAAAGCACTTACAACTTAACTCTTTCAGCATTCCATTCATTCACCACACTCCAAACAAAAAATTCTACTCCTCAAATCCATACCAAAGTTCAAGGGATGATTTCTTGTTCTGTCCCTTCCAGCCAAGGGTTCAAATATTTCCTCTATATTAATCCTATAAAATCTTTTGAGTAACTTAAATGTTTCTATCATGTTCTCCCTTTTTTTTAACCTGTCAACTAACTTTTGCAACCCATAACCCCTCTATTCTCGTAGGGAGTATTCCACAGGCTACTTGGCTCTGGATCTTCTCCACCACTTTTTCATCCCCAAGAAACCCAGACCTGAGCACAGTCATCCAGATGTGGATGCATCAAAGCTTATAAAGAGAAATGACAACTTATCTCTGCTTGTTAGTGTTTTTTTCAGTACCAAGTAATCCTATAAGCTTCCTTGGCAGCCTTAGTAATATACCCTCTTATCTAAACTTCAACTCTATCTAATACCAGTCCTCATCTATTTCCTGGAGTACAGGTCCATAAATATGGTACACAGCTTGTAATCTGTTTATTCCAAAATGTCTAACTTTACATTTCTCCATGTTAAACTGATACCCGTTTTATCTTTTGCCCATAACAACAGCCTATGTAAATCATTCTAATACTGTTTGGCAGTATAGAATGATTTACACAGGCGCCACATCACTTTGATTTATTATTACCCTACTCAATTTTGCATTATTAGCAAACAACTGATTATTTCACTTGAAATCATTTATGTACAAATTGTAGTCCTGGTGCAGAACCTTTGTAGCACACTATTAGTCACCTGCTTCCTTCTGGATTCTTCTTATACTGCTTTATGGTAACTATCCATATGTCATTCTGGTATTCATATAACCAGTTTCATATCCATCCCCATTTGTTCTAGTTTGCACAAGAGTTCTATGTGGTATTCTGTCATATCTTTGCAAAAACCAGCAGTATCATCATATAGCCATTCCTTTGTTCAAACTTAGCTGTCACTCTATTATAAAAAGTTGGTGAATTACTAAGGCATAACTGATCCTCATAGTGTGTCATATTCTTATCCATCAATTCCTTAATTTGCTCTTTGATAAACTTCTCCAGCACTTTTGCTACCACTCCTGCTGATTGGTCTGTAATTTGTTAGTACACTCTTAGAGCATTCTTTATGCAAATTAATTAATTTGCCCTCTTTCCACTCCTCGGAACTCTGCCAGATCTGAGACTTAACAGCCTAAACAGAGGCATTGCCAGTTCCCTGGCATGTGCTCATAAAATGCGAGCTGATATCTAATCTAATCCCATGGCCATATTCACTTTGCGATTCTTCAGTATCCTAAGAACCTCCAATTCATCCAATCTGTTCTCATATCAGTTCTTATCACATCTGTCACTTGACATGGATGTTATACTATTATTATTATTACATGACACTTCCAGGGAGTCCAATGACTCATCGAGGGAGAGCACTCAATGCAGAATATCAGCAATAAGTTAATAGTTATTTTCTTATCAGTCTGTGTTCTCATCTATACCATTAAAATTAACCAACAAACTTCTTAATAGATACCCTCCCCACTCACAGCAGTGTTGTGTTATAGATTTTGTCCTTTTGTGTTGGGTTAAAATGAAATAAAATAAAAAGGTGTTGATTTCTTGCTAATTGTATGTCTTATTTTCTTATTCTAGGTTTACTTGGCATTATTATTATCAAGACCCCATTGAGTGAAAGCACACACACACAGCTCATCACACTGCATCACACCTTAAAGACATTCAAATTCTCTGCAGCCACCACACTCTCAGGCAAGTCATTCCAATCATTCACAACTCTGGATGTAAAAAAATCTGCTTTTCATTCCCTTGTTCACACTCTCCTTATACAGCTTGCAGGGATGACCTCTTGTTCTTCCCTGATCTCCCACCATTTTATGAAAAATCTCCTCAACATTGATTCTATAACAACCCCTTACCAAATTGTATGTCTATCATATTGCACCTCGTCCTCCTATCCACTAGACTCTGTAAATTGCATCTTCTCAACCTTTCCTCATATTCGACATTCCAGAGATCGGAAAAAATTACCTTAGTTGCCTCTGGACCCTTTCCAACATCTTCATTCCTTTTGAAAACTAGGTGACCAAATCTATTCCCAGTAGTCCATGTGTGGCGTAACCAAAGCCTTATACAATAGAACAAGAATCTCCTTACTTCTACAAGTCAGTGTCTTTGGTATCATTCCCAGAATTCATTATGTTGTCCTCACAATTTTGACGATGTATCCTCTAAATTTTAGATCCTTATCTACCATCACCCCAAGATCTCTTATTTCCTCTACCTCCAGCAATGTATGTTGATTATTATTTTTGTAATGCCGGCCTGGTTGGCTGAGTGGTTAGCATATCTGCTCTTCAGCCAAAAGGCCGTGGGTTCAAATCCCGCCGTGGGCATGGATGCTTGCGATTGTCTGTGAAAATATTAGTAGTGGTAGTGGACAATGGATGCCGTTGGTGTAGATGATGATGATGGTAGTAGTTGATAGATGAAGTAGTGGAGACTGAGAGCTGTAGAGTAGGTGCCCTCCCTCAATGAGTCTCTGGACTGCCTGGAGGTGTCATAATAATGATTGTAATACCTTGAAGAAGTCCAAAGATTCATCGAGGGAGGGTACCTACTCTTCATCTACACCAAAGCTATTTACCACTCGCCCATCAGTACCAGTATTTCTTTTTGTCTGTAAATTGTTTGTCCTAAAGATATGTGGGAGAAAAAAACCCTGTGCCTTCTTATGAGATTAGCTAACTTACCTTCAATGGAAAAATTCCACATAAAGATTCCTCCCATCACGACTAGAATCGAACTTAGGCCTTTTCCAATCAAAGGGCACAACATGCCATCGTTCTTCCAATTGTGCTACAGAGGCACTTGGTGTTGGTACATCATTATCATCAAATTCCTGACATGTACCCTCTAGGGGTGTACAGGATATGATAGTACCACATGAAAAAATTTACATCACCACTAACTTCCTATCTACAATTTTCCTCCAAATCAGTCTGTTACTTGTCAAGACTCCAACATTATCAGATCTTATATTTCTATTGTCTGAGGCACTTTGTACCATATCAATCCACCTATATCTTGGTCTTCCTCTGGGTCATTTTGCTGTCAACCTGGCAGAGAACACTTGTTTTGCTAATAATCTTTCCTCTCCCATTCTGTTTAAGTGACCATACCACCTTGAGATTAGCTCTGGTAGCGCATTCCTGGATGTTGACAATGTCAAGCTCTTTCCTAATTTCCTCGTTTTTAATATGATATTGCCATCTGTTCATGCCCCTAATCTTTCTCAGGACTCTCATATCTGTGGTCACTAGTCTTTGGTCAAGTGTTTTACTTCTGACCCAGCTCTCAGATCCATAAGTTACAATTTGGCTTGAATACTGTCTTGTATACAGCTAATTTAGTGTTTTGGCTAATTTCTCTCTTATTCCATATAAATTTATTCAGTTGACTTCCTACTATACCAGCTTTGTTGATTCTGTGTCTATTTCCATATTTAATTTACCATCTTCACTAAAAATCGTGCCTAAGTAGCTGAAATTTTTACTTGTTCTACAGGTTCTCCATTCACAATGCACTTGATATTTTCAATGCATTGTTATTGCTGACCTGCATACGATATCTAATACAACAGTTATTCAATTTAGTCAGGGAATCTTGTAGACTTGCAATGGATTTATTTAGAAGTATAACATCTGCATAAAGCAAAGCGCTGAGAGTAACATCTCCAATTTTGTAATCATATGTTGATACATTGATAAATTTTTTTTTTTTAAATGACTCACCACATAAGGTTGGGTAGGAGTCACCTCAATAGTACCATGGGTGGATTAAGAGTTTCTTTAAATTTATTTTTATTTTATTATTATTAGCATTAGCTGATTTTTTTTTTTTTTTCTGATTATTGTTGTTATAAATCTTGAAACTCTATCCCAGAAACCAAACATGGAGTTTTTAACGCACTACTTCTGGTCTTTAATAAGGTAAACAGCAGTCTCATATACTGAATGATGACATTCATCAGCATCCTAAAGGCATTCGCAAATATCCAACAACATGTGAGCAGGATTTGAAACATATTGGTTGGAGAAAAAGAAGTATGCTGACCACTTGGCCAACTAGGCTGGCAATGTTAGTTAAATTAGGAAAGAAAATGTAATTCTGTAGCATGAATGCTAAAACTAAAGACATGATTTTTGTATGCCTTGCATGCATAGCTTGAGCGTAGTGTCAAAGTAGAACACTGACATACTGAATGATGACATTCATCAGCATCCTAAAGGCATTCGCAAATATCCAACAACATGTGAGCAGGATTTGAAACATATTGGTTGGAGAAAAAGAAGTATGCTGACCACTTGGCCAACCAGGCTGGCAATGTTAGTTAAATTAGGAAAGAAAATGTAATTCTGTAGCATGAATGCTAAAACTAAAGACATGATTTTTGTATGCCTTGCATGCATAGCTTGAGCGTAGTGTCAAAGTAGAACACTGACAGAATGTCACTCCCCCAATTTCTCTAGACAGTGCTAGAGATAAGTCATATGCTGAAGAAATATGCTATGCTAAAGAAAAATCATATAGAGGTTTTTCTCCTCAGAAGCTTGAATTTTTCAAATAACATTAAACTGAACATAAAATCTAGTGCACGCATGCATGCACAAACACACAGTAGATTTAATACACTTCACTTTATGGTTTTATCATAATCTAAACACATCAGGTATCCTGCTGGTGACTTGGATTTTTATTCCTGCAAAATGGATAGGCTGTCTTGAGAATGCCAAGTTAATAACTGTAAGACACTGATCCCACAGATTTTAGGGCTGTTGTGATAAATTAACAAAATTCTCTCAGTTACTGATATTAAAAACATTCTTTTAATATTGCTGCATTTATTATTTCACTTTGATCTTCATTTATATTACTTGAGTCATTAAAATTCTGTTGTGTTGCTCCTACTACTAGTCTCTAATTACTGATTTGATTTCTTCCAGTGAATTCCACCCTCCCCTAGATAATGGAAGGTCATTCGAATAAAGATCATGAAGGTCATCATTGCTCCCATGTAGCAGCACCTTCTGTACATCAGACTTTAATGGAGATGGAATTTGAGAGGGGAATTTGGTCAGCAGGTAATTCATTTATTTATGTTGAATAGGAATTATTCTTTACACTGTTTCTGATCCTGAGAAGCTCAAGTTCAGAAAGTGTGAAGATAAGTTTGTTTTTAATAAATGGCCTTTTTTTTTTGTTTTTTTTTTCAAAATTTTGAAATGCTTCTTTGAAGTGAAGATCAAATACCACCAAAAGTAAGACTACTTTAGGAATATGCAATAATAATCAGAGCTCTCTGTTTCCAAATGGGGAAAAAATCATGCAGTCGTAATCTGGCAGATTGCTAGCATAGGGAAATTTCATCAACTCCATCTTACTGAACCAATTTAAAAATTGGTTCAGTAAGATGAATAATTACATTATAGATGATCAAATACATGGATTTGAAGGAAAAAAGGACATGTGCGAAGGAGGAGGAGTTTGTAGTGTCTGTATGATAATTATCTAAAATAGCATATGGTAGAAGCAGTCCAGTGTTTGGTAGTGCTGAATTTGGTGGGATCGTCAGAGAATTTATTCATTCATAGTCAAGGCTCTTTGTTTCCAAATGGGGGAAAAAATCATGCAGTCTTGCTCTGGCAGATTGCTGAGCATAGGGAAATTTCAGTTAAAAAGAGGTATATGGAACTATGGAATAATTATGACAAATTTAAGAAGTGCCTTAGAGAAGTACCATGGCATAATCTGGAAGAGAATGAGAAATAATGTAATGATACTTCACATTAGAAGTATCACAATGACAGGAGGATAAATCTCTTGGAAGATAACTAAATGAATCCCAACATTAAGCAGATGCTTCAAAAGAGATGTTGTGCAGGAAATATAAAGAAAAAAGTGATTAGCAAACGTATGTGCAGTACAAAGCATAGGAAGAGAAGAGTAATGCAAAATTAGATTTTGAGAGGAACTTAGCCAAGCAAGCCAAAAGGAAATCCTTAAGAGTTAATTTGTATCATCGTAATAGAAGAATGCAGTAGAATAAATTGTTGGATTACTAAATGATCTAATTGTGAGTGTGTATCATTCAGGTAGAGATAATGTAGTGACTCATGGGAGCTGGATCAATATTGGAATAGAGGTAGATGAACTGAGCTGAATAAACTTAATATTCAATTAAGTTCATCTAAGAAATGTCAATGAAATCTGAGATAATAATAATATTTAATGTCAGTGGGAATAGTTGAATACAACCACACTTATATCATTCCCTACCAGTGCTAAGACGTAAATAACCTGGTCAAGGACACTATCAGCTATCTTTCATTTTCTTGTAACATTGTACTTATGGAGCTTTATTTAGGAATTTTTAATCATCTGTTATAACATTGTTTGCTATATGAGAGTTGGCAGCATACCTTAACCACAGTTTCTGAGACTGACTGGTATGCAAATTGTATATGTATCTCAGAAAGTGTGGTTAAGGTCTTAAAAAATTCAGAATTCAGTAGCAATGGATAGCAGTATGATACTCTATGTAGGGCATTATATCATGTGAAGGGAAGAAAGTCTCATCTAAATAATATCCATACTACTAGCACTAAAATGAATACCACTGTAATGGGGTATTCATTTTGGTGCTAGTAGTATTATAGAATAGTATATCATTATTATTATTAGCATTGTCCTTTTGGCCTTCATTTCAGCAAGTTCAAATTTGATAATCTTTTCATAGAAATATGTGAAACTACAAAATCACCTGAACTGATCAGTCCAATATCCAAGTTTTGGGAAGTGATCGCTAGTTTATTTTATTTTTATTTATCTATGCAACTTTTTTGCAGTTGTTCCTTTGAACTCTAATAGTGTAAAATTTTATATATATTTATGACATATAATGAGTATAAATTTATATTTTGATTGTGTTTACTCCTCTATCTTTTCCTTAAATCTTGGTTTATGTTGTATTATTTATACTTTACTTGTTATTTCTTCAACTCTAAAATTTTATCCTATACGATTCTTACAGACTCTATCCTTATTATTACCTCTAACCCTTGGCTGCTATTAGTGTATTGCCCACATGTGCAAAACTCTATAGACAAAGGAAATGCCTCTGGCTAGAGCAAATTTCTTTGTTAGAATACTAGTATTAACCCTGTTTCAAATTTCGGAAAATTTATTTGTTTATACTGTGCCACCAAAATTCTATAGATGAGAGAAATTTCTTTATCTAAGAGCAAACACCTGGTATGGCACACGATCCTGTAACCTTTCCTTCTCTATTTCTAACCACAATAATCGAATATATTCTTATTTCGCACTGCAGTCGTGACTATCCCCAATATATTTACGCATAGGTTCTCTTTATGAGTGGTGCATTGAGATTAGTGATCAGGCAAATTATTTGGTTGATAAAAAAAAATTTATTCATCACTAATAAAGCAGGTTACAATTATTTTTATAGACACTAACTTAACTAATGTTGGTATGAAAGGTAAATAAGATAACTCGACGTAACATGGACATTCTAGTTCCCTTACAACATGCAATATTATCAAATACTATTAAAATGGGATGTCCTTCTAATTACTTAACACTCCTAGATTATTTTTACACAATTATTTGTTCAAGAACTATCCAACAATGACAAACTAAAATATTTTCACACTGCACTTTTCCAAGTTTTCTGACTCAGATCAATCATTCCCTATTCATGGTTCAACTCCTAAAATCCTACAACACTTCATAAATCACAATTCTAATTAATCCCTTTTTACCGTCACAATCTAACTTTCTTTGTATACAAAATTTGAAAAGTTCTTACTTTACCGAGGTGTCGGGATCTCACTGGCTTATACTTGCGATCATCAAATGGAATTATACGGCTCGCGTTTTCTTCATCTGGTCCCTTTTCAATGAGGTTACCTGGCTGATATATTCCTTAGGTTCTTGCTTCTGGAAGGTAGATATACGATCCCGATTTGCTTCCCATGATGTCACCAAGCACTGCCGCTGATGTTGGTCCACGAGGTTCCGCATTTTCTTCTCAACGTACACTGACCTGCTATGCCGAGACCTATATGCACACTGGCATTCTACTTGGCCGCATCGCTGCGTTTGTTCATCTCACCCCGACCTCACTGGAACTTCCTTTCTCTGGGAACGACTGGAACAGGTAAAAGGCAAAAGCAAAAGCCTCATTGTCGTGTCACAAAAAAACTTTAATCCCCTCGATGACCTTCACACAGCACCTCAATTCCTCTGCACTCTGTTCCGATGCTTCTCGTCCACGGGAGACCCCCACACACAACGTAGACCTTTGCGTACGTGATGACCTTGGGTCATGATTTAATCTTCTTATCTTTCTTGGGATTTTAGCATAATATTTGCATACTAACACATACTTCATCCATTCCTAAATTGCAACATAAGACATTTGACAATACAATATTCAGCAAATTTCAAATCAAGGATGTTATTATCATTTCATTTACATCCAATTTCTTTTTATTAATATACAAGTATTACATCAAGAATTTAGATTCTTGTTAAATCTGAATGAAAGGTAATACATTATAAATTCTCTTTCATTCAAGATTTAACAATATCATGTACTTCAGCTGTGACACAAGCTAATATGTGCACAAATTATGACTCATTATTGTGATTCATCTTTTGAATGTAGTTAATGGTCTGTCTTCCTGATGAAGTCCACATGGATGAAATATATTGGAGATTTTAGATAAAATATATATAATTTTTGCTACTTGTGTAAGCTATAAAATTATTACTTTATAATGTTCATTTCCTGTGTCAAATTAAAAGTATTCATTACATTGGTTGTGTGAAATGCATTTAAGTCAATTCCCATGTGCTATTTTTCTCAAACTAATTATCTTATGGTATTAATGTAATTTGCTATAGAGGTTTACATAATCACCTTATAATTCCATTCCACATAATCCCTTTTTGAGAAACTTTTTCCTGCTCAGCTACATCCCAAATCATTACGTGATGACTCACTGATTGGTGGAGTGCCAATAACCTCATTCAGATCTACATACTGTGAGGCTGTAATGAAATCCAAAGAAATCTAACACTTTATAACTTCAATTTTTTCCATTATCCATGTTTTATAAACAGTATGCAATTTAAATTAAAGATGCGAAGAAATTATATTCAGACATGTGATGTTCTGAAATCAGGCGCAAACTTTGTTTGCTTACACTTGGATAAAAGATTAAACCAAGAATTAAAGATGCCAAGAATTTCTTTGCATCTTTAATTTATAATATAACCAAGTGGAAAAATGTCCAACATCTCTCTCTAATCCAGAGTATTTTAGTAATAAGGTGTAACACCTTTTGGTTCCTCATATATTGAAATAGGACTTCTGCATTACTTCAACCTTGGTTTCACCTCCTGAGTATGGCTCCCAATGATGAGACCTCAAAGGTTGAAACTGGTCTGGGTAGCGACCCTTCCCATAATGCATAGCATTATATATACATGTCAGTAAGGATATGTGCTTTGCATTATGGGATACTAAGGCAAGTGATGTTGAAGGCATTAGCTTCTATATACAAGTTGCCCTGTCCTGAAATTACTTCAGATGCAAACTTTCTTTGCTTACGCTTGGATAAAGGATTAAACCAAGAATATAATTTCTTGGCATCTTTAATTTATGGTATAAACTAAGTGGAAAAACTAACAGTATGCAATTTAGTCGAAGTATTATCTTAACAGCATTTACCTAAGACTAGGTTAGAAGAATTATAAATGCTATTCATAGATTAATTAAACTTAGTTCATTATAGAACACCTTTTTTCCTCCTTCCATATCTTTCTCATAGCCATGGATGGAGATATTTCTAAAGTAGAGAAGTTATTGGGTAAAGGTCACAGTGCTGAGAGTAAAGATTCATCTGGTTATACAGCTTTGGTAAGGATTTTATTTTATGATGAATACTCTCAGTTAATAGTTCACAATTAAATTCTTTTCTTAATGTTTATTCTTATTGTGTTATGCAAATGGTTTATTGGGTATTTAAAATTATGCACTATTGAACAGAAAGTTTATTATTGTTATTAAGGCCTTCCAGTAATTCATGAACGTCATTATGGAGGTCTACTTTAGACAGACACCACATACCATTCCTTAAACTAATTTACCATCTGTACTCTCACAAGGCATAAAACCAAAACCTTGACAGCATTCCAGGCTTGCACTTCCTTTCCCCTTGTTCCACCATTTGAAAAATCTACTCAGTGCCCATCTAATGAAATACCTCTAAAATGCTTCAAATCATAGTGACAAGATCTGAGCATAGTCCAGATGCAGTCTAATTAGGACTTCTACAATTGATCCATCTTACCTTTTTTGTATTGTATTGTGCTCTAAATTTCAAAATTCTATCCATCATTCATCATCCTGAAATCCTTGCCTCTGGTATAGCTTTACCAATAGAATATATATCTTTCCATCCTTGGATCCCAAAATTCAAGATTATTACACTTAGATTAGCATCTTCATTAATTGGCTCACCTTATGCCAATTTTTCTGATGTGGTGCAACATCGACATTATCTCTAACAGGCTGTTATATTTGAGAGAAAGCTTGATTGCTCCAATTATTTTATTCCCCAAGAAAAACAAGTGTTCTCTGCCAGGTTGGCAGGAAAACGACCCAGAGGAAGACCAAGATTATAGGTGGATTGATACGGTACAATCTGCCTTAGATGATAGAAATATAAGATATGATATTGGAGTCTTAACAAGTAACAGACTGATTTGGAAGAAAATTATAGATAGGAAGTTAGTAATGATGTAAATTTTTCATGTAGTACTATCATATCCTGTACACCCCTTGAGGGTACATGTCAGGAATTTGATGATATATATATATAAGTTGGGGATGCTTAAGAGTCAAAGCTATATAACTGGGAGGAGACCTCCACATAGCCTTTAAAAGAATGTGGAGGACAGATCAGGGCTTCTGACCTAATGTCCAATCCTCACCTTCTCGTGGTGCCCCCCCCCCTGTTAGGTATCTACCTGGATACTGAATGAATGAGGATGAGCTGACAATTTGGAATTTAGCCAACCAAATTGTATTTTTATTGGGTTAAACCAAAAGATAGAAATGATGGTACAACATGACAGAATTTCATGCTGGCTGGGGCATTGCCCAGTTAGACAAGGCCCACATGGTTTTCGCCAGGAAACCAGGGCAAACAGCATCCTAAAACCCAACTCAACATCACCAGAGTTCAAGATCAGTACTATCAACATAAGAAGCCTGAATGGCAAAGAAATGGAGCTAGCTGAGGAATTGGATAAGTACCAGATCAACATAATAGGGATGACTGAAACAAAAAAGACAAAATTGGTGAGATATTTCTGAGCAATAAATGCAAAATGTTATATTCAGGAAATGACAATCAAGGAAAAGGAGTAGCCAGAGTATTCAACATTAAATATGACGCTAATCTTCTTGAATGGCAGGTAGTCTCAAGTAGAGTGTGGGCAAATATGAGAATGAGGAACTGGGCAATGACTTTGTGTCTATGGTCCCACAGAAGGTTCTACTAAGGTAGAAGTGGAGGAATTTTATGAGGCTTTAGAGAAAGAAACTAACACAACGAAAACGGAAAAGTTGGTCCTTGTTGGGGAGGATCTAAATAGCAGAGTAGGAAATGATTGTCAGACAAAAATATTTTGGGAAAATTTGGAGAAAAGAGCAAAGCTAATAATAATGGCAAATACCTGTTGGATTTCTGCTCAGGACATGGACTGGTTATTACTAACTAACACAATGTTCCCACATAAAAATGTGCATAAATTCACATAGAGAGAAGAGGCAAGGAATAAGAAAAGTCTCATTGGCTATGTTATTGTTGATAGTAATGTTTTCTTCGTGGTGCAGGACACCAGAGTGTACAGAGGATTTGAAATTGGAAGTGGTCACCATTTAGTCTTGAGCAGGATAAAGTTGAAGTTCATATTGAAAAGAATAATATGTAAAAAAGTTTTAAAGTGAATAAAAGTTGAGCAGCTCTCAGATGCGAACTGTAGACTAAAATACACAAAGATTATTGAATAAAAAATGAATGAGTTTGAGAACAGGAATCAAACCTTGGAGATTCAGTGGCAAGCCCTGAAGAAAACACGGATTGATTCAGCCAGAGAGGCTTGTGGTGAGATTATCTGTAAGGATAGAAAAATCAGAACTCCATGGTAGACACAGGAAGTTAAAGAGGCAGTGAAAAAAAAAAAAGAAAGCATATCAAAAGTTCCTGGTAAATAAGTCAGCTTGTTCTCTTAGAGAATATAGAGACAAATGTAAGAAAGCTAAACATGTAAAACTATCTAAACAAAAGTCATGGGAGGATTTTGGTAAAAACGTAGAAAATAAATATCAAGAAGGTAGCAAAATATTCTGGAGGTTGTTGAAGCTCAGAAATGGAGGACAGTGCTGTAAAAGGAATTAGAGATGATAAAGGTAACATGAAAACAGGAGAAAAAGATATCCTTGAAGTGTGGAGTAATTACTTCGAAAAATTGCTAAATGAAACAAGCAGTGATGATAGCACAGTGTTAAAAAACACTGGCCAGGCATGCAGTCAGGAATACATATCCATACTTGAAGTAGATAAAGCCATCAAAGGCCTGAAATGTGGAAAGGCAGCAGGAGTAGATGATATTCGACCATAAATGCTCAAGTATGGAGAGTCTTACAGTTGCTGCACTGCATAGTTCAGAAGGCCTCGACAGAGGGACGAATTCCCGATGATTGTAGTAGAGCTCTCATAGTTAGTACCAATATATAAAAAAGGAAATGAAACTGAATGTGAGAATTACAGAGGTATTTCTCTATTGAGTGTTCCTGGTAAGATTTATGCAAGTATACTTGAGAAATGGTTAGTCAATGAATCTGCAAGATTCCTTGACTAAATTGAATAACTGTTGTAATAGATATGGTATGAAGGTCAGCAATAACAAGACACAAACACAATGAAAATAAGGCAGAAACATTGAAACTATCAACTGCATTTGGAATGGAGAACCTATGGAACAAGTAAAACATTTCAGCTACTTAGGCACGATTTTTAGTGAAGATGGTAAATTAAATATGGAAATAGACAACAGAATCAACAAAGCTGGTATGATAGGAAGTCAACTGAATAAATTTATATGGAATAAGAGCGAAATTAGTCAACACTAAATAGCTGTATACAAGACAGTATTCAAGCCAATTTTAACTTATGAATCTGAGAGCTGGGTCAGAAGTAAAACACTTGACCAAAGACTAGAGATCACAGATATGAGAGTCTTGAGAAAGATTAGGGGCATGGACAGATGGCATCAATGGCAATATCATATTAAAAACGAGGATATTAGGAAAGAGCTTGGCATTGGCAGCATCCAGGAATGTGCTACCAGAGCTAATCTCAGGTGGTATGGTCACTTAAACAGAATGAGAGAGTAAAGATTAGCAATACAAGTGTTCTTTGCCAGGTTGGCAGGAAAAAGATCCAGAGGAAGGCCAAGATATAGGAGGATTTATACGGTACAAAGTGCCTTAGATGATAGAAATATAAGATCTGATAATGTTGGAGTCTTGACAAGTAACAGACTGATTTGGAGGAAAATTGTAAATAGGAAGTTAGTAATGATGTAATTTTTTTCATGTAGTACTATCATATCCTGTACACCCCTTGAGGGTATATATATCAGGAATTTTATGATGATGATATATTAAAGTCAGTGATGGAGTATAATATAACAATATATTTTATTTCAGTTGGTTAGAATGTTTCAGATTCTTATCTGCAATGGTGCATTAGCTTCAAGATCAGCATGTTGTGTTTATCGAAAAGAGTGCAGCTCAAACATAAAAGAAATTAAACTGTTTACTGTGAACATATATATTCAACAAATACAAATTCTTAGTACTTCGCTATATATCTCTTCAATTTCTTAATTTGTAACTTTTGTACGTACAAATAATTAAATGGCCATTCTAGGAATTACATAATGAGCTCAGTAATATTTTCTCACATTTAAATTTAATACTATGAGATAACATTAAATACTTTACAAAACAAACTGAACATAGCATTCATCTAAAAGTTCTGTAGTTTTACATGGCCATATGAGAACTTCCTTTGTAGCACTTATTTTATTGTTTTTACTTGCTCATTTCTTCTGCCTTATTTCAAATTATTTAGACTGTGGAACTCCAATATTAGTTAAGGCCTCACTTAACTAATTTAACATTTAATTGAGCAGTTCCAACTGCACTTCTAATAAAAATAACTTTACTGCAGATTCCATATTGCTCCTTGGAACGTATATCACTTGGTTCTCATATACAAAGGCTTGATACTTTGTGCTGTTGTTTAATTATTACTTTCACAGTTCTATTTCCTTGGAAAGTAGTTAAAGATGCATATAAAAGCTTTTGCGAGATTAGAGAACTTAATTCAGTAGTTTATTAGAGCTTTCTGACTCTACTTTCCACCTTGCCTACACTTTGCTTTCTAGTGATAGCCGTTCTAAAAAACAACTAATGTACATGCCCAAGTTTCAAAGCAAAACTTAACTGACAATGTGGCTACCTAACCGGCCATTATGGATGAAATACACATCCTCTTACGCTTCGTATCCATCATATATTTCAATGCAATATCAATGGTATCACAATTTTAATACGCACTTCACATCCATGATGATAACCTTGACATCTATAGACGTCTTGGCCAGTAAAGTGGTTAATACAGTGAATGCACACTACGAGTATTTGACATAGAAACACAATGGCAAACAACATAATTTATAATATATAGAACATTTCTGTCTTATTCCCTAAGGATTACAATATATGGTAAGCAAGTTTATTACTTAAATTCATTTAAGTCTCTTTTATTATGCTATCGCTTAACCACATGGTAGCTCTGGTAATACTAAGCATATAATGCATTAATAAATTCAAACACACATTTGTTTAAGAGTACTTTATCACATGACAAAAATATTCTTATTAATGTAATTTTGCACTCAGTATATACAAAACTGTGAAAAACAAAAATAACAAGTGAAACGATCATGTACAGTTTTCACAAGGCCTCCCTAGCTTCACATCACTCAGTGACAATATCATTGACATAAACGTGGAACAGTAATGATCCCAGTACTGAGCCCTGTGGAACTACAGTTGTAGCCTTGCTTTTCACTGATATGGCTTCCTCACACACAATTCTATCAGACAGATAGCATTCTCAATCTACTCTAATAGCCTGATATCTAAACCCATGTTTATTGGTTTAGATATCAGGAACTCCAAAAAAATTACAATATATTCATTTCTCTAATCAACCACTCTTGTTAATCTCTAATTAAACAACCAGTTTACTGAAGCAAGAGTAGGTAGTTAATAAATTCATGCTCATCTCCATAAAGAATAACTTTACTTCAGTTACATTATGAGCTCTTATTAAATTTTCCAAAATCTTAACCATCACAGAAGAAACAACCAGGTCTATAGTTTGTTTCTACATTTTACTATTAATGCAGTGGCATTATCTTTCCCTCCTTCCAGGAGTTTTCCAGTTGCACAACTTGGTAAATAAACAGCCATGTAAATAACCTTTTCAGTTTCTTATCTGGTTCTCTTAAAATATATGATGATATTTCATCTGGCTCCACTGTTTGATATACTTATCAATTGGTATTCTGTATATGTCCACTTCATTTCTTCATCATATTTGGTATAAAACATGCTTCAGCAGGATTAAACACCCTAATACAGTAATTATTAAGCAGTTTTACTATTATTAATCATACAGCCACCTGCTTTCATCTAGGAAGGTCATTCATCCACAATCACCACTGTAATCTCAGATCCTTAATAGTAAATTTTATTGCAAAAAAGGTGACTCAAAGAGATCAATCAACTGCATTGAAGACTTCAAGCTAACAAAAATTTTCAATGCATTTAAGTACCAAGAGGAATTTAGGGCACCAGCAGTTTTTAGCTTCAGGACTCTATGCACTAAGTAGTTTATAAATTCATATGGTGAGTTTATGCCAGAATAAGAATAGGATTATAGGCCTTCTAAATGAGAAATTTTAAATTAGTACCTATTGAAACCAGAACTGGCTCTAATAATGAAATTCTAATGCTCTTAAATCTGAATGTTTTTCATTCACTTGAAAATATATACCACTCTAGTGATTATTAATTAATGTGCATGAAATCTTGATTATTAATAGTTTTTTTATAGTGTTTCCACTTATCAATCAACTGGCTGTATCTTCAGGTTCCTCTATATAATACATTCTTGTGAAGTCTTCAGGTGATAGATTTCATGTCTAGTGTAAGATTCCTTAGCCTGCTTACAGTTCTAATATAGTATAGATTTATTACCTTTAGTTAGTGCAGACGGTGGATTCACATCAGTGGATCGTTCAATTATCCACATATAAAGCTAGGCTGAAGAAGATACACACCTACTGACTCCAGTGTTTGTTATTGCAATTTATTAATGGTTATTGCTGATGTGAAACAGTACATAATTGCTGGAATGAAATAATTGAGATGAGTTGTTTACAAAAAAAAATTAGATATATTGTGGATATGAATGGAAATGTGCAAAATAATAAAATAAAGATAGTGGAGGAAAACAAAAGTAGCAAATGATTCAAGAGTAGCACCATGTGAAGATTCTGTTATAAAAGGTGTGGTGGATGGGGGGGGTGGTTCATAAGGTCTGTTTTTTAGGAGGGAGGATGAACAGGATGATAGCTGCTCTGGATGTGAGAAGTAAGCATGCGAGGGAGTTAGTAGTAGGAACGATGATGCGGTTGGGTATAAGGAGAATGTGAGGATGGATATCAGGAGATCATTGAGGAGAGTGAAAGACAACAGTGTGGTAGGAAGAACAGTTGGTGTATTACCCAGGTATGACAGTGATGAGATGGTGAACCAAAATCATGAGAATAGTATGCTAGCAGAGCTCAGTGAGGAAAAAAGGGATGTTGTCTGTTGATGTGTGGAATTTATTTAATGGCGATTGGAAGTTTGTAAAAGAGGTCATTTGGATTTAAATAGATTTGGTATGAATCCACTGGGGGTTGTTTATTGCTAGAAGGAAGTGTAGTGAACAAGGGATCAGCAAAAGTCAGATGATGTAAATGAGAAGTGTAAGAGATGGGAATGTGAGAATAGGAATGCAAGTTGGACAGGGAGATACAGTAAAGAAAACATTCAGGAAGCAGTAACGAATGCATATTTGTGATGATCAGCATAGGAATGGGATGGTCTGGAATACACAGGAGTAGTTGAGTCTGGGGAGATATATGAGATAGAGGGTAAGGGTCAGCAGGGAGCAGGAGTCACAAATTAAGGATAGCATTGGTACGACTGGTAACAAACCAAGGAATAGACTGTTATGCTTATTTATGAATGTCAGGAGTATCCAAAATAAGGGAGATGAAATTGATGAATTGGTTGAGTTTATTTTTCTGAAAATAATAGGAATAAGTGAAACATGGTTGGATGAGAATTTATATCCTGACAGGAATAGAAATTGAAGGATGTGATGTTTTCCCTGAGGCTGCTGACAATAGTCAGAGAATTATATCCACAGAAGGTTGAGATATGAGAAGAAAACAGCAACAGTGGTTTTGAAGCAATGTGAGGTGGAGGTTGAAAGAAGGATGTTTAGTTGGATGTTGTATAGGGAGGGAATAATGTGGAGGATACAAAGAAATATATAGACAACTTTGTTTAGTGAGCAAGAGAAAGGTGATCATTATTGGTGATTTTAATTATGCAGCATTGACTGGAATGAGGAGTTATTCATTCTCCTTATTCTCTGAGGAATAAGGAGAATGAATTCAGTTCTTAAGAGACCACTTTAGAGCAATATGTAATGGAAGAATTAGGACACACAGTGATCTAGAACCAATTTGATCATATCATCAAATGATGTGAACAGAATGTCTCATCTTTCTCCATTTAGCAACATGACCATGAAGTGATTCCTTGGGTTCTAGCTAGTCATATGAGAACTATTGCAATGTGGAAGTACAGGTCTTGTGATTATGAAAAAGCTTAAGGGACTATTGATAGCTATAGCATGGAAAGAGGAGTTAAGTGGAAAGGTGTTGTTTGGGCATTGAACAGAAACTATTTAACAACAGCACTGATTGAGTGTATTCCAAAGGTGAAAAGACGTAAGATGATGAATAAAGGGATTAAGCATGAAATCTTAAAGAAGGCACTGTGGAAGATGTGAAGGCACAGGATGAATGTTGGTAATAATCAGTTGCATGAAGAGTACAAAAGAGCAGGTTAGAAAGGTAACTCAGTTGGTAAAGACAGGAAAAATGCATTATAAGCAGAAATTAACCAATCAAGCAAAAAAATAAATAAATTCTAGTGAGTTAATTTGATATGTGGCAATAGAAGAAAGAATGGCTATGGGAAGACGATGGTAGCTAATGACAGTGGTAGATTGGTAACTGATGCAGAGGATAAAGCTGAAATATGAGCAGTTGATTAGAGTATTTCATCCTCATGTAGATGACATCATGAGAAGCTGAGTGTAGAGGAGGGACTGGTGATGAGTGAATGAGGAATTAAGTAAGTTTGATGTTAATAAGGCAGTAGAACTTGACATTATATTACCATGTCTTGAAAAAATTCTCTAGGGAATTAGCAGCACTCCTCATACCTATTTAACATGAGTGTAGCAATAGGATTAGTCCCAAAAGAGCAGAAAGCAGAAAAAATTGTTCCACTTGACAAAGGGGAAGTGGCCATTCTGTGTGTGTCTGTCTGGAGTTCGAGATGTTGGTGAAGACCAGGCTTCAGAATTAAGTCGAAAATAGTAGTATTCACTATTTTCTATGATGGTCAGCATAGCTTTGTTATGGGATGGAAGTCATGTGACAAACTCATTCAATAAAGGAAATGTGTATACATTGATGTACTTGGATTTTTCAAAGGCCTTTGATGGACTATCACATGACAAGATAGTAGCTAAATTGAAGCAGATTTCATTAGATAACAGACTATTCAGTTAGCTGATTGGCTCTCAGACAGGTATCAACAAGTTGTATATGGGGGGGAAAGGGATCCCAAAAGAGGAAGGTTACTAGTGGAGTGCTGCAGGGATCTGTTTTGGGTCCATTATTGTTTAACTTTATATATTATTGATATGATATATTTTAACAGGATTAACTGGAGATATGCAGCTGTTTGCATATCTCCAGAAACAAAGAGGTTGTGGTTTTCTTGTATAAAGTCTAGATCAGGCTGCTTTTGCACAGATTTGATTGTCTTTGCAAAGTGAGTAGAATACATTGCTTTAAAGTGTGGTAAGTGCAGAAACTCAATGGGTGTGTAATGCATGGTTTGATTTTTTGCATTAGAGTGTAGACTTTCCTTGAGTCTTTTGACACCATGGAGATCTGATGTTAATAATAATATTGCCAAGACAACATGTATACTTCATTTCATGCCCAGAAGTCAGTGTGGTAGCAGATAGAAATTTACAAAAAAAAAAAAAAAAGGTTGGCGTGTGTATATTCACTCAGCTTATTTTCTCCCTCAGAATACTGAGCCTTGTCGTATATATCATTGAAGAGATATTATCCCTTTTTAAGAGTAAAAAGGAAATTAACTTTTGTACATTTTTATCAAGATGAATATTTCATGAGTTTGTGAGTAGTTGAGTTCCCATAATTCAACACAAACTGAATTGTGGGAACCATAAAATATTACATGCAGTTTTACTTATTTGAAGTTTTCACCAAGAACAATGGCCTTATGGCCAAAAGGAACCTTATTGCCTATGATATCTTCTAGTAAGCTGTTTGCACACAGGACCATGGCACCTTATCCTTTGATTGACTGGATACACTGTATAGCTGTCATTTTTATTTTTGCTTCAGTTCTGTACTATAGTTCATTTCAAACTGAACAAAACAGACAGTCTCAGAGAAAAGATTTTCCAAATAAGTCTTGTAATATTAACAGACTGTATATTAGCCATAGGCTGCTGTCACTAATGCTCATCCTCTAAGGATTGTGATACCACAGAGCCCTTTGTTATAAAGTAAAGAGCTTTATAACAGTTTAAATTTTTGGAATCTGATTATTTTTTGGCACATCCACACCATTAAAAGTTTAAGATCTTTAATTTGAGCTTGATAGTGAAATTTCAAATGGATGAAACCATTACAAAATCATTGCATCATGTTAATATATTACACCAATGATAAGTTGTGTATATTAATGGTGTTAAAATTTTTCAGCATTATGCTTCTAGGAATGGTCACAAAGATATCTGTGAACTTCTTATAAAACAAGGGGCTAAGGTTAATGCACAGACACCAGGTGGCGCAACTTCTCTTCATAGAGCATCATATTGTGGTCACACGAGTATTGTACAACTTCTGCTCTTACATGCTGACCTTACCCTTTGTGACAGTGATGGTAAGACTGCATTGCACAAGGTATGTTTAAAACTGTCTATATATTCCTTTATTAATAGGGCACATGTTCATTAAAAAAAAGTCATTTGAGTTATATTTTTACCACACAGTTTACTGACATAATTATATCTGATATTTCAGTTTGAGGTTAGTTTATCTGAAATATTTGAGCATCTCTGAAAGAATGTTTTATAAACAACTATTATCATTATATACAATTCATATAATGATTACCTATGGGTAGAAAAGTCCAGTGGTGGTTATGCAAATAAGCTTCATGTGCTTCACTTTGGTTTCACCCTTATAACTTGCACTGCATTACAAACTCCAACTCACATTAATTAAATTTATAAATTTTCTCAAAAAAAAGAAAAAAAGCTTTAACTTAAAGTATACTAACTTATTGTTAATAGCAAATCATAGTTTTATGCAAGTGTTACATATTCATATGATGAATTTTATCCCCTGCCCCCTTCTGTGTAATTTAATTTATTCTTTCTCTCCCTTCATCTGAATTCTATTGCATGTCAAATAAGTCATTCAGAATTTGATTATAATTAATCAAATAACTAAACAAAGTGTCATTACGTGTGGAATACCATTTAACTGCACTTACTGTTCTCTAAGTAACATCATCCTTACAACAACAACATTGCTTATCAGTGGAAGAATGCATGTAACTTTGCTGCTGAACAGCACAGTGGCAATCATTCTGCATAGTAAGAGGTGTGTGATATTGCTTTAGTGGCCTTTGTTCCTCTCCAATGTTGAAATATCATTTGCATTAGGAAGTATCAGTAATGCCCTGCTATTACTAGTGTTGATCTCATATATACAATTTGGAGTTGTTACATAAAGGATTTGTAACAACTCCAAACATAACCATCCTTCCTAGAATGTCATTTTTTTTTTAAAAAGGTTATATGAAATGTTGGCCTGGTTGGCTAATGAACTTGCTCTCCACCAGCAGGCTACAAGTTTGAATCTGGACATGGAGGTTGATGATTATCTTTAGAAGGCAGATGAATTTCATCATCCAGTGTGAAACCACTCACTTATTGAAGGCTTTCAGTGGCTCAGAAAAGTTCCATGTTTATTCTCTAGAGCAGGGTTTTCAGATGAGTAAAATAAAAAATGAAATTCCAAAATTCCTTAACCTGCTGAAGTGCTATACGTTTATCACTTTTTGTAGGTGGGAAACACACACACACACACACACACAAAAGTCAATGCTAGCACAAACACATCAGTTGCCTTGACAGACAAACTTGGCATCCTTTTTCCTCTCAAAGCATTACTTTTCATCTGTCATATACTACACTTGTAAATCTCAGATCCACACAGCCTTAGAAATACTGTTCTCATGTTTGGAAGTGGTACAAGGACCTACCTAAAAATTCTTGTTACTGTGCAGAGGAGTGCAGTTTGGCTGATCAGCAATCCTGCTTCAATGATTCACTTAACCACTATCTCGCACAACACATAGTACATGTCAGACTTTGTCTTTCCTGCAAGTACTTTCATCAGTGCTACTCCACTAGCGCCCATCATTCTTCTACTTTCATAATTTGCTAGAACATGGATTCCAGCTGCTCAACATCCTTTTACAGTCAGTTTGAAATGCAATGAACTGAACCTGCTTTTCCCTTTCTTTCCTAATTCTGCTTGCTTGTATTCTATGGAAACAAGTCTTTCCCACATATGTTTCTGAGAAACTACAACCGTTAGTGATAGTTGCTATGGTTACTTCAGAAACATCAAGATTTACAAGGTGGATGTATGCAAGCTGCAACTCAGTGAACACATTCACTGGAAATAAGAAAACTGACCTGTCATTTACAATATTTATCATTGTGTTTCATCTTTTCAATAAATATTTGCATGTAAAATGCCAGTTTTTTTTTGTGCGTGTGTGTGTGTGAAAAAATCCATATCAAAAATAGATCTCATTGTGCCTCTTCAGTATTTTCATTTGACTCATCTTATGTGTTTTGTCACTCATTCAATTTTTTCTTATTTCAGGCAGCAGAAGGTGGTCATCTAGAAATAGCAAAATTTTTACTAAGCAAAGATCCTAACTTGAAAGACAAAAGAGATAAGAATGGTAGAACAGCAGCGACGTGTATAACAAACGATGATGAGGAACTGCTAAAGTTGTTGATGTGAACTGACGATCACTTTTTTTTTTTCCCCTACAGTATTATAAATTTCCTTATGTAAATAAGAGATGCAAACTATATGATATATTTGTAAATGTTTTATAAAGGCATAATATTTACTCATTTTGCTAGCAATTATTTAAATATGCAATAAAATTCCAGTTTTGACAGAATCAACTCTTTTCAATATTTGGTATTGATTAATTTTACCAGAGGATATTTTTGTAGTTGAAATCAGCTGGATATCACTGATACATGGTACACATTCTCTGAATGTTTAAAACAAAAAATAAAAGGATACATTCCTACTTGAAATAGACAATATAGAAATTTTAAAGACATTTCATAGTGCTGACAATTCAGTGACTTTTATGTTTTTGTTTATTTAAAGAACCTTGCTTTTTTAAAAAAAATAATTATGAGTAAAGTACAGGTATCCCTCGATGTTACCACGTATATCAATCACATTAATCAAATCTAATTATCAGTGGTAAAAATTACAATTTGCCCATGATCGATTGCTGTATTAATAATTCGTTTTGTATGGTACTCTTTTAGAAAAAATAAAAAATGAATGCAAAGTAAATGTTTAATAAATACTTGTACCTACATTAGTTGCTGCAATTTTTTATCAAAAAAAGTTATCAAGAGTTGTTTGAAGTTTCAGTTTTTTTTCTTATCAGCATAAATTCTACGATAACAAGCAAAATGACTCTCTAGACCTCGGCAAACAAGCATTCTTCGATTAACATCTGGATCCATATCCATTACTTGCTGCTTAAGCGATTCTAAACTGCAAAATATTCCATCCAGTTCTTTGATTGTTATCTCCTTTGGAACCTCACTTTTTACATTCCATTTGTTCGTTGTCTTCATATGTGCATTGTTGTTTAATTTCAAGAAGATCGTTGTCGCTGAAATCTTTTGAATTTGAATCCAATAATTCTTTAACATCTTCACCAAGTGCAGCGATTTCTTCAACAATGTTCACAGGATTTTCAAAACAACCTAAGTCATTAGTGCATTCTGGCAAAAGGTTTTTCCAAACAGCTTTCATGCAGCTAGAAGACACTTGTTCCCATGAGTCATGAATGTTTTTAATTGCATGTTTAATGTTAAAATTTTTCCAAAATTCTTGGAGCATTGACGGAGAATTACCCAAAGCCAATCTTCGAATAGGCTTTGGGTAACCCAAGCCTTCTGATTTGCATACCAAATTATAGGTAAATAGTTCTTACATTCTTTTAAAGCCCTTGAATTCTGAGTTGAATAGACGAGCAGCTGCTTAAATTCAAATCTCCATTAGTATTCCCTCCAAGCATAGCAGTTATGTGATCTTTTGATAATTTATAGCCAGGCTGCGCTACTTCTTTTTTTGATATATAGAAGTTCTAGATGGCATTTTTTTCCAATAGAGACCAGTTTCTCTACATCGAAAATTTGGCGATAATCGTATTAGTTTTTTATTATTACTACAGGCAACTCCAAGGAGTCCTTCGACTCATCGAGGGAGGCCCTAAACATCATGTCAAGAACAACTATTCAACATCCACACAGTATCTATCATATTTTGCCTTGAACTCATTCACAGTCATGGCACCCACAACAGACTCTGGCAACTTCTTCCACTTATTCACCACTCTCCAAGTAAAAAACCTAGTTCTAACACCCTTGCTAACCACACTCTTGCCCAGTTTCCATGGATGCCCCCCCCCCCCCCCAGTCCTCCCACCACTTCTGAATTAATCTTGTAGAAACCCTTCAGTAATTTGAATGTCTCAATCATATCACCCCTTTTCTGCCTATCAACCAATTTCTGCAACCCACAAATCTTCAACCTGTTCTCAAGGTTTATTCCATAGACCTGCTATCATCTTGGTCACTCGCCTCTGGATCCTCTCCTCCCCATCAAGAAGAAACCCTGGCACCCAGATCTGGGCACAGTAGTCAAGATGGAGTCTTATCAAGGCTCGATACAGAGGAACGATAACTTGCTTGTCTCTGTTCGTCAAAGTATTCTTCGGTAACCAAGTGATTTGATGAGCTGATTTAGCCACTTTTGCAATGTGCCCCCTAAATTTTAACTCCCTATCCACCAACACTCCCAAATCCCTGGCCTCATCAATCTCCTGGAGTACAGTTCCACCACTGTGGTATACTGCTGCTAATCTTTTCACCCTAAAATGCATAACCTTACACTTTGCCACATTAAATTGACATCCAGTCCTCCAATCTATCCAAATCATCCTGCAAAATTTTGACATCATGTGCATTCGCTATTGCTCTACCCAACTTTGCATCATCAGCAAACAAATGAACAGGTCCTCTCAGATTCTTTCCTATATCGTTAATGAACAAATTAAACAGCAGTGGTCCAAGAACAGAACCCTGCAGCACACCACTAGTCACAGGTCGTCTTTTGGACTCTACTCCTGAATAAACTACTTTCTCTATCTCTCCATCAACCACCCTCCTATCCATCTCACCAACCCTATATCCATCCCCATATGCTGCAGTTTATTGATTAGAATTCCATGTGGTATCCTGTCAAAGGCCTTAGCAAGGTCCAGCAGTATCACTGTATACCTTATCCAGTTCAGCCGTCACTGTGTTATAAAATGTAAGCAAGTTAGTGAGGCATGATCTATCCTTCACAAAACCATGCTGTCCCCCATACAGTATCCCATTTTCATCTATCCATTCCTGTATTTTTCTCTTGACTACTTTCTCCAAAACCTTGATGACTCCTGATATGCTGATCGGTCGGTAATTTTCAACAGCAGTCTTGGAACCTCCTTTATATGTATGCAGTGGAACTATTTTCCCCTCTTTCCCCACCCCCTTAGGACTAACCCAGACCTGAGACTCAAATTAAACAAAATGGTAAAGGGCACTGACATTTCTTTAGCTGCTTCATGTAAGACCCAAGATAATATACCATCCAATCCCACATATGTATTCACATTAAGGTTTTGTAATATAATATACTATTCACCTCAATTCCCATATAAGCTATTGGTTCCTTCATTCCTGCAATATCACCACTTGGATGATATACTCTAATTCCACTATATCAACTGATTCAGTTACCTCCCTACCATCGGCATTCCTTAAAATCAATCTGCTGTATACATTTTTTCTTTTACTTGCAGGACTTGCAGGATATCAAAAAAACTGTTTGGAATTCTCCTTAGCTTGCGTGGCTAATTTCCTTTCATAATCTGCTTTTGCTTTTCTTGCCACACTCGTTACCTTTCTGGCCTGCACTTTATACCGTTTGCGTGCCTACAAGTCACCTCTTTCTTTAAATTCCCTCCACAGTTGTTTCTTTTTTTGCAGCCCAAGCTTAATCGTGTTATTCATCCATTTAACTCCTCCTTGATTTACTATCCGTACTCTAGGTATACAGTCAGCCATTACCTCCTTCAAACACTCCTTTACCGCTTCCCATGCACTATCAACCTCTAGCCCTTGCAGTTTTACATGCCATGGCACTGAACTAAGCAATCTCCCAAGCTTGTCATACTTAACAGCACGGTAATTCCACATGTACCCTTTCTTAATTGAAAATTCCACACATTTAGCCAACTCCCAGGTCAAGACCTTATGATCACTCTCACACATATTCATTAGTCAAATTCTCAGATGCAATTACTAGGTCAAGCCCATAGTATATTCCATTACAAGCTGTCTCAGGTAGTTATCCCTTAAAATAACTGCATAAAATCCAATTCCTTCCTCCCATGTGTCCTCTCCTCCTTCCAATCAATGTTACCATAGTTGAAATCCCCCATAATAATTACCCTCCTTCCACTCATTGCATCTATTTGTCTATGCATACTATCTCCACCATCTATTCCATCACCTGGTCTATAGCAGTACCCAACTGTATATTTTGTTCCACTAGTCTCAATCTCACACCAAATAGCCTCAAATGTGCTCTCTTCACTGTCCTGCAGTTCAACTTCAATTCTCCTTGGCTGCAGTTCGTTAGCTATCATCAATAACACTCCTCCCCCCATTTTTTTTTCTCTCTGTCCCTGCTGAACACCCTATACCCTTCACATTCTATCCCACTAGCTATATCAACTTCTGTCAGCCATGTCTCACTAATGCCAATAACCTGTGGCCAGGAAGAACCAACCAAGGCCAAAAATTCTTCCTTCTTGTTCTTAATAATGTTTCTAATACTCCTGGCATTAGTATGTATGTGTATATATATATATATATATACACAGGATGTTCGGGATAAATTTGACATATTTATAATTAATTATATTTTTCCGTAAGTTACATGTATTAACACACACTTCTCTTCATTTAAAAGTTTGGACCCTTCTTCATTCATATACAAGATGTCAGAAAGGATGGATAGCTGGAACCCACCTGAATCATGGAAGAGAATAACTTGTATCATGATGATTCATGCCCGCCATCAAAATAAGGATATTACGACTGCTGCCCAATGCTCCCTGAATACAGTAAAAACAATCAGGCATGAACTAGAGACTTGCAATGGTGACTACGAGGATGTAGCAAGAAGAAAGATCCCTAGCAGACGATCTGATTGCGTTCGTACAGCAGAATTCCTCACAAATCTGCAGGAACAGGTGTTGAAGAACCCTGGCATTGGAATTCGGGCTTTGTTCGTGGAGTTGCTAACTGTAGTCAAGCCCTGGATAACAAGGGTAGCCAATGGTAGGCCGTATGTATGGCAGCAGGATTCGGCCCCTTGCCACACCTCTGGGAAAAGTCAAAAATGGTTGTCTGAAAATTTCTACGACTTCACCAGTCCAAATGTTTGGCCTCCAAACTCCCCAGACCTTAACCCCATGGATTATTTTGTATGGGGCGCAGTTGAAAAAGACACCAATCGCACTTCCAGTAATACAAAAGCCCAGTTAATGGATAAAATTAAAACAGTTTTTGCGGCCCTTCCCAGGGAGACTGTAGCATCAGCTTGTTTGAGGTTCCGAAGCAGAATTGAAGCTGTGATCGATGCTAATGGTGGTTATTTTGAGTAAATCTTGTTGATAGTATTGTAATTAACTCTGCCTGTAATGTTTTTTTGTCAATTCATTAAATTTAATAGATACAAAGAAGATTTTCTTTTTCCTTACGAAACTGTCAAATTTATCCCGAACACCCTGTATATATATAGTATATACATATATATATACATATATATATAGTATATACATAAAGTCCAGAAGCCTGTTAGTCCCACCTCTATCTTGATGCCTGATACTAACTATGCCATTCCGATTTGTTCTTCGTACCAGCTCTTGCAGCTTCACCTGTTACACTTGTTATTTTCACATTCTTTAGTCCAGACCTAGATTTAAAATTTCCAAGCCAGCCTTTGCTAGCTGCGAATTTTGAATTGTCTTCTTTATATCTTTATATATATCTTTATATATATATATATTTATTTAGTCTCTTTACGTCTTGAAAAGAGACTTAGAGCTTTGGCTGTGATATTGTAGGCAGTAATTGAAATTCTCTTGATTGCAGTCGTCCAGCCAAATAATCAACAGATCTTCCATTTCAATCAGTATAGCACTTCGGTTACGTGTGCATTTCATACTTGCAGATGTAGATTCAATTTTACCTTGTTCGCAATACTCATCAGCTTTGGATAAAATAGTCCATATTGTAGACTCGTTAAAATCAAATTCGCTTCCAATCTTACTTTTACCACGTTTAAATCTTTTAATTATATATCAAGTTTTGTATCTAAGGTAATTAATTTCCTCCTCTTTTTTTCACTTAATGAACTGGTTGTGGGATTGCTCTTATTCTTCGACATGATTAATGGGCTGTAAAATTTACGAAAAACGTAATTTTTTAATACAACAGAACAACTGGAGCTTGTAATAAGCCCACTCTTAATGCTGGCAGTGAAGTAACTGGCTGGCTCTCAAGCTCTGGGAGTGCAGCTGTGTGGAAGGAATGATGCTCATGACTTTCTTTCTCCTCAAAGCTTGCATGTTTTTGTGGTAAATTTAAAGGCTTGTTAATTAAAACTCTTGCCATGTATATCAAGGGATAGTCGCAATTTAATTTGCTGCGTTAATCAAATCCCATGTTAAGCAAGGGATACCTGTATTCATGCTAATGAGCGATGGGTTTTTTGTGGCTCAAATGACAGAAAAATGTTGAATACATTAAGGGAGAGATTTTAACAAAAGAATGTATCAGAAGTTTGTACTTTTAATGTTATTATTACTTTTTCTTTTGAAGATCTCTAATCTGATACGAACCATTTTCTTACTCCTGATTAGTTCAGTAAAAATAAGCAAGAATATAATTCCTTGCCAAATTTAAACCTGAAGAAACGTGAGAAAAAAATGTGAGAAAGACAGCAGAGTTCTCTCTTTTTTTTGGAAGGGAAATCACATGTTGAATTTAATCACCTTTTAGTATTTGATAGACAATTTTTTTAAATATCCTGAATCCATTTTTTGGAGATAGATAACCAAGAATTTTGGGAAGAGATGAACCTTCTTATCTATGACAGCATATGGTATTATGCATAGCATAAATATCCACAAAAGATTGTAAATGTATAGTATATTAGTACTGGAAGGGCCAAGGATTTTTTTATTTATTTCTTACATATTAGATTAGAGAAATGCTGCTCTAGAGACCAAACATGAACGTCTTTCAGGCCTTCAGTAAGTGGGACCTAAGGACTATCAACACAATGGTGGGATTTGAACCTGCAGCCTATATATTTGGTTGCAGAGCAGATATGCTAACCACTCAGCCAAACAACTGATTGTTTATTCCTCATGATCAACTTTTGTCAGTATATTCAATGCTTTAAAATGGAAAACTTATTTTGATTTCATAAAAATAAAGAGTATATATAAAAGGACAGCTTTGATATGGGAAGAGACACGACAAATTTTAATAAATATTTTTATGTTATCATGAAGAAAAACAGAATCTAATCTATTTCACCATCCTTCTCACACTTGGAATAAAATCTGCAGCAAAGCCTCATTCTTTTGCTGCAGGATAGGGTGAGGAAAAAGGCATGTTGTAAGTATACCACTGATTTTCTTGGCACCCTTAGTTCTAGAGCCTTGCCAGATTAGCCATTTTGCTAAACCGGAAGAGGTTGCATAATAATTCATCAGTACACCTTTGACCCAGTAAATATACCTCTCCCAAGTCTCTATACCATGAATTGCTAGAGACATTTAATTTAATAATAAATGTGTGATAAAATGAAATGAATTAGTATAAATGATCTGTGCAAGCGGATATGGACTTGTGCTTAAACATGACACTACCACCACTGTGAATTGGCCCTTGCTTTAGAAGCCTTAGCTACCGATATACCGATAAATATAAGGAAAATGGGCTAAGGATAATTAAGCAAGTCTGTGCCACATGCAATGCTATCTGCTTGTCCTCGCAATTTTGTGCAGATGTGCAGACATGCTGGATCATCTGTTGCTGGAAAATTGGTTATGTACATGTACTGAGATTTTTTTTGGGGGGGGGGGGGGAACAGAGTAGTGGAAATGCATTTTTCTAACGTTGCATGTTGGAATCCTTAATATACATGAAAAAAAGAAAGTTTTTTTTTCCTCTGAGGAAAAAATGAATTTTTTTTAATACCAAGAGAAAACTAATAACATCTTTCTTTGTACTTTTGAGGTACATTATTTTTTCATGTGAACTTTTATTATTAAAACTTTGCTTTTTTTTTTAAACAAAGAACAAATTTAATATTTTAATTATAAGATTTATATAGAGCCCTGTATGTATATGTATATAGATATTAGAGGAAAATGAGATCCATTGGCAATTTCCAAAACATGCTATGAAGTAACTCACTTTTATAGAAGCTTAAAGTCATCACCAGATTCCTAAATGGTGGTGGGTGTACAGAATACCATATACGTTTTTCATATAGTATTATCATCATTACTAACCTCCTATCAACAAGTTTCCTCCAGATTATTCATTTGGTATCAATCAATATTCCAATATTATCAGATCTTATATTTCTGTCTTCTGAGGCACTTTTTTACTGTATCAATCCATCTATAGCTTGGTCTTCCTCCTGCCAGCTTAGCAAAAAATACTTGTTTCCCTAATCTTTCCTCTCCCATTCTGTTTAAGTGACTGTACCACCCAAGATTAGTTCTACTAAATACATTCCTGAATGCTAATAATCTCAAGTTCTTTCCTAATTTTTTTCAGAACTCTCACATCTGTGGTCTCGCAGTCTTTGGTCAAGTGTTTTATGTTTTATTTCTAACCCAGCTCTCAGATCCTTAAGTTAAAATTGGTTTGACCACTGTCTTGTATACAGCTAGTTTAATTCAAAAGAAAGATTCCGGGTATTGCGACCACATGTTTATTAAGATAAATAAAAATAAACAAACTAACAGGTTTTGTATGTCACTTGACTTACATCTTCAGGGGTTAAAGGTAACTAAAAGTTTAAACACAAGAAATGAGAAATTACTCAAAATAGTCCATTCTATGATGTTATGGCCGTCTAACTGTTCATTAAATTAGAAAATCCGAATGCAGAATCTGTGCATGCTAAGTTTGAACAATGCTGGATGTTGTCACGTTCTGTTGTTCACGTTCACATGGTCCGAGGTCTGACTTAGGTATAGGTATTTTTTTTATCAATGCTGACAAAACTTGGTGTAGAATTAGGCCCTGGTTTTTGTTGCAATGCGTTGGAATTCTAAGCATATTTGCAGCTTCTTTAAATTTCCTTGTGAAACAGTTTTTTTCGATATAAGACATGTTCGTTTTATGCCAGAGTACATTATGGCCGGTGGAAGTTGTATGGGATGCTAGGCCTGATTTTTGTTCTCTCCTTTTTTGCACGTCTTTTTGGTGTTCGTTCATACGAATTTCCCTTGATCTTCTCATCTGGCCTACATAGCAGATGCCACAGGAACAATGAATTTTATATACACCTGGTTTTTTTTAAAGGGTGATGTGGAGGTTTTAGGGGATGTAGAAATCTTGGTATTTTTTCTAGCGGAAGAAAAGCAACTTTAATGTTAAATGTTATGTTTGCTTAGTAATTTGGCCAATTTATCTGTAACATTCTTGATGTATGGTAGTGTGATTGCATTCTTGAAATCTTGCTTTTGTGAGATGCTTGTAGGAGGTGTGTTGAGGATTTTCTTTATTATCTTAGGTTCAAAACCATTTTTTTTTTTTTTTTTTGAGGAGCTGTGTTAATGTAATTCTTCATTTCTCTTTTTTTCTCTGCTGGAAATATTGTAAGCTCTATCCCTCAAGGTTTTTATTAAATTTATTTTTTCCCTGGGGTGGTGGTGTGAGGCTGTATTAAGATATCTTCCTGTGTCGATGGGTTTTCTATAAATGGAGAAAGATAATCTATTTTCTTGTTCATTGATTTCTATTAGAATATCTAGAAAAGGAAATTTTTTATGTTCTTTAACCCTGAAGATGTAAGTCAAACGACATACGAAACTTGTCAGGTTTGTTTATTTTTATTTATCTTAATAAACATGTGGTCGCAATACCGGAATCTTTCTTTTGAACTGCTAAACCACAGAAACCTATGCCTACAGCTAGTTTAATGTTTTGACTAATTTCTCTCTTATTCATTATAAATTTATTCAGTTGACTACCTTGCTAGCTTTGATAATTCTGTCTTTTTCCATATTAAAAGTTGCCATCTTCACTAAAATTGTGCCTAAATAGCTGAAATATTTTACTTGTTCTATAGGTTCTCCATTTAGGATGCAGCTGATGTTTTCAGTATTTCTGATTATTTTCATTGTCTTTGTTTAATGAATTGCTGATTTTCATATCAGATTTATTACAGCAGTTATTCAGTTTAGTCAGGGAATCCTGCAGAATTGTAGTGGATTTATTTAGCAGTATAATGTCATCTGCGTAAAGTAAAGAGCTGACATTAATATCGCACGTTTAATACCACTTTACTTCATAATGTAATCCATATATATGATGAATAAATTGGAGATAATGTACACCTTGTTTCACACCTGATTTAACATCAAACCATTTTCCTCTATCTCCTTCAATTCTAACTGCTGCCTTATAATTTTTTTTATTAATACAGTGGGCCAATAGCATTATGGGAATTTTAATATTTCATAATTGGGTGATATACAAGGGAGGTTGAAGAGTTCTGATAAACACCTAGAACAAAAATGACTGGTTTGTGCAACAAGGGAAAGACTTTTTTCTCAGAGGATTGCAAATGATGCGGCAGCATTGTAACAAGTGTATGTATAACACTTCGTGGGGAATATGTATAAGTGACATGGTTCTACCTCATTTCCTTCATGGTGATTATGACAACTTTTTACAAACACCCTCATATATATATACATTACTTTATGGTCCAAATTTCTTGTATCTGCTTTACAGGTCTCTTAGCCTGAGAAACATGAAATATTTATAATTACTGAGGGATTGGATGAAGACATATTAACTGTAGCAGAGAATATGTTAAAGTTATCAGCTATATGGTAATATTTTTAACTGGCCAATTTGTATTCTAACTTGGAACTATTTCCAACTCCTTTATTCAGAGTATCCCAGTGCACATGAAAAGAAAGCATCTTTAAATATTACCTTAGATATGTACAAGAATTATACCAAACTTTCCTCTAGGGTCTCAACAAAATCAAGTTCTTTTGTTCAAGAGCTTAACAGAAACTCCTCTAACCTGAGCTACTAAACTTATGACCTTCATAGTTTATACCATGTAACAAAATGATTACCATAACATACATGATCGTGTTGATATGGTAAGTGGTAATATTTCAGTTTTAAAAAGTTAATAGAAAAAAAAATGAACAAATTTATTAAAATTTCATATCTTTTTTTTTTCTGTTTTATTTACATATTCAAACAAGCAACAACAAAAAACTTGAAATATTTATTTTTAAAGATCAAAGCTTATCGAAATAAAAAAGAAAAAAATACCAGTAATTTTTTAAAACAGTTTATTGTCGTCAACAGTGCAAGAGAATTCATTAGAATTGTAACACACAATTAGTATAACATTTTTTACAGGTGATTGTTAGGATATAACCACCACTATACATTTACACAGCTTAATATTGTTGTGAGTTTCCAGTACATAAATCACCTGGAGTCTGAGTTTCATTTAACCTTTTACCAAATTAACTGGAGATCATGTTATGAGATGCGATATATAACAACGGCATGTAGACATGTACAATAAGGCACAGTGTGATGTGAAAAGTTGGATATAAAACTTTGCCAATGGTAATAACAGAACGTTCTTGTCAAGATATACATAAAAATAATTTAATATGAAATAGTCTAAAAAAATAAGTTGTGACATTTAAAAAATAGCTCATTTTTAAAACACTTCTAGTATGACTAATTTGTGATCACTGAGTGTATAGTTTATAACCTATGATGAGTGAGCAATCCAAATAAGTGTCAGCACTATTTAAACTGGCTGTGGTCATTCCTGTTGAGGATAAAATACTTTGTTTCTCAAGAAATGAGACATTTATATAAGGACACTTTTTTATCCTTGGTCATGAAACTTTGAAGGCACACGTGCACTGGCAGTCGGTGATTTTTGATTCACTTCGTTAGTATACACTTCACACTTTTTTTCCCAAGTTCTCACTATTTTAATATTTTATGTTACAGCCTGCACTTTTATTGTTTGATTCGAAGTGTTCTTTGCTTGTTCATATTACTTAGCATCAAGCTAATATAGGAGGTTAAAAGATCATCCATTTTGTATCCCTAAAATAGAAAATGAAAAAAATATTAACAATCATGAATCAGCATAAATTGTTATATACTTGATCTGCAAATAAAAATGATTACACAAAATGACACATACACAAACCAAAATAAAGTTCAGTAATTATAAGAAATCATGTTTATACTCTATTTACCTCTGTTGTTTTAACTAACGTACCGTATATTATCGCGTATAATGCGATCCACATATAATGAGAACTAGAAATTTTGTTTGAAAACTAGCCCTAAAATGCCATGTCCACATATAATGCGATCTGTTAATCTTGTTCCATAACATTATAAATAATACAAGACGAATTAACGAAAGAAATATTTATTTTAAAACAAAAGGTCAAAATCCTTTAAATTCTTCTTCATCTTTTGAGTCGTCAAACATTTTATTTCTAAATTCATCTGTAGGGATTGTGTCATCAGTGTTGCAGTTGCCGTCATCGTCTTCATGCTCTACAATTTGTTGTGCGTCATCTTCGCTTTCGTATATGACGTGATCTTCGGATCCATCCATTGAATTACTTATTCCACATTTAAGAAATGAGCGTTGAATCATTTCAGATGGTATCGAATCCCATGCTGCTTTAACCCAGCTGGTGACTAGGGTGATCTCAGGCTTCTGAAAATTCCCACCCTTCGTCATCTTCACCAAACCAGATGATATCCATTTTTCACGTAAGTGATCTTTAAATGGCTTATTCAAGCTGACGTCAAGCGGCTGCAAAACGGAAGTTAGACCACCGGGTATGACTGCTAGGTCTGTACGTAGCTCACGTGCTTTCTCTTTGCTTGCCTCTGTTAAATGCCCCCAGAACATATCCCAAACTAGTATGCTTTGTTGACGTAACAAGCTGCCTGGACGTATGTTCCATACTTGATCCAGCCTCAATTGTACACCTTCATCCATCCAACCTTTCTGATTGGTGCGAACAATTACACCTGGTGAAAATTTCATATGCTTCGGAATTTTCTTCCTTTTAAATATCACTGTTGCCTTTAATTTGGTTCCGTCTGCCATGCATGCTAGAACAATGGTAAAATGCGTTTTTTCATGTCCCGTTGTTTTTATGAAAACACCCTTTTCACCAACTGAGTTTACTGTTCGATTCCCAGGCATATCAAAGTACATGGGCATCTCATCCATATTGCCAATTTGGGAAAGTTTATATCCGTGACACTTCTGTAATTTTATGATAACATTGTAATTATAAATTTATGGAAGGACTGTGCTTTTTCTTCAAGCTGCTTTGGTAACTCTGCGCAATTTTTGTTCGGTGTTGTAATGTTAATGCTTTGTGTTCCATAAATCTGTTGCATCACCCAGGCGAAGCAAGAAAAGATGAAATACCTGGTGTGTCCTTGAATTTACCATTCTTGAGTTGTAGAGCTCGAAAACGAATTGCATTTCTTGTTACTATAATGCCATCTTGTCGTTGCATCAAAATCCATTCAATTAGCTCGTCTTCGAGTTCTGGAAAGGATGCTACATCTCCACGACGGGCACATTTCGTTTTGGGGATTTTTTCAAGACTGCCTTTTTGCTTACGCCAAAGTCTAATATTACTTTCTGCTACACCAAATTCTCTCATAGCAACACTGTTATTATGTTCTTCTGCAAACTGCACGACACGCAATTTAAATCCTGCTTCAAAAGATGAATGTTTACGTTTCTGTTGGCTCATTTTCAGGCTAGGCTTGTTTAACGAATAATATTTAAAATGAACTGTGGTTAAACCGATATACCTAACTGTGCTCTATCATTCGGCGATGGAGAGCGCAGATACGATGTGCGCTCAGTCGCTGAATGCGAGTGGGTCAAGTAGATTTGGTTGCATAGGCATTAGGTAGTATATATTGTATGTGTAAGTCTAATAAGATGTTATATTTTTTAGGATCTGCATATAATGCAAACCCCTAAATTTAAGTAGTATAGTATTTTTTACCATAAATTTTTCGCATTATACGCGATAATATACAGTAGTTAATCGGCATTAAAAGTTAGTTTTAAACATCTATATATGACAGCATTCAAAAACTAAGATAACAAGCATTCTCGGGAAGGACTTGTTTTGATGTATGGATGCACTAAGTTGATTTTGCTACATCTCACTTTTTCACATAGCTGTCAAGGATGTTTATGCCTTTGTTCATCTTTTAAAATAATCATCCAGTATAGGTATGTTTACTAATGGGCAGGGATGTGCAATATACAGCCTTTCCCTGTCAAGGCAACCCCAACTTCCCACGATGTGGCCTGTTTCCACAACAGCTCTGGCAAAACTAGCAAGTATAACTGCTACAAAAAGGATACCTTCCTAGTCAGAGGAAATGCCAACTGGATACTAGGTGGTAGATGTTTTTCATTGCCTGACTTATTGCAGGTCTGAAGTGCGAAACACTTTGTTTGGTCTCTATAGCAGGGATTTCATTTTCTGTTCCCTCTGCAGTGTGAGCTTAGAGACCATAACTTCCCCATTTCGAGAGTACACCAGTTAAAATGGTGCAGGCAAGCCACCAGTTAGTGCATGGGTCCAAACCCATCAGTAATGAGTCAGAAGCTTCCTGATCAACTGATGCATAATCCTGCTGCCACATACTTTGCCATGTCATAGGTCTCATGCCTGAGAGGGAGTCTGAGGAGTGGTATATGGGGCTGTGTTATGGCATGGAGCCTGGTCTCTCTCTCTCTCTCTCTGTATGGATGGCATGTCCAAGAGTATCTTCTCTCACTGCATATCCCCACTATATCCTTCCAACTAATCAAACTTATGAAGACTCTCACAAACAATAACAGTGACACTGCAAAAAAGTGAATCTCCTTCATAAATTAATCCCATCAAAAAAGTCACATTACAACCTGTCACAACATACAAAACATGCCAGAACCTCTTTACTGAAAATACATCCACTTTACTAACATCCGTGGTATTAACACAAACATAAATGATGTTCACAATCATTTCTTCCAGACAAAACATCTTATTCCTGAGAGAAACCCAGATCGCAGCTATGTCTTCTACTGTCTATCTCCAATACCCAAACTAAACACTTCACGAATCTTTTCACCACAAGGATACCACCTATACCTTTGTGAAATCAGGCAGCCTGCCAGAGAATGGTTAATCTAGAATCTCCTGCTTTTTTTGACCTTCTCTAGTTTTCGTGCCCCATTTACTGACATTCAATTGTTGTATTTACTGATCTCCAAACATTGATAACCACTCAGATCTCTTCACATTCCTTTTAATGAAACTACCTGCAATCCAGCTATCCAAATAGAGCATCTTCCTGGGCAACCTCAACGTCCACAATTCCAACTGGTCTTGCTACTTCATCACCACTGACCAAGCAGGATGAGAAGCAGAAATCTTTGTTATAAGTAATGACCTGACAAACACCGTACATCTCTCCATTTGAATTTTACTGATAATCCTCTATGAAGAGGATTATCAGGAAATACTTTGGATATCTTTTTGATCAGTTCTCCCTCCAGATACACTATAGAAGTCACCTTACCTCTCAGAAACTCGGGTCACAATCTTGTTCAAGTCTCTTCTTTCACAGAACACCCCTCTTCCAACCACTCCTGACCTTGTATCCTCTGGAACTACAAAGAAGCCAATTGAGATAACTTCTGGAATTTCTATTCCTTTCCTTGGTCTGACTAGTTTCCACTCACCTGATCCTAACACCTGCTGGAAATGAGTTACAGAAATTATTCTCACTGGCCTGAAGGCCTAAACAAATTGCTATCCTTTGGTCTCCCTGCCACTCTCTGTGATTGGGTAACCAGCTTTCTCTGTGATTCATGGTGGATGCTCCCTCTCTTCGACCTTCACCACCAATACTGGAGTGCCGCAGGACTGTCTCATCACCTACTCTCTTTCTCCTGTAAATAAATGACCTACTTACAATAACCACTAACCCTATCTGTAGCTTTGCAGACAATAGTACTCTCCACTCATCCTACTCATTTGACAATCCATGAAGTGCTCTGACATCCCAGGATTCAAGATCATCTACAATTAGTGCCTTAAATATTGATTTACATACCATCCTTTAATGGGGTGAGGGCAACCTTGTCGTGTTTATTGCCAACAAAACAGTCTTGCCTTTCTTACATAAAAGAGAGCCTAGCTTGCCTACCCTTATCCTCAGTAATACACACAAATCACCAGACAAGATCAGATCTTTTTGCTTGGGCTAACATTTATCTCCAGTCTTTCCTGGCATAAACACATCACATCAATAGCTTCTGTAGCATCTAGGAAAATTGGCATTCTCTTTCATTCAAGAGCTTATTTTACACTCAACCAACTCTTAACTATATATAAATCCCAAATCTGCCCATAACTAGAATACTGCTTACATGTTTGGGGTGCACGCCTAAAACTTCCCTTAAAATCCTTGATGCCATCCAGAGGCGAGCAGTTAGGCTCATAGCCAATCCCTCTCTTACAGAGTCACTTCAACCTCTATCTACAGATATTTCCATGATTACTGCTCAGTGAATTGGGAACCATCATTCCTCCACTTTTTATAGCATCTGTTAATACAAGTGCAGTATCTGCCCAGCAACCCTTTACTGTGAAACTGCAAACACACTAAACCTACTTCTATTCTTTCTCTTTTATTCTGTCCACTCTATCTATATGTTCACTGGACATCCACAGATGCTGTGTGGCCACTCTGATGCTTGGTGATGTGCCACACTAGGCCTCGCCATGTAGTCCTGTTGTTTGCTTTTCTGGAGGCTTCAACTTTCTGAAGATCAGTCATTCCACACACACACACACACACACCATCCATTCATCTCAATGACGGTCTACCCCTTCACAGCATTTTTCCAGGAACTTTACCTTCTATTACTGTTCTGAGAAGTCCTCCTTCCAACCTTTCAATGTGTCCAAAATATTTTAACTTTCTTCTGTCAATATCCTTAGGGAGCCTTAAAGTTCTACTGATCTTTTCTAACATTTGTATATGCTTCAGTATATGATATTCTCAACTTTTGTAACATTTCAAAAGCAGATATCCTTTTCTTATCTGATTTTTTAGGTCCCAGGTCTCACATCCATAAGTTGCTGTTGGAAAAACAACTGCATTCAAAGTTGAGAATTTCCAGATCTTAGACAAGTTTCTGACTGTTGTTTTAGCCATTCCTTCTTCTGACATCTTCTGAACAGCAATTCTTCACATTAATAATGGATCCTGGGTACTCAAACTTGCTGACTTCCTCAATTCTTTCTCCATTAAAGTAAATTTGTTTCTCAAGAGCTTCCCTGTTTGTATTTCCTTTGAGGAACTATAATCTTTGTCTTGCTAAGATTGAGTTGAAGTCTTCTGTCTTCTAAAACAGCCATTTTCATGAAGTATTCCCAAACAACTACAACCTTCAACTTGTCCAAAAAAAAAAAATAAATAAAAAGACATCAATAAACTTGTGCCTCAGTTATCATCTACATCATTACACAGAACTGATGTGCTTATAGGTCCCTCGACTTGTCATGGGATTAAAACAGTTGATCAAATAATGTTGATCAACATCAACATTCTTTGCAGCAATTTCCTACACCTCAGTTATAAGTGAGCCACTTTATTTTTTTTTACAGATAAATTACAAACTGAATAGAGTGGCGAATTTAGCATATTTATTAACTGGAAAGATGAGTTCAGGATAGACAAAAACATTGCTTACTGTTTTGGGATTGAGTATAATAACTAATGAACTTATATTCTAATTTAACTAATTTTGAAGATTTTATGTGCAACAAGATGTGGATGGAGCAATTGTTTGTAGAGAGAAGATATCCTAGATTTTCTTCTCAGAAAAAATATGCAACATGACAATCAGTAGTAGTCAAAACAAGCACATCATCAACAAATTAAATTATTTAATATATGCAAAAGATAGAGTTTGTATTGTAAATTTTGATAAGACTATACACAGTGACTAATTTAAATCCATATATCTAAAAGGAAGTAGCATCCCTTTAGTTCTCGGAAGTCATGAGATGCAGAAAACATTCCTCAGAGATCTTGGCCCCCCCATGTAGATTTAATTAAACATTGAATTTGGTGAATGGATTATTCATGATAGGAATCCACTTATATTACAATTTGATGCATGAAACAGCTGAACCAGGATTTGTCAGAACAGGGGACCTTTCACTTCTCAAGTTTTTGCTGGCAATGTTCGTGCCTGTTGTAACCATAGCCACTTGTTTTTAGCAGACAGGAGTGACATGCAAAAGGTCGTTAGGCACTATATCCCACACAGTGACATTCTAAGATGCACTATGCATCGAATTCTGTCATACTCTACTATGATATACTTGTATTGCACTGCCATTTGATCAGTTGTGGTACATTTGTAAACCACACATAATTCTAGCCCAAGGATCACTCCTATCAACATGCTGTCCCTGACCACAGGGCTTTGGTTAGATATTTTATGGTTGTTGTACCATTACACTCTAAAAACTGCTATTTGCAAGCTGCAGAAAAATGGCAGTTTCTATGCCACCAAATCTGACTATGAATGCCTATAAATAACAGTCCATTACTGCATTTCATTGCGCACACACACACACAAAATCAACTTCCTCTCATATATCTGCCTACCTGCTTTTATATGGCTAGAACACACTTCTCTGTATCTCTGAAGAAGTGAATCTATGAATGAAGAGGTGGAGATGTCTAATAAACTGGGCATTTGTTTATATGTATATATATATGTATGTATATAAAGCAAACAATTTCATTATAGCTGCAATTCAACACTTACCAGAGGAGTCTCACAAAGCAGTTTGTTACCTCTGACCAAATTCCCAATGGTCATGTGGAAGTATGTGTTTCCACTGCTCCAGTTAGAAATTCTGGTAAATGGATGTGTGACTAGGATATCCTGAAAAACAAATAAAAAGAAGGGACTATAAACATTTATAAACTAGAGTAACTTCAGGAACTAGTTTGTTTTTAAGTACATAAGAAAAAATCCTTCTAAAAATGCTATTTATGTTTTTTAATTAAAATGATTCATTTAAAAAGTTAGCCTCACAACTGTTACATGACTGGAGCCATTTAATGTAAGTGGAACTTTTTAATGTGTTTGTGTGGATAGCTGATTTTTGTTTTTTTTTTAATATATTTATCTCATGCAGGAAAGGTAGAAGAATCTATAGCACAGTGCCATGTGCAGATGAGAATTAAGAAAGAAGAAATGTACTGGCATATTTCTTAAAAGAGTTGAAGTTGGGAAACAATTCTAGAGCAGATGTTGGGAAACAATTTATGAGGAAGCCTGTTCCAGAGGACAAGTAAATGGAATATTCATTGAGGTCATGTTGGAGACTTAATGGAGTAAAACAGCACAGGAAAAGGATTAAAACACTATTTAATTTTTCCAATGTTTATTTCAATCACAGAGATATCTCCAGGGAGTACAATATAAAACTTGTAACATGCAAAGGCAATAAGTGAACAAGGATGAAAGATTAGAGTCCTAACTAGGTTGGGTGCCCTCTACTCAACTACCTTCAACATGAGTTCCTTCCAGCTATTAAGTTTTAACACAGAATAAATGAGGAATAGGAGAAGCAGGTTTGATGTCTTTGCAACTATACTGAAATAAGTCGGCCTGGTTGGCCGAGTGGATAGCATATCTGCTCTCCAGACAAAAGGCTGCGGGTTCGAATTCCACCGTGGGCATGGATGTTTGTGATTGCCTGTGGAAATACCAGTGGTGGTTGGCAGTAGATGGCGTTGGTGATTGAATGGTGGAGATGGAGTTGTAGAGCAGGTGCCCTCCCTCGATGAGTCCTTGGACTCCCTGGAGGTGTCAAATAATATAATAATAATAATAACTATACAAAATACAACTGTGCTGTTGTTTCAATAGACCAAAGCCAAGGAAAGATGGTTGCCAGTTCAGTGGAGGCAACCATGTAGAAGAGACAAAGAGCTAAAACTATATTTTTGAGATAGAGGCCACAGTGAGCCTGTGGGGGATGGATCATCTATGAGCTATAACTTTCACAGATGGGAGTCACATAAAAGATATTTTTTAACTGATGAGGGGATTTTACAGGATAAATACTAGAAGGGAGTATACTTAAGAGTAAAGGATGAGAAGGGGAGAAATAAGTGACCATTCTAGAAATAATTACAGAAGTGTGGTGAAGAAGGGAGTAAGGAGTAGTAAGTAGCATGTATTGCCAGAATATGTTTTGAATATCAAAAGTGTAAATGAGTTTCAGGTTCAATATGACATGAGTAAGATCTCCCATGATGAGTCTGTTGACTATGGAGATTATTAACAGTAATAAAAATCTGATAAGTGTGTCAAAAGTTACTGCATGTTTATGACATGTTAATCTATTTTGATAGATGTCCTTTAGAGATGTAACTTTGGTTTGCCTAATTTTGCTGCTACGAATGGTCAGATTGAAACCACAATTAATATCAATAAATTCCATTTAGCCTAGTGTAGAAGATCAGTTCAATCATTTTGAGAATAAATTTGACTGAATTTGAAAAATTTCATTTTTGAGTGAAACCAAAATCAAACCACATGGACAACATCTCATATATGAATTCTAAATCCAAATTTTATTAAATTCTATCTGATCAAAACATTATTGTAGTGTAAAATTTTGCTATATTTAGTCCTTTGCACCCTGCAAATAGTCTAACTAAACCAAAAATTGCAATAATTCAACAAGCTTTTTTAAGTATTCCAAGTCCAAAATTTCAATGAAATATCCAGCCAGTCCTGTAATAACTCACAGGTTATTTTGCAAAATATTATAAATTTTATTAAATGATCCCTCAAGGTACAAACAATACAATGAAATTACAGTATATGAAAATTATACCAGGAATAATATTTTAAGTTTTCACTTTAAAAAGATCAGTGAATTGGATCTATAAATACAACCTTTAGATACACATTTTTTTGCCTTAACTCAGTTGTCCTTACCTTAGATACAGGATCGATTAAACTTACTCCTTGCTTATTTATGGCTATGAGAAGCTGTTCGGGATAACTAGGATCTGTAGTTTGCTATAAACAGAAACACCAGTATTAGCTATTTATGTCAATATTAAATTCAGATTAGCAAATAAATCCAATAAATAAAATGTTTGTACCTCAGTACTTGAGGTACAAAATAATCAGAAGCCTATGATATTCAACCAGATATGCTGAAATATGGAGGTATAAGTTTTACAGTGGTTGCACAGTATAATTCAAAAAGCATGGTCAGAAGGTTGAATTTTGGATGATTGTAGAAGAGCTTTCGTAGCACCTATTAAAAAAAGGAAATAAAACTGAATGTGAGAATTACAGAGGAGTTTTCCTGCTGAGTATTTAAGATAAGATTGATGTAAGTACCCTTGAGAAGAAGCAAAGACAAAATTCAGAAAATTAACTTGGGGAAGAAAACAAGAAGAGCTGGGTTAGCCAAATAAGAATTATATAGACAAGATTTTTACTTAAAGACAAATAGCTGATAATTCATAGGAATATAAGAAGAATCTGCATTTAAGTTATGTAGATCTAAAAAAAGATGTTTAATGAATGTTAAAAAGATTTATACAATGATATGGTATAAATGGAACATTACACACAAAAATATATGGTTCTATACTTAAGATGTAAGTCAGCAGTTAGAATTGAAAGATGTCATTGTTGTCTAAATAAAAGACACACACAGGAAATAGAGACGAACAGGAAACTGTTGCATAAGCTGCAAGAGTATATCACTCAGGCTGTGATATTGCAGGAATGAGAGAACGAATGGTTGATACAGGAATTGAAGTGAATGAAATGGAGGTGAATAGTATATTACAGAACTTAATGTAAATACATCTGTGGGATTGGATGGTATTTACCAGTTCGAGTCTTACGTGAAGCGGCAAAGGAATTGTCAGTTTCCTTGACCATATTGTTTAATTTAAGTCTCTGCTCTGCGTTAGTCCCAAGGGAGTGGAAAGAGGGGAAAATAATTCCATTGCATAAAGGAGGTTCCAAGACTGCTGTTGCAAATTACCGACCGATCAGCATATCAGGAGTCGTTGTCAAGAGAAAAATATAGGAATGGATAGATGAAAATGGGATACTGTATGGAGGACAGCATGGTTTTGTGAAGGGTAGATCATGCCTCAGTAACTTGCTCATGTTTTATAATACAATGACAGCTGAACTGGATAAGGGTAATGGATTTACAGTGATACTGCTGGACTTTGCTAAGGTCTTTGACAGGATACCACATGGAATTCTAATCAGTAAACTGCAACACATGGGGATGGATAGAAGGGTAGTTGACAGAGAGATATCAGAGAGTAGTTTATTCAAGAGTGGGTGTGCTGCAGGGTTCTGTTCTTGGACCACTGCTATTTAATTTGTTCATTAATGATATGGGAAAGGATCTGAGAGGAACTGTTCATTTATTTGCTGATGATGCAAAGTTGGGTAGAGTAATAGTGAATGCACACGATGTCAAAATTTTGCAGGATAATTTGGATACATTGACAGTCTGGGCTAACGAGAATGGATGTCAGTTTAATGTAGCATAGTGTAAGATTATGCATTTTGGCATGAAAAAATTAGAAGCAGTGTATCACATTGGTGGAACTGTACTCCAGGAGGTTGACAAAGCTAGAGATTTGGATGTGTTGGTGGATAGGGAGTTGAAGTTTAGGGAGCACATAGCAAAAGTGGCTAAATCAGCTCATCGGATCACTTGGTTACTGAAGAATATTTTGATGAACAGAGATAAGCAAGTTATTGTTCCTCTTTATCGAGCCTTGATAAGACCCCATTGATTACTGTGCGCAGATCTCAGCCCCTGGGTTTCTTCTTGATGGGGAGGAGGTACAGAGAATCCAGAGGCGAGTGACCAAGATGATAACTGGTCTATGGAATGAACCTTACCAAAACAAGTTGAAGATCTGTGGGTTACAGAAATTGGTTGATAGGCAGAAAAGGAGTGATATGATTGAGACATTCAAATTACTGAAGGGTTTTTACAAGATTAATTCAGAGGAAATTTTTCAGAACTAGGTACCATCCATGGAAACTGAGCAAGAGTGTAGTTAGTAAGGGTGTTAGAACTAGGCGTTTTTACTTGGAGAGTGGTGAATGAGTGGAACAAGCTGACAAAGTTTGTTGTGGGTGCCATGACTATAAATGAGTTCAAAGCAAAATATGCCAAATAGTTTTTCTTGATATGATGTTTAGGGCCTCCCTCAATGAGTCTAAGGAGACTCCTTGGAGTTGCCTGTAATAATAATAATAATAAAATAAATTGGAGAATATAGGTTTAGGTTACAGAATATTAGAATGGATAAGAGGATGGTTGACTGACAGATATCAAAAAGTGGTTTAAGGTAACAAGTGGTGTACCACAAGGATCAGCACTTGGTCCACTGTTATTCAATCTGTACATTAATAATATTGGGAAGGATTTGGCAAGCGACATATAGCTATTTGCTGATGATGCAAAGATAGGTAGGGTAATCAGGACTGCTGCTGATATGCGGTACTTGCAGAATGATTTGAATCGGCTGGAAATATGGGCATGGGATGATGTCAGTTCAATGTCAGTAAATGCAAAGTCATTCACTTCAGCATGATTAGATATCCAATGTCATATTATATTGGTGGGATTATGCTAGAAGAAACTGATGAGGCTAGGGATCTTGGAGTGTTAGAAGATAGTTATATTTCTAGTTGTATTTGCAAAGATTACAAATACAATTCAAAAGATAATTGCCATGCTGAAACAAACATTCACATGTAAAAATAAGGATGTCATTTTGCCTCTTTACAAGGCCTTAATAAGATCTCACTTGGACTATTGTGCACAGGTCTGGTCTCCTGGCTTCCGTTGTGATTCCGATATACTGGAGAGTGTTAAAAATGATATCAAGGTTGTGGAATACTGATTATGAAAGACAGATTAAGAATTTGTAGACTGCAGACACTAGCAAAGAGGAGAAAGGGGGGTGATATTATTGGGACTTACAAACTTCTGAAAGGGTCATACAGGATTTTAATTGATGGAAGGTGGGGGAAAGGACAAGAGGGCATCCTTGGAAGCTAAGAATGAATGCCACTAAGAAGGGGATGAGGGGTAGATTTTTCTCTCACAGGGTGGTGCATGATTGGAATGGACTGCTGTTGGATGTTGTGAGTGCAAGCAATGTGAATGAATTCAAGAATAAGTATGATAGCTGGTGTGTGTAGTATGTGACCTCCCTCGATGAGTCTCTGACTCCCTGGAGGTCTCTGTTAATAATAATAATAATAAGTTATATTTTTACCTTTATAAAGTTTCTAAAATAATATGATAATACCTTTACTCCACAAAGAGAGTAGGCAAGGCCATTTAAGCCTTATCTAACTTTTGGAAACTGAGGGGCAGACTCAACCCTCTAGCCAATCAGAGATAGCTGGCCTAAACTATCAATGATTTTTAAAAGGCATCCATTAAAGAGAGTATGGCAAACAACTGCCAACATCTCATGATCCATAAGACAATACATTGTTTGAAACAGTGTGAGTTTAATGGTTGATTTTGAGTTATGAGATTAAAAACTTGAGTTCCTTGGAGAAAAACTCTATTTAAAATTTATTCGATCTGAAGTGCATAATCTTACATTTTGCAACATTAAGTTGTCAACTATTACCCTTTGCCAATAATGACAATTTATTTAAATCAACCTGCAAGATATCTACATCACCTTTATACTTTATACTATTTTACCCTCTCCAGTTTTGCATCACCAGCAAACAACTATATTCCCCCCTCTCTTAAATCATTCCCTATATCATTAATATACAAATTAAAGAGTGGTGACTTAGTACAGAGATTTGAGGCACTCTGCATCAACTTCATATCCATTCCCATTTGCTCCAACTTTGGTAGTAATAGTTTTTCATGCAGTATTCTGTCAAATGCCTTTGCATAGTCCAGAAATATCATGATATATCCATTTCTCTTGTCTAATTCTGCTCACTCTATTATAAAATGTGAGTAAATTATTAAGGCAGGACTTACCTTTTACAAAACTGTGCTGTGTAGTTGTAGAAAGTTTTTTCACTTGGTTCTAAACTATCTATGATCCATAGTAATTTTAATAATAAGGTGATACACCTTTTCACTACTTGTATATTGGAAATATATGACTTGTTTCAACCATGGTATCTCTTCTAGGTTTGGCTCCCACTGATGAGACTTCAATGAAGTTTGAAACTGATCTAGGTAGTGACCCTACCCATAATGACAGGAATCATCTTAACTCAGTGTAAAGAAATCTTAATATTATTCTAACTGTAATCAGAAATTAAGAAAATTATTTATTTATAATTATATATTCATATAATTATTTAATAAACATATCAATCCTCTTGTGATCATGTCCTTCTCGATACTGCAGCAGTTCTCTTGATTGTCTTCACAGCCCTTGAAACATTTCCCTTGAACTTTAGATTTCTATCAATAATCACATTTTATATATTTTCCACCAGTATAATTCTGCTAAGTATGAAGCAACCCATATGTAGATCTTAAATTTTGAAATCTTGCATTCAGTTACATTAAACTAACATCTAACTTATTAATCTAACATCTAGCTTGTGGACTCCACTTGTAGCAAGTTTTTTCACTAGGATATAAATTAAATTAAACTAAACCTGCCAAGAAATTATATTATTGGTTAATTCTTCATTGAAATATAAGCAAGAAAAGTTTGCACATGAAGTATCTTCAAGACTGTGTTACTTATACACAAAGGCTAATGACTTCATGTCAATTACCTTAGTATTGCAAAATGCCAAACACACACTCTTTCGGACATGTACAATACTAAGGTAATTGATGTGCCTTTGTATACACAGTCATGAAGATACTTCATGTGCAAACATTGCTTGCTTATACTTCAATAAAGAATTAAACAAGAATATAATTTCTTGGCAAGTTTAATTTAATTTATAACCTAGTGAAAAAACTTGATACAAGTGGAGTCCACAGGGTTCAGTACTGGGATAATTACTGTTTAATCTACAGTAAGATATTCAGTTATTTGCAGATGATGTGATTCTTGAGAGGATTATTGGTAACAGTGCTGATATTTTGACTCTTCAAGAGGAATTTGAATAAGCTAGATGTTAGATTAATAAGTTAGATGTTAGTTTAATGTAATTGAATGCAAGGTTTAAAAATTTAGAATACACATATGGGTTGCTTCATAGTTATACTGGTAGAAAATATATAAAATGTGATTATTGATAGAAATCTAAAGTTCAGAGGAAATGTTTCAAAGGTTGTGAAAAGGACATGCTCATGAGAGGATTGATATACTTATTAAATAATCATCTGAATATATAATTATAAATAAATAATTATCTTCATTTCTGATTACAGTTAGAATAATTAAGATTTCTTCACACTGAGTTAAAAAACAAGTATAAAATCCATAACAGCAATTACTAAGAACAAACCTGGTTAATGTTTCAGCATTAAATCATCCACTTCTCAGTATCCTACTCATCATAGCAGCAGTCCTCTAGATTGTCCTATCCTCCACTATCATTCTAAGATCTTTCCTATCCTTAACTTCCTGTAGCATATTTTCCCAGAACAGCATGCAATTTTCCATCTCTCAATTTCCAAAGTGCAAAATCAGACATTTAGCTACATTGAACCAATATTCCCACTGAACTATACACATTATCAGCCTGTTCAAACACATCTGAAGGACCACTGTATTAGCCACATTTTTATGGCTGATGTAGCAGTCTTCCCACCTTAGCATCATCAGCAAATAACTGAATATCTTCTCTTAAACTACTTACAATATCATACAACTACACTAGATTAAATAATAGGAGATAAAGCAGAATCTTGTAAAGCTTCACCTATCATCCTTCTCATTATCTTTCAATCAGTTAATTTTATTTATTCTGTGGGGTTGCCCCCCCCCCCACACACCTGTTCCTCGACCTTCCCTTAAGACTGGTTGAGCCCTCCTAATGAGGGAGTAAGTATCCTTGACTGTAGCAGGGCCAGTTTGCCTGTTCTGAGGGATGAAAAACCTGAGTTTCCAGGAGAAAAAACCCTCTACCTCCGTATGAGACCGGCTAACTCACCTTTAATCGAAAGAGACCAGGTAAATCTTCCTCACATCGTGGACAGGAATCAAACTCAGGTCTTTCCGACTGATCAATTTTATGATCCTCTCTGTTACAGTTTAACCACTATACTATAAATATATGGATACAACGTGTCTATAGAAATTGAAATAGCATTGATATGTGGCATAAAGTGATATATTTCATCCATACGGAGGATGAAATATAATCAATTTAAGTGGCTAAACAAAATCCAGAAATACAATAGTATATGTATTCTCCTGATCAGTTTCTATTTAATTCTATTATAAAATGCAAATAGATTATTAAAACAAGACCATTACTTAAGAAACCCATACTGCCTTTCATAAAGAATCCAATTCTTAATCATATACTGTATCCTATTCCTAACTTCTCCAAAACCTTAAATATAATTCCCCAGAATACAACCTAGTCTGTAATTTGATGTATGCTTTTATACTGATACTCTTGGGCAGTATTATTATTTTATCTTTTTCCCACTTCACTGGGACTCCTCCAATAGCAAGATTCTCACCAAATAACCAAGTTAGGGAGTACTTTTAATTCTCAAGCATTAATTATATTTAGATTGATATAATTATACATTATTTAATATTCATTATTACTTATACATAGCAAATATGAATATACCTTTACTTCGAAGAAAGCAGAACCAAATGTTGACCATTTATAAATAATCTTTAGAAAGTTGACTTTAGCATCTTCTGGTGACATGCCAGCATCCTGGTTATAGGCTGCTACTACAGACTGGAGAGGAGGGGGAAAAAATTGTCATAACTAAATTTTATAATTTTTTTTTTTATTATAGAAAACACAATATTTGACATTTAACATAAAATATTTTTCTTTATTTAGTTGTTTCATATTTTTAATTTTTTTATAGCAGTCCCACCTGCAGTAAGTTCAATACAGAAGTGCCAAGGAAAGCTATGGATAACACAGAAAAAAGATTATTGACATAGCACATGTAGTTTTTATATCATTTGAAGTAGAGTAAAGAAAGTGATGAGTATCTTGGCAGTGTGCCTTGCAAATTCAGAATTTTGAATGCTAGGTTCAGGTTATGGGATCAATTTGATATGATAATGATAAAACATTATATGTTAAGTTGTGTTAGTACATGACATTCTCAACATTCTTTTGTGTCAGGGCCAAATTTACAAAAAGCATAAGTCAATTTTCATTAAAATGTTTATTCCATGTCACAATGCTATTCCTTATACTCTTTAGCCTTGTAATCCATACCTCAAAATGCATCCTTGCAACCAAGTCAGTATTAAAATTTACAAGATCCACCATAAAGGTAAGTAACTATTGCTTTCATGGTTCTATTTAAGACATTTAAATGCTACTACTTAGACATTTATGACAACATAGCATTATTAACTACAGGATAGTGAGAGCTATGAAGAAGCCACTAGCAGATAATTTCTATTTTATATTTGTTTCTATTTGTTTCTATTATGCAGATGCATATTTCAGTAAATTTTTCCAAAGTTAAGGAACATTTAAAGCAATTTCAGAACAAATTTTGCTTTAAAAGTTTAAATGATTACCTCTAATAAACAAATTTTACAAAGTTATACAGTATTGAGTACTAGACAAAACAATGTATGATTTGTAAAAGGTTATCTCTGTTTATCAATGATACTATCAAATTTCTGGTTAGATAACACAGCAAACTACTGTTAGAGAAAGCAATGTGGATGATCAGGTGACAGTTAGGAGAAAATTAGTAGCATGCTTAAGCAGAGTCCTTCAAACAAAACCATGAGCCTGAATGACTTGAGGAACAATCAGCTGTGGCACAGCAGGAGGGAAAAATAAAAGAAAACAATGGAAAGTATGAAATGGTGAGAAACTGGGAACAAAGAGAAGATATTGCATGGAGATTCAATGATAAGTGGTACACTTAATGAGAATGTGATGAAAGCATTTTTCCAATGTGTGAAAAATCAAGGATTTTAGTGGAGCTACTAGTTTGCAGAAGGGAGCAGTGAAAGAATTGATTTTGGCTGGCACGAATAATTTGAAAGGTGCACAATATGCAATGAGAGAAGATATAAAAGAGTTGCTGATTATTGGCAACTGTGATATCTGGTTGATATCAGGGAGGATAGAGGGAATGGGATAGTCTGCGCAGTTAGCCTAGTGGCTTTGCGCTTCGCAACCATATGCCTGGGGAAGGAGTGTCCCAGGTTCGATTCCCGTCGAAGACGTGAGGAACTTGAGGATCTTCCTCAGGCATAGCCAAGTTAGCTGGTCTTGTTGCGGGCAGTAGGGTTTTTCCGCCTGTTTATCTGGCATTTTTCATCCCGAAAGCAGGCAAACCGGCACATTGAACATACGCTTCTACAGCCAAAAAAATATACCCCCCCCCCAGCGGCAGACTAGGCGACAGGTCGGTTGGGAGTGGTACTAACAGGTAGTCACATCTAAGTAACATGCAGACCCTGCATAGGAAGCAGGAATAACGCGTAGTGAAAGAAGAAGATAGAGGGAATGGGATAGGAGGATGGCTATTGCTGATGATAGGTGAAGAACCTCAACCAACAAAAAAAGAAGTTAAGGAGCATTTTAGGTCTGAGATAGATGGTTTATTTGGGGTTATATGATGTGAGATAGAGACCAAAACAAAAAATATTGTTGGTTGCTGCTATACCTGGGGGGGGGGGGAGATGTAGATGCTGTGTATCAGCAGATTAGCACAAAAAGTGCAGACTAAGCAATTATAATGGGGGACTTCAACTTTGGGGATATAAATTGTAAGGAGGAAAGGGTACATGCAAGATGGAAATGGAATTTATACAGTTAATAAGGGATAATTATCTGAAACAGCATGTGATGATAGGGATCAAATGGTTGAAACTACTGGGTTGGTAACAGCATCAGAAGATATATCAGTAACCGTAATAGACACACTTAGCCTCTTATCGGAGAAAGAGACGATGCAGTTTTGTTCTAGGAAGTTGTTAAATGTGAAATAAATTCGAATAAGGGTTTATGTTGAACTTGAAGGTTGGTAATTATGACAGACATAGGAGATAGTTGGAGTAGTGGTATGGCCTAAGAGCCTACAATGAAAGAATGTCAGTAGTGCATGGGAAGTAGTCATGGACTGTTTGAGAGAAACAGTATAAGACACTGCATACCCAAGGTCAGGTGGACAAACCAAGTGGGTGTTTAAGTAGATGACCAGTGATATAAAGCAGGACCTTCAAAAAAAAGAAAACATTATGGAGGGAATATAAAGAAAAAGGTGGTTGGAATACTCATGAGCAGTACAAAGTGCATACTAATAACCCTTCTTGCATACACTTTGTACTGCTCATGAGCTTTATACTTACTTTGTACTTACTCCCATGCACTACTGACATTCTTTCATTGTAGGCTCTTAGGCTATGCCACTACTCTAATTACCTTCTATGTCTGTCATAATTACCAACCTTCAAGTTTAACATAAACCGTTATTCGAATTTATTTCACATTTAACTTCCTAGAACAAAACTGCACGGTCTCTTTCTCCAATAAGAGGCTAAGTGTGTCTATTACGGTTACTGATTATGAGAGAAAATCAGCTAAGCAGGCCAAAGTAAATTAAAAAGAAACAGTTAAATAGCAAAAAAAAAAAAAAGTTTTTTTTTGCTATGTAGTGAGTAAGAGGAAGAATGACTGTAGAAAGAGAAATTTAATCAGTGCTGATGGCAAGAATGTTACATATAACAGAAGCAAAAGAAATAGTTGAGATAATAAGTAATCACTTTGCAAGGGTGTATCATCTAGTGGAGATTTTTCAGTTGCTTATGACTGAGATTGATGTCAAAATTGGGGTAAACAAACTGTAGGTACTCAACATATTGAAAAATATTAATGTCAACACAGCAGCGGAACTGGATGGCATGCTGGCTTGTATGCTTTAATGTAAGTCTCAGCTCCTGCAAGGTTTCAAGGGTGGGAAAAGAAGGCAAGATAGTCGCCCATTACATATTAGATGGCCCCCAGAAAAAAATATTGCAAATTACAGACCAATTAATATTTCAGGAGTGGTCATGAAAGTATTAGAAAAGTAGGTTAAAGGTAAAATCCAGAAACAGGTGGATTGGAATATGATGCTCGGTTTTGTAACAGGTCCTGCCTTGGTAATTTACTCATATTTATAATAGAATAACAGTAGAATTAGATAAGGGAAATGGATATACCATGATAAGCTTGGACTTTGCAAAAATATTTGAAAAATATTTGACAGAATACTGCATGGAAAACTATTCCAGAAGTTGGAGCAAATGGGAATGGATATGAAGCTGGTGGCATGGATAAGTGGTGGCTGATAGATAGACAACAGAGAGTAGTATATGGTGGAGTGGAATCTAGAACAAGAGTGACTAGTGGAGTGCCTTAAATCTCTGTACTAGGGTCACTACTCTTTAATTTGCATATTAATGACATAAGGAATGATTTAAAGGGGGGATGAGTTTGCTGGTGATGCAAAAGTGGAGAGGGCAATAGTAGATGGCAATAGTCATGTATATACATATCTTGCAGGATGATTTAAATAAATTGGCATTGTTGGTGAAGGATAATGGTTGTCAGTTTAAGATTATGCACTTTCAGTTGAATAGATTGAATATAATGTATCACATTTACTGGATTTCAAGATAAGGCTAGGAATATGAGGGTAATAATGGAGAGATAGTTGAAGTTCGGGGGCATATTGTGCAAACAGCTCACAGGATTACATGGAAGTTGAAAAAACGCACTAACAAGTAAAGAGAGAGTGAAAGGTTATTATGCCACTTTGTAATGCCATGATTCAGCTGCATCTTGACTAATGTGTATAGATTTGGCAGTGTGACAATGGATGATGGAAGCCTATAAAGATCGGGATGGCCAGGGATGTGAGGAGGAACAGTTTTGGTCTAGGGAGAGGTGTAGGATAAGTGATAATGGAGGAATCACCTGAGGAAGGGGGGGGCATGGATTATGCATGAGTCACATCCAAGTGGTGGTTGAGATTTGTTACAGTTCCAATACGAGCTATTATGTTTGTTTTTGAATGCCAAAAGTATCCAAAATAAGGGGAATGAATGAAACTGTGGCATTATTGAAGTTCATTTATTCAAAATTGTCAAAGTAAGTGAAACATATGAGAGTTGAATGAGGATGACATCCGAATAGGAATAGAGAAAGAGTGATATGATGTTTTTTGTGAAGACAGACAGGGCAGAAAGAGAGGAGAAGGACAGGTGATTTGATGGTATCAGAAGAGTTATGCCCATCCAAGGTGGAAATACAAAGATCAAATAGTTTTACTGGTTTTGAGGGCAATATGGTGTGAAGTAGAGGCGAACGGGTTGAATTTTTAGTTGGATGCTGTTATGCTATAGACATAGTGGTGTGGCGGGCAGTGAAAAGCATGTGTAGGCAAATTAGTCTGGCAAATAAAAAAAGGGTGATCGTGATTTAAACACTGTCAGCTTATTTAAATCAACCTGCAAGCTCTCTACATTACCTTGTTTAACTATCCTACTATCCTTTGCATCATGAGCAAACAGCCAAGTATTTCCTTTCATATCATTTCCTATATCATTTATGTACAAATTAAACAGCAGTGGTTCCTTCATTTGATCCCTCATCTTTTCTTTCTCTCCCTTATATATTCCATCCTCCCATAGCCTCAAATATACAAACCAAATATGCATTCTCATTAATTATTGTTTAATACATCCTAAAACAAATGCCACACAGATTTGGATACAATTGAAGAGCCACCATGATATGTGGCATGCCTGCCAAAACTCAAGCACGAAATTGCCATGGGTCAGTGTTTTCTCTCATCCTGCCAAGTAGTTAGGGTGATGGCAAGAGAGTGTCAATTGCCCTGACATCAATGTATTAAATTTAAGGGCCACAGTGCTAGAATTATGTAGACAATACAATAGATTATGGCAAAGAAGAGGAAGATACTGAAATGTAGAAGTAAAGAGATTACAGTTTGGCTGTCAGGCTTTTATCATACCACATATGACTAACTCTCAGCAGATTCGGTCACCTGATTTTTGAGAGAATGAAGGCATTTTGCAAAGGGTTCAGAGAATAATATAATAGTCATTTTGGAATGTTTGTTATAAAGGCAGAGGGAATGCCATTTGCATATTATGATGGATAGTAGAAGAGGTAATATGATTTAGATATATCAGTTGGTAAAAGGTTTTACTGTGTTAATGTTGGAGATTTTTCAGAGTAGAGGGAGACAGGGCTGAGCTGGGTTGAGTTATGGAAGAAGCAACTAAGGCTGTTAAGCCTATGTAGTATGTCTGTTAACTGTGTGTTCTTGTGGCCATTTGCCTATTTTTGAGGATGAAAAACCAGAATTTTTGAGGGCGAAGAGGACAGAGTAAGATGCTATATCTTGAAGTTGTATAAGGAATTTTGTGGACAGAGGAAATGAGAACAAGTTTATTGCATGTAGAGATTGATGAGTGAGTGGAATGAATTTGCTTGACAATGTGAAGGAAGCAGAAAACAGTGAATGAGTTTAAGGATGTTTGATGAGTAATTTATTTGATAGTGATGACTTCCTGAGAGGAAGAATATTTTGACTCCATGTAGTGGTGGTGATGATGATGATAATACAATGCTAATATTCTACAAAAAGAAATATAGAAATATTGTTTATCCTACCCTCTTCCAATCACTTGCATTCTGAGATTTCATTAAGTCTCCAGGAATCATTTCCCTTAACATGTTCCTGAAAAATAAATATTTATTAAACATTACATGTTTAATTTAAATAAACAATTTAATTATTTCTTTATTTATTATTTATATTTTTAGTAATTTTACTGTTATTATACAAATTAATTTACTTTCCCTACCATCCAAGAAAAAACAAATACTGGGGGGGGGTACAAAAATAGGCATACATATTATTTTGCATTCCTTATTTATTTATTTTTAATGATTTTTCCAGATAGTAATGGCTGGTAATTTAACCAACGAAAGTGGATAATAAAACAATACTAGAAGACAGAGAATGGTGAAAAGGTTCAGCAGAAATGGGGTGAACAATTTGATACATCCCCACCAAGTAGGTTAATAATTTACAGAATATGTAATAAATTTGTTCAGACTGGGTCCATTCGTAATGTGCCAAAGAGTATGTCAAAGACACACACACACAAAAAAAAAGCTTCTATTCCCCTCAGATCTTTGGATCATCTGATGCAATGTTTAGGTATGAAAATGTATCAGCCAAGATTAATGCATGGATTATTAGAGAATGATCTTTTGTAATCATCAGCATGTTTATTTTTCATTGTGACTTAATAAAGCTATGGTATTAATCTTTATTGTTGGAAGTTTTTTCACTTGGTTATGCTATAAATTAAAGATACCAAGAAGTGAAGTCTTAGCTTCCTTATACGAGTTGCTCCAGTCCTGAAGTTACTTCAGGCACAAACTTTGTTTGCTTACACTTATATAAAGGATTAAACCAAGTGTATATAATTTCTTGGTATCTTTAATTTATTGTATTAATCTTTACTTTGTAATACTTTTGCACTAGAATGGATTAATGATACTTTAAAAAAACAGTTTAACATATGTAAAGGAAATTAACATTATTTACGATTCCTATATATTTTGCTCACTGTAACATGAATATCATTCAGGGAGAGAGCAAAATAATTGGTTACAACATTCAAAATATTAGCACAAGAATGAGTCAAAAAAAACATGACTCATACATTCATGTGTATCAGTTGCAGCTGAGCGATCAGGAGAAACACTATGAGCATTCCAAGGAACTAGGCTAGGTATAGCTGTGTAATTAAAAATAATAATAATAAAAAAAAAAAAAAAAACTATGAGCAGTTTATGGCAATTACTTCTCAAAATTTGGAGACAGGCCTGTTCAATTAATAGTGTTTAACTTGTTTCAAGGAACAGATGATCAAATTTAAATCTCCTCTAGCGTAAAATCTTTGTCTGATTCCAGTGAACTTTATGTCTAGCGTCAATGGCATAAGAAGTAGGCCTGAACCCTCTGATTCTAGAAAAATCTTATGTAATCTTGGTGTTCTTTGATTCTGATCATAGCAGAACTACCAGTCTATCCAAAATAGCAAAGTTGACATGAATAGGGTGCTTAATAGACACTAGATAGTGTCTATTAAGCACCCTGTCGATAGTAGATAGTTAATCTTGTACACTGATGTTTTGCACTGTGGCTTTATTATTATTACTGTTAACATCTGACTCTAGGAGTTAAAGGACTCATAATGGGAGGTCCTACTCTCTCATGCAAAAAAGATAATTGAACCTTGCCTTAACCCAGTGATTCTTAACCGGTGGGCTGCAACCCCCCTAGGGGACCACGGAAAATTTATAGAATGTTTCTAGTTTTTGAAATCTCTTAAAGTAATTATTTTTTGTTTCTTATTTTACTTTGTTTCAAACTTATATCATTTTGTATTAGTAATTTTAATTATGCAATTTGAAAAATGAGTAGTTTCTTTTGTGGTGGCGCCACAAGTCAAATTTTCACTGCTGGCAATACTGCAAGTGGTGACATCAGCCTACTGGATGTGTGATAGAAGTGATTCTCTGAAGTTTTAAACAATAGTATGAATGCATAAAACTTAACGTTGTTAAGTGCTACTTGAGTGCAGTTATTTTTTTGAAACTTTCAGTGTTGTAATACTGATTTGTTATTTCTTAAAATTTACCCTCTTATAAAATGAGCAAACAAAGAACATTATTTGATTTCCTATATATAAATACAGTAAAGTTTTTATATAATATTTAAGTAAAGTTGATTTCTGTTTTCTGATTTTTTTTTGTCATTATAATAAGAAAGTAAAACCACTACTTAAAAAAAAATTATGTTATTATTATTATGTTACTATAAACTGGTGGGGGCTGCAAAAATATTTGAGGATACTTAGGGGGCTGCGACTACTAAATGGTTAAGAACCATTGCTTAACCCATTCACAGTTTCTGCACTCACCACTTTCAGGTGCATTCCATTCATCAACCACTCTCCATGCAAAGAACCTGTTTCTCACTCCCCTGTTCATACCCTCCTTATACAGCTTCCAGGAATGGCCTTTCCTTCTGCCTCTATGAAAAATCTCCTCCACATTAATCTCATAACAGCTCCTCACCAACTTATGTCTCGATCATATCCTCTTTCCTTCTTCTATTCACAAGGCTCTGCAAGTTGCATTCCTTCAATCTATCCTTAGTAAATCTTGTCTGGACCCTCTCTAAAATATCTTCATCCTGTTGTGAACCATGTGACCAAATCTATGCACAGTAGTCCATATGTGATTCTAGTAGTAAGACTTATACGTTGGTTAGACATAACTGGTAATTAATTTACGGAATTGACAACGCATATAAAGTAAATTAATTAAAGATAACTTTAATGAATCACTTCTATATTTCGGCAATGTCACATTGCCATCTTCGGGAACATAAAGATATGGTATGTGCACTAAGGAACTAACAAAGCAAATGAGGAAGAAAATAAGAACTAATTTTGTTCCTAAAGTCCTAATGGTGCCCTCTTGCGGGCTAATTTGGTAGTCTTGGCAGTTGGGCTGAAGTTCTCAAAATGAAAGTCTCCCAAATTTGGGGCAGTTTCATGCACCCAAATTTGTTGAGGTTAGGAACGTTTTTTAGAGCTGCTGAAGATTCTTTGAATAGTCTTTCGTATTTAAACTTGCTGCGATGGATTATTTTTGTCTTCTTCCAACGGATTTTATGGTGGGTATCCAAGGCATGGTCTGCCAGCCCAGAGCGGCTGTACTGGTGAAACCGGATGTAGTCTTGGTGTTCTGAAATCCTGATATTTGTTGTTCTGCCTGTTTGGTCAAAGTAGGACAATTTGCAGCTGCAAGGGACCTGGTATACACCAGGTAGGTCTAGGGGAAGTGGTTGGTCTTTGGTAGAGCGGATAAGGGATGCCAACTTTTTATATGGTCTGTAATAGGAAGTAAGGTCATATTTTTTGAGGATATTAGTTATTTTTTCAGAGGTGCCCTGGATGTAGGGGATAGTGATAGACTTGGTGTAGTCTTTATTGTGGAGGGGGGGAGGGGGGGTTGTGGTTTACAGGTTTTAGTATTTTTTGGATTTTTTTGGGGTTGTAGCCATTGGCTAAGAAAGTGTTGAGGATGTGGTTTAGTTCCATAGTCAGGGCCTTGTCATCTGAGCAGATTAATTTTGCCCTGTTATATAGTGTTTTTATCACCCCATATTGTTGTGAGGGGGGGGGGGATTGCTGGTGAATGTATCTGCCAGTGTGGGTGGGTTTTCTGTAAACAGAGAAAACCAAAGATCCATCAAGCTGGCGGGTGATTAAAGTGTCTAGGAAGGGGAGGGTGTTGTTTTCCTCTTTTTCTAAGGTGAACTGGACTCTGGGATGTTGGTTGTTTAAGTGTGTTAGGAAGGAGTGGAGTGCATCTGAGCCATGTGGCCAAATAGCAAACACATCATCCACATAACGAAGCCAAATAGTGGGTTTTTGTGGGGCGGAGTTTAAGGCTTTCTCTTCAAATGTCTCCATAAAGAAATTGGCCAAGGGTGGGGAAAGTGGTGAACCAATGGCTGTCCCCTCTATCTGTTTGTAGAACTTTCCTTGCCAAACGAAATAGCCTGAGTTCATTGTGAACTGAAATAGGGCTGAGATATCGGGAGGAAACTTGGCTTGGATGAGCTCAAAGGTTTCTTTGAGTGGGACATTAGTGAATAGGGAGGAGATGTCAAAACTGACCATTATGTCAGTGTGTTGGAGTGTGAGGTTTTCTATACTGGCTTTAAAGTGGGCCGAATTTTTTATGTGTGATGGTGTGTTGCCAGTGTAGTGTGTGAGCGTTTTGGCTAAATGTTTGGCTAATTTATATGTGGGGGAATCAATGCCATCCACTATGGGACGTAATGGTACATTTTGTTTATGTATTTTTGGGAGTCCATATAATCGGGGGGGGTCTAGAGTTATAAGGTTTAAGTTTGTTGGTGACTTCCACAGGCCAAGAAGTAACTTTCTTAAGGAGTCTGTGGATAGTTCTAATCTGAGAGTTGGTCGGATTATATTCAATGGGGAGGTAAGTAGTACGGTCTCGTATTAAAGAATTTAGCTTACCTTTGTAGTCTTTTTGATTGAGTACCACAGTGGCGCTTCCCTTATCAGCTTTGGTGATTACTATTTTTTTGTTGTTTTTTAATTTTTGTAGGGCTGTATATTCGTTTTTGGATAAGTTAGATTTTGGAGGTTTGGCTTTAGTGAGAACACCGACTACATCCAGTCTCACGTTGTTGGCGATGTGGTTAGGCAGGTTGCGAATTCCACGCTCTATTTGGATCATGATTTCTTCAGCAGGTATCCTTTTAGGAGCTAGGGCGAAATTGTGACCACGTGAAAGTGCGGTGAGTGCTTCAGGCTTTAAAACTGCCGACGAGAGGTTGACTACTGTGTTAAGTGGTGGCTGGGGTACAGAAGTAGAAGTCTTTGTCAGGTTTTCGTATTTTTTCACGTGCCGACTACGTATTTTTTCAAATTCCTTTCTTGCCGAAGTGCATGAGATGTCATGAAGTATCGACCATAGATCAGGGCCGAGTGTGTTAGAAAGCTCTTCCTCTAGCGCACGTAAGGTTTTGTTTTCGTCGGCAAGGAGAATGCGTGTTGCAGTAATTTGTTCTCTTAACAGGGCGAAGCTAGTGCAGTTGTAAATGCGTAGAGCTTTCTCGGAAGTGAAACGGTGCTTTAATTTGACACAGTTGGGGATCACTTTGTTATCCCGGCAGCGTTTTAGGACGTTAGACGATTTATTTGCCTCGATATCTTCAACCTCAATTTGCCGTATTGACGGGCCTTTCGTGCGATTGCATCTCCGTGGTTCTACAAACAGATAGAGGGGACAGCCATGGGTTCACCACTTTCCCCACCCTTGGCCAATTTCTTTATGGAGACATTTGAAGAGAAAGCCTTAAACTCCGCCCCACAAAAACCCACTATTTGGCTTCGTTATGTGGATGATGTGTTTGCTATTTGGCCACATGGCTCAGATGCACTCCACTCCTTCCTAACATACTTAAACAACCAACATCCCAGAGTCCAGTTCACCTTAGAAAAAGAGGAAAACAACACCCTCCCCTTCCTAGACACTTTAATCACCTGCCAGCTTGATGGATCTTTGGTTTTCTCTGTTTACAGAAAACCCACCCACACTGGCAGATACATTCACCAGCAATCCCCCCCCCCCTCACAACAATATGGGGTGATAAAAACACTATATAACAGGGCAAAATTAATCTGCTCAGATGACAAGGCCCTGACTATGGAACTAAACCACATCCTCAACACTTTCTTAGCCAATGGCTACAACCCCAAAAAAATCCAAAAAATACTAAAACCTGTAAACCACAACCCCCCCTCCCCCCCTCCACAATAAAGACTACACCAAGTCTATCAACTATCCCCTACATCCAGGGCACCTCTGAAAAAATAACTAATATCCTCAAAAAATATGACCTTACTTCCTGTTACAGACCATATAAAAAGTTGGCATCCCTTATCCGCTCTACCAAAGACCAACCACTTCCCCTAGACCTACCTGGTGTATACCAGGTCCCTTGCAGCTGCAAATTGTCCTACTTTGGCCAAACAGGCAGAACAACAAATATCAGGATTTCAGAACACCAAGACTACATCCGGTTTCACCAGTACAGCCGCTCTGGGCTGGCAGACCATGCCTTGGATACCCACCATAAAATCCGTTGGAAGAAGACAAAAATAATCCATCGCAGCAAGTTTAAATACGAAAGACTATTCAAAGAATCTTCAGCAGCTCTAAAAAACGTTCCTAACCTCAACAAATTTGGGTGCATGAAACTGCCCCAAATTTGGGAGACTTTCATTTTGAGAACTTCAGCCCAACTGCCAAGACTACCAAATTAGCCTGCAAGAGGGCACCATTAGGACTTTAGGAACAAAATTAGTTCTTATTTTCTTCCTCATTTGCTTTGTTAGTTCCTTAGTGCACATACCATATCTTTATGTTCCCGAAGATGGCAATGTGACATTGCCGAAATATAGAAGTGATTCATTAAAGTTATCTTTAATTAATTTACTTTATATGCGTTGTCAATTCCGTAAATTAATTACCAGTTGAGTCCATATGTGGCCTGATCAAAGCCTTATACAAGAAAACTTTTTGCTTCTGCATGTCAATTTCCTCCTCATTATTGACAAAATACATTAGGATGTTTTTGCAATTTTAGCAATATGACCTCTAAACTTCAAGTTACTGTCCATCATCACTCCCAGATCTCTCATCTCCACCACCTCCTTCAAAATTTTCCCATTACACTCTACATCCCAACTTTGCCTACCAGATGGCAAGATTTTCCACTTGACAATGTTAAACTGATAGCTCCACTTACAGGCTATTGAGATCCTCCTGCAATGCCACAACATCTGCTCTACTTCATATAGTTCTTCCCAACTTTGCATCATTAGCAAACTGTTGCATATCACCAGTTAAGCCAGTCCACCCTGTAGCACTTCACTAGTGACCTACTTCTCTTGGGAACAATCTTTTGATGTATCTTACAGCCAATCAGCTATCAAACTCATTAGTCTATTATCTCATCCCCTTTTTTTGGGGTGCATTAATAACAATGCATTAACAACAACTCAAGACAAAGAGATCAGCCTATAATTTGTAGTGCTAGTCTTATCTCCCAAACCCCCTTTTATGAAGCAGAACAATTTACTTGTTACTGTTACATGTCTCACATTAAGCAAGTATGCCAAAAGGTTCCATTAATTCCCTAGAGCATTTTTCCAAGACATGCAGTGATATATTGTCAAGACCTACTGCTTTATTAACATCAAGTTTGCTTAATTCCTCATACCTGCTGCTCATTCACCATCAGTCCCACCTCCACCATATCCGCTACACTCCACCTTTATATGATGTTGCCTCCATGAGGGTAATATACACTGATAAGCTGCTCATTGAATCCTTCAACTATATCCTTTGCACTGATTATCATTTTTTCTTCTATTTACCAAATAACAAAAGAACTCACTAGCTTGATGGTTAATTTCTTCTCACAATGCACTTTTGCTGTCTTTACCAATCAAGTATCCTTTCTGGCTTGCTCTTTGTACTCTTCATGCAACTGATTATTACAACATCCCCAACATTCATTCATTGTCTGTTGCCTCCACGGTGATTTCTTCTTCCAGATGTCACTCTTAATCTCTTAATTCCAGGGGCTAATGCTGGTCTTGAAATTCACGCTTGCTCTTGTTATCATTCAGGGAATGAGAGGTGTGATTGAAGTCTGATTAGTGTAATAATGAATTACTGACCATTTAAAACTATGTACAGGTAACCCTTGTATAACGCGGATGTTAGGTTCCGCAGAAATGCCGTATTATATAAATCGCGTTATGCGAGTCTCAGATTACATAGAAAAAGTAGGGTTATGTCCTGAAATTGTTTTTTTTTTTTTTTTAAATTATATAAACAATATAAACAACAATGACATATCCAACAAAAAAAATATTTTTATTTAATTCAGGTAATTCATATAAGTTAAGAAAACATATAAACTATGAAACAAATACATAGTATAAAAGTATAAAAATTACAAATTGTACTTAAACTTCATTGCACATAATGCATAAATGTTTTAGGCAAAATAAAATAGTGCATATTTTAATCTTTCATAGCACGAGGATTTGAGAATTGGTTAATAAACACTGGTTTTGTCATGTAATCACCTGATGCATTACTGCAAAACAGCAGAGTAATTCTATCTTTGGAAACTTTGAATCCAGGAGTTGATCTTTCATTTTTCGAAATATAGGTGCGTGTTTGCACTTTCCAATATAACCCGGATTCATCCATATTCAATACCTGGTCTGCATTATAAATGTTTATAAACTTTGAGAGTTTTTTGTTTAATAAGATTTCCATCCATAGGAATTTTCTTTTGAGGTGCAATCTTCTATCAAAATCATTAGAGATTTCTCCATTTTCCATTAGAATATTGCATACACGAGCAATGCGCTTTGCACTTATCGTTGACCCAGCAATAAACACTTTCTCAGATTTTATGTTCATTTTGTTTCATTGTTCGAATTGTTGATTTATTTAAATTCAAAGTCCCTGCAAAAACTCCTGGTTTTTTTCCATTTTTCAACCGATCCACGATTTTGAATATTTTTCTTCGAGAGAAATTAATTTTGTTTTTAATGTTGGTTTTTCCCTTTCGTTGCAGTTTGTGGCCATTACTATAAAAATAATTTTTTACGCAAAAAAGAAAGCATTACATATTGTATGTAACTTACCAGAAAATAAAGTGCTCAGCTTGAGATGAACACACTTATGATTTTTAATGCACTTTCCTGACAGAAACAAGGACAATTTTCAACAATAAACATTTTATATGGTAAACAATTGAGGTACATGCATGCTAAAGGGTATTTCCCCTAATATAAATTCGCTACTTATAATTACATGCGGGATACAGGCAGACGCAAATTTAACGAAGATAAAATTTGATTTTTAAGTTGCGCGGTGAAAAACATATGAAAAGATAAAGGGTTACTACCATTTGTAGACTGTTTTTATCGGAACCGTGTTGTATAAGTACTGCGTTATATCGAAACTGCGTTGTATAAGTACCTCATTATACGAGGGTTACCTGTATTTAGAAATTTATGTACATTTAATCATACAAATACAACATTTATTTTACAAATAATATTCTATCTTTTTCAATTTAGCTACTTGAATACAAATTCTACCCTACAGTTCTTCTTTATGAACTGGTCAATAACATTGTCATAAAAAGTTGGTTGTAACTTAATTTTCCCAAGCAACATGCACACTTGTAAAGACTGGCTGAAGCTCACTGGCTAGAGCTACTTTGACTGCGTATGGCCCGTGTTTAAGCAACAGGGCGAGATGACGTGGAGGGAGCGGAAATGGCTATGCACGCGCATGAAATCACATTGCTGAAGCGAGGACCTGGATGCTCCCACAACCGAGCAAGCCAAGATAGCTTGCCTAGCGTCGGCCTTCGATACACAATGCAAAGCTCAATTATTGTTGTGCAAGTTTAAAACGTCTTCTGTCTACAAAAATAAAAGCCTAAATGAAATGCTTATAAATGCATGCAGTTAATTAACAAATAAATATTACTTCTTTCTCAATTAATGAGCTTGTGCAGCTAGCATAGCAAGCATGGAGAATTCACCACTGCTTCAGTCATTCGTTTTATTCCTACCTTATTTAGCCTTTTCACCTTTGGCATACCCTCAAACACTGCTGTTATTAAGAAATAGCTCTTGTTCAATCCACAAGCAGCATCTGCCTCCTTCCTACTCAACACCTCTTTCCACATATATCTCCCAGCTGTCTTCTAAGCTTTTCTTAATCACCAAGCTTGTAGTTCATATACATCCCTTCTTTATTGAAGCTCTCATATGACTGGCTACAAACAAGGTGATCACTTCATGGTCACCAACCGGGGAAAGATTAGATACTCCATCCACAGTCACATCCTCTGATGATTGTGTAAGAATTCGAGAAATTCATTCTCTTTATTTCCTGACAATATCTCTCCATTCAAATCAATATTGCCATAATTGAAATAACCCTTCACTTGTTCACCAAGCCAAGTTCCCTATACATTTGTATCCACTCTCCACGTTCCCTGGCTTGTAGCAACACCCAAAGTATCATTCTCTCAACTTCCACCTCATACCATAATATCTCATAACCACTGCCACTTTTTTCCCCCCTTGTATCTCAACCTTTGTGTGGACATGATTTCAATGTTGTGAAATACAGGTTTAAAATTTGGAAAACAAAGATGAGATGTGGAATTTATGTTTGGTGGAGATATATTGTTGAAGGTGGAGAAAATAAGAGATCTTGGGGTGTGGTAGATAAGGATCTAAAATTTAGAGAACACATTGCCAAAATTGTGATAAGGCCTTGATTAGGCCACATATGGACACCTTGTTTTCAAAAGGATGAAGAGATGTTGGAGAGGATCTAGAAGTGATTGGCTAAGGTAGTTTCTGATCTCTGGAATGTTGAATGTGAAAAAAGGTTGAGAAGATGCAATTTATACATTCTAGTGGATAGGAGGAAGAGGGGTATGATAGAGGTTGGTCAGAGGTTGTTATAGGATTAACACTGAAGAGGTTTTTCATAAAATGTTCACTGCTACCTCTTCACTGAATGAAGAAACTCATATGTATGAAGAAGGTATTAGAGTTGCTGCCACAAACTGAATAAGAATTCAGCAATAGGGACTGATGGGATAACAGCATGGGTGCTAAAAGAGTGTTCAGCCAAACTGGCCATTCCTTTACCAGGCTATATAATTTAAGTCTCAGAACAGGGAAGAATTCACAGGAATGGAAAGAATGTATGGGAACCCATTGCACAAGGGTGGTGCAAAGACTGATGTATGGCTTGCATACAGAAATGGGTCAAGAGTGAATCTCTACTTTGTGATGAACAGCATGGGTTTACAAAGGAAGGTCATGTTTGAGCAACTTGCTCACATTCTATAATAATGTTACCTTGAACTAGACAAGGAGAATGGATACACCATAATTCTTTTGGATTTTGCTAAGGCTTTTGACAATACAACATGGAAGAAAGACTGTTCCATAAATTGGAGAATATGGGTTTTGATTATAAAATATTAGCATGGTTAAGAGGATGGCTAACTGATAGATATCAAAAAAGTGGTATATGGGGGATGTGAGTCTGAAAGATTTAAGGTAACTAGTGGTGTACCGTGTACCACAAGAATCAGTCCTTGGCCCACTGTTTTTCAATCTGTATGTTAATGATATTGGGAAGGATTTGACAGGCAACATACAGCTATTTGTTGATGATGCAAAGATAGGTAGAGTAATCAGGAATGTTGCTGATTTGCAGTACTTGCAGAATGATTTGAATAGGTTGGAATTGTGGGTATGGGAAAATGGTGTCAGTTCAATGTCAATTAATGCAAAGTCATGCTGTTTGGAATGATTAGATATCCAATGTTGTATTATATTTGTGGGATTATGCTAAAAGAAACTGATCAGGTTAGGTATCTTGGAGTGTTAGTAGATAGGAAGTTGAAGTTCAGGGCCATGCAAAGATTGCAAATACAACTCAAAAGATAATTGCAATGCCGAAAAGAACTTTCAATGTTAAGATTAAGATGTCATTTTGCCTCTTTACAAGGCCTTGATAAGACCTCAATCGGACTATTGTTCACAGGTCTGGTCTCCTGGTTTCCATTGTGATTCTGATACAGTGGAGAGAATGCAAAGGAGAGTTTAAAATGATATCAGGATTGTGGAATGCTGATTATGAAGACAGACTAAGAATTTGTAGACTGCAGACAGGAGAAAGAGGAGTGATATGATTGAGTCTTACAAACTTCTGACAGGGTGATACAGGATTTCAGTTGATGGAATTTTTTATTTTATTGAGGGTGGGGAAAGAACAATAGGGCATCGTTGGAAGCTGAGAATGAATTTTGCCAAGAAGAGGATGAGAGCTAGATTTTTCTCTGATAGGGTGGTGCTTGATTGGAATGGATTGCCATTGAATGTGGTATATGCAAGTATTGTGAATGAATGCTGCTGAATAAGTATGATAATAAGAATAAGTATGATAGCTAGTGCATGCAGTATGTGGCTCCCTCAATGAGTCCCTGACTCCCTGGAGATCTCACTTAATAATCATAGTCTTGAATGGAATCACTGGAGGAAGACGATCAGGAGGCAGAACCAAGAAGAACTTGGCAACAGTCTTTGAAGAAAAGATCACAATTATTGAGCTTCAGAGAGAGATGACAGAAATAGCCAGAGATAGACCTAGATGGCAAAGATATGTTCATAGGGGACTCAACCCATCATCTGATGGATGAGAAAGAAGGCAAAGAAAACTCAGTACACAACAATTTCATCTCCCTTATTTCTGGTCTAAACCAGAGTCTCCTGCTCATACTTTCCCTCATCTGTGACTTTGTCACACTTACTCCTGTCTGCTCACTCTCATACTCAAACACCCCATGTATTTCAGGCCATTCCTATGCTGACCATCCCCATACATGCATTCATCACCCTCACATTCAATTGTGAGGCAGTCCCTGAGTTTGCTGCCCCTCTCAATACACACCAAAAATATTACAAAAAGTCAAAACGACGTATAGGAAAATAAATTAAAATACTATGTTTATTTTTGAAGTAAAACTTTAATTTCAACATTCTGAAATGTTATTTTTCTTGCTTCTCTGCTCGCAAAATCATCGATGACATTGGCAAAGTCTATTTCATAGTAAAATTAATCATATTTTATTTAGAAAAACTCCTCTCACAACTAGCAACACTTACAGCAATTGTGAGGAAAATTCGCAGCAGTATTACAATATTTGGAAATGAGTTCTCGCAACTGTATTTTAGAATTAACCGCAAAAGTTCAAAAAGGTTCAAAGTGCCGCCCAGGGCGGTCCACCCCCTCTGCACCCCCCTAGCTATGCCACTGGTGAGATACATATACTAATCTTCATATACATAATACTTTTCATACCTCTCCTTAAACTCATTCACTGTCAGGCACTCTCAACTACTTCTGGCAATCTTTTTCATATATTCACCACTCTCCAAGCAAAATAGCTAGTCTGCACATCCTTAATAACCACACTTTTAAACAACTTCTTGGAGTGATTCCTAGTTGTCTCTCTCTCTCTTTTTATCTTATATGGAATTTTTTTTTTTTTTTGGTCAATCTTATAGAATCCTTTTATTAACTATCATTTACCCTGTTTTCCACCCGTCAACTATTTTGTTGACCATTGCTTATTGTACTCACTATTTTCATATTTAATTCTTTGTCTTCACTAAAAACTGTCACCAGCCAAAATATTTTACTTGTTCCATATGTTCTTCATTCAGGATATAGGTGATGTTTTCCCCATTCCTACCTATTTCAGCTTTATTTCATTTATTGCTGACTTTCATACCAAGAGAGTTACAGCAGCAATGCAATTTAGTTAAGAAATCTTGCAACTGGAATTTTTAGGAGTATAACACCATCTTCATAAGTAAAAAACTTTGGTTAACATTTCCAATTTTGATATTAAGTTTAATGCTGCTTTTCTTCATGGTGTGATCCATATAGATTATGAATAACAGTAGTGATAGTGTATGCACCCTTGTCTTATGCATGATTTTACATCAAATCAATTTCCTCTATCTTCTGCTGACTAAGAACTAAAAATATACAACACTGCCCTGTATAATGTCCCATGTCCCATTTGCACTGTAGAACTGTGGTGTCTTGATTTTTTTTTTTTTTTTTTTTTTTTTTTTTGGCACCTTGTCAGATGCTTTCTCTAGATATACAAAACTTGAGTACAGATCCTTGTTATATTTCTCAATATTCAACTTAAAAAATATTCAACTTATTGAAAATCTGATCCTAAAAATTTTATGTGGTCCAAACCCAGTTCATTCTTTTAGCCTCTTTTCAAGCACGCTTGAAAAGATGATAAAAGAGGCTCAGTAGGACAATTCCTCTGCAATTCTTACATGCAGTTTTATTTCCCTTTTTCCAGATGGGGTACCAATGAAAACTCTACTGCAACATTTGGAGTTTGACCTTCTGATCATGCCCTCTGAATTAAGAGGACATTAATGCAACCATTGTAAAACGTTTATAGCTTAATATTTGATATTCTATTAGAAATGTTCAATTTTGAGCATTTCAGGTAGAATACCATCTCCAGCTGCTCTTCCATGTTTTAGAAGTCATTTTTCTACTTCACATATGTATTCCTTCAATATCCCTATTAAATATTAAAGTAAGTTTTACAGCTTACACATGTAACAAAAATTATATAGAATTTATTCAAAAACGCCTACATATTTCATTTAATGTTACATGGACAATTGTCAGGGAAAAAGACCATTAACCACATTCAAAAGATGAATCAAAATAATGAGTCATAAATCATGAGTATATTAGCTTGTGTCTTTGTCACAGCTGAAGTATATGATATTACACTACTAGAGTTCAAAGAAACAATTGTAGCAAGTTGCATAGATCACATATATATACAGGAATACCTTATATAGTGTGGTTAACTGGTTCCAAGAAGCGTCCGCACTATGCAAAACTGCGTTGTTCGAGGTCTATTTATAAAGGTTTTCAATTTAATTTTTTATTACAAAAATTTAGGATAATAAAAATGTTTAAAAATGAAAAAAAATTGTTATTTTTATTAACTAAATAACAAATAAAATCCTTTTAAACTGATATAAAAGTTGTAGAAAACAAAACAAATATTGCTTCAATTTTAGCATACAGTAATTTACTTTTTACTAAAGTAGTCTTTTAGTGTTCGTTGAACCATCCTTGTCTTCTCTGTCTCTTCAAGCTAGATCTCTGTAGCATTTGATGACATTATCGAGACTTTTTCTCACTTTGATGCTTCTTTCCAAATTCGGGTCGGCATTTTTGAGAAAGTCGGAAGCTTCGTCGATTGTTCTCACAAAAGTTGAAAGGTCAGCAAAGGAAAATTCTTCAACCATGACATCAGTGGGGTTATCTTCGTCTTCTGCTTCATAGGCTCATTGTTGTTCCAACTCCAAAAGGGTTTCATCATCCAGGTCAATTGAATGAGAATCAATGCATTCATTCACATTGTTACAATCTAAACTTGTAAAACCAAGTTCTTTGCCCATCTGCACAATTTCTGTTGAGATTTCCTATTTCTGTGTTGCAAAGGCAACAAAGGCCTTTGAACAATGCGGCAAGATATGCCATACAGCTCTCATGTTGCTTTGAGTCACCTCTTGCAAGATTCATAAATATTTTGAATGGCATCTTTTATGTTAAATTTCTTCCAAAATTCACTCAAAGTCCAAGAATCTTCTTCTGCTGCAGTTTTAATAGCTTGAGAAAAAGTTTGTCTTAAATAGTAAGCCTTGAAAGTGGAGATAACGCTTTGATCCATCAGCTGCAGAACTGATGTTGTGTTTGGAGGGAAAATATGAATCTTGACATTTTCATCTAAGTCAGTCAATAGAGTTGGATGGCCTGGTGCATTGGCTAATAAAAGCAAAATTTTGAAAGGAATATCATTCTTTTTACAATAGTTTTTAACTTCACGCCAAAAACAAGTTTTAAACCAGTCTTCGAAAATTGAACGAGTCACCCACGCTTTTTTATTCGAATGCAAGTGAACAGGTAAATTGTTCTTTGTAAAGCCCATAAGAGCTCTTGGGTTTTCCGCTCTGTACACTAACAGTGGCTTCAATTTTAAATCACCTGATGCATTACCTCCTAGTAAATCGATCTTTTGACACTTTATACCCAGCTTTGTTTTTTTCCTTCTCTGCTAGAAATGTGCGCGATGGCATTCTTTTCCAGAACAAGCCAGTCTCATCAGCATTAAAAATTTGATCATCTGTGTAGCCTTCCTTCACAATAAGCTCCTTCAATTCATTGGAAAATAATTCTGCAGTTTTAGTGTCAGCACTTGCACTTTCACCTTGGATTCTTACGTTATGGAGTCCCATACGCTTTTCGAAATTGTAGAACCACCCGCGACTTGCTATAAAAGTTTCACTGGTTGTACCTCCTTCATTTTCGCTTTCATTTTCTTTTATTTTGTCATAAGTTGACATCATAATATGATAATATGATCATATTGTCATCATTTGACTCAAAGGAATCTTTTTCTGATTACAATCTTCAATCCAGATCATTAGAAGGTTTTCCATATTTTCCATTGTAGAAGATCGATTTCCCGTGATCACTTTTGACATATAAGAAGCGGTGCTCATTCCATGTTGTTTAATCTTTTCTTTGCTCTGAATAACTGTTTGTACAGATGACTCATTCATTGAAATCTCATGTGTGCTATTTTAGCAAACGAAGTACCATTCTCGTGACATTTTATAATTTCAAGTTTCTTCTCTAATGTCAACCACTTGCGTTTTTTTGTTACTCCAACAGTGTCTTCTTTGTTTTGTCTCTTTTCACTCATACTTAAATAATAAAAAAATATTAAATACTAATATTAATGTAAATAATAAAATGGCGCGGGGAAAGAACGTGTCTACGTGAGAGCCAATCGAATAACTACTGCATAAACGTGGCTCTCGACTGTCATTTGCAGCACCCGGGAGTCGCCGGTCAGTGTAATAATGATAAGTGTAATAATAAAACCCGTGTTGTTCAAAACTGCGCTATACAAGGTATTCCTGTATATATATATGGTCTATGCGGTTAGCCTTGTGGCTTTGCGCTTCGCAACCATATGCCTGGGGAAGGAGTGTCCTAGGTTCAATTCCCGTCGATGATGTGAGGAACTTAAGGATCTTCCTCAGCCATAGCCAAGTTAGCCAGTCTTCGGCATGGACAGCAGGGTTTTTCCCACCAGTTTATCTGGGGTTTTTCATCCCACAAGCAGGCAAACCAGACCTGTGAACACACAGGCTACAATCATAAATATGGCAAGGAAGGCAACGGGAAACCACCTTGCATCACTATCTCCCTAGTAATCAGCTGCAATCCTCTCAAGAGAGGAAGCCACAGGATCAGATCATATATATATGTGAATGATTAATAGTGATCATCACTTCCCAAAACTTGAATATTGGCATACATTCTGATCGGTTCAGGTTCAGATGATTTTTTAGTGTTTCACATGTTTCAAGGAAAAGACAATCAAATTTGAACTTGCTCTAGTGATGAAGTTTTGTCTGGTTCCAAAGAACTCTGTGTCTAGTGTCAAGAGCATGAGAAACAAGACCAGAACTCTCAGAATAAAAAATTGTAACAGAGTCTTGATTTTATTCAATTCTAATCAAGGCAGAACAGCCAATCTATCCAAAATATGCAAGATGACATGAGCAGGGTACTTGATAGATACCTGATAAGGAAAGAGGTGGTAATGTATCCTTTGTGATGGTAGGAAGGAAAACAGTGTCTTTCCTATTTTGGAAAGAGACTGTTTTCTTCAGACATGGGAAGAATTAAAAGACGAAGAATTTAAAGTCTCAGTAAAATGGAACTGTAATCTGGAAAACATTCAAAGATACTGTTGAAGAATTTTGGGGCAACAAGAAAGCTGAAAAATTATAAAGAACTAGTAATAAGACAAAAAATAGGATATCTCTGAAGATCCACTTTTCTTCCTCACCTGAACTTCTATTCTTATAACCTCGAGTGGTGAGTGATAAACATTTCCACAAGGAAATCATGAAGCAATGATACCAAGGAAATCAGAATGTCAGTATGATAGGGAGACAACAAATTTAAAAGCACTTTTAAATTTTAATGCTTTTTATTTTCTTACTTATTGTAAATAGTGAAATATGCAATGCTTCAATTTTCGTGTTTATATTTGAATATTTATTTATTTTTTAATTTTATTTTTATCAATGAACAATACTTAGCCCATTTTTTGGCTTTTTAATGATAAATTCTGATATGCTGTAGGAAAAACAAAAATGTATTCAATTTTTAAACATTAACATCCTACAGTATATAGAATCCATCTATTTTGATCCAAGTCACAAAATTCTTACTGGCCAGTGTAATAATTCAAAGAACAATTACTACAGTTATTAATGAACAAACAATATTTACGGAATTCCTTGAAGTTCTACTTTACTTTCCCCAAACCTAACACGATATATGAGAGCTGCAAGACGAGCTGCTTCTTCCTTATTGCATTTGTGGTAACCTCGTAAGAGTTTTGGAAGTTCCTAAATAAAATGAGAATTTTTCACATTTCTGGTTTGAAACAGAAAACAAATAATAAATAAATACTGCATATAATAAAGATGTGTAGTGCTAAAATATGTTATTTTTCCAACATCATTCTATTCATGAAAATGAAAAGAAATAACAGTTACTATATGATAATCTGATTTTCACATGGCAGCCCAACCAACATATCACTTCATATAATGGACTATAATAATCCAACACAATTAAAGGTTTACTACTGTTTGCTATCAACATTTTGTTTCAAAGTGTCCTGTTGTTTTGAAATCACCTGCCTGATCAGATTTTTTTTCTTAACTTTATTATTATTATTATACAGACACTTCCGTGGAGTCCGAAGACTCAATGCAGGAGATCCAATCTATCCACCCAATCTATCATACCTCTTCTTGAATCCATTAACACAGCGCTCCCAAACTGTGGGCCGGGGCCCCTTGGGGCCGGGAAATAATGAAAACAAATTTAAAATGTTTTAAGACTAAGTAGATTTTATTTTTAAATCTTAAAAGAAACGTATTTAATTTTTATTATTAATTTTTTGTTCTTTTTGAAAAAATCACACATCGGTGTTGTTTCAAAAATTTTACTTCTTGAGTATTTCAGCGATTAATAAATATTAGTAAATATATGCTAATTCATATAAGTAACACAAAAAAGATTACAAATGCAAAATATTGAATATAAATACAATAAATATTATAATGATATGTCTATATTACGATTTTTTTTTCAATGGGAGCTGTGAAATATTTAAATTTTTCCAAAGGGGGCCTTGGCATCCATAAGTTTGGGAAGCACTACATTAACAGACAAAGCACTCACAACTGACTCTAGCAACCCATTCCAATCATTCACAACTCTCCAAACAAAAAATCTAGTCCTCACACCCCTACTAACCACACCTTTATTCAACTTCCAGGGGTGACCCCTTGTTCTGTAATCCTATAAAACCCCCTTTAAGCAACTTAAGTGGTGAGGACAGGAGAGAATTGGAGAAAAATCCCCAATTTTTCTCTTATCAACCTACTTCTGCAATCCACACACTCTCAATCTATCTTCTCCACTGCTTTCTCATCCCCAAGGAGAACCATACTTGAGCATAGTAATCCAGATGTGGGCATATCAAGGCCTTACAAGGAGGAATAACTTCCTTATCTCTACATATTAATGTGTTCTTCAATGGTCAAGTAATCTTATGGGTTACCATAGCAACCTTAGAAATATGTCCTCTAAACTTTAACTCTCTATCTACCATTACCACTCCTAAATCTCTAATTTCATCTATTTCCTGGAGTACAGTACCATCAATGTGATACATAGCTTGTAATCTATTTTTCCCAAGATATTATAGGTAATATTTCAGGGAAAATTCCCATGTTACTCCTCTAAAAATAAACTATTATTTTAATGGCTAATATAGTCTACTTTTGTTTAGGAGTGCTCCTTAAACAAAAGTAGGCTATGTTAGCCATTAAAATAATAGTTTATTTTTAGAGGAGTAACATGGGAATTTTCCCAGAAATAATACCTATAATATCATGTGTTTTGTAACCCAACAACCCCTCAACCATTGGCTCTCTACTGCCCCTCAAACTGCACCCCCAGTCCCCCACACAGAACACACTTAAAAATAGTAACTATTAGTGCACGCACCAACACAAGCTTATGTCATGGTCTCACGATACATATTCAATGACTGCATAAACTTCACGAAAGTAATATACCAAAAAACCATCCTAACATACATCGGGCAAAAAATACACATAAAATTCCTTCAAAATTGCCTCAAGCACAACAACAGCACAATTCCTGGAAACAAAAAAAATTTGCTACACAAGCTTATGTCATGGTCTCACGATACATATTCAATGACTGCATAAACTTCACGAAAGTAATATACCAAAAAACCATCCTAACATACATCGGGCAAAAAATACATATAAAATTCCTTCAAAATTGCCTCAAGCACAACAACAGCACAATTCCTGGAAACAAAAAAAATTTGCTACCGGGCGTCCAGAAATCTCATAAAGCAGATCCTAAATGAGAGATTTAAAAAGAAAAAAACAAGCATATTCATACATTCACCAAACAAAAAGACTGAAAACTCTACTGACCCCAAACGAAAAAGGGGCACTCCTAAATGAAAGTGGGCTACATTAGCCATTAAAATAATATTTTTCCCAAAATGCATATCTTTACATTTCTCCACATTAAACTGACACCCATTATCTTTTGCACATACTGACAGCCTATTTAAATCATCCTGCAAGTCCTCCGCATTGCCTTGATTAACTATCTTTACTTCATTTCACATCATCAGCAAACAACTAAATATTTCCTTTCTGGTTATTTCCTATATCATTTATGTACAAATTAAATAGCAATGGTCCCAACTGAACCTTGCGGCACATGACTAGTCACCTGTTTTCACCTCGATTCTGTTCCTCTATTTACCACTTTTGGATATCTGTCCAGCAGCCATCCTGTTATCCACTTAACCAGTGTCATGTCCATTCCCATTTGTTCAACTGTTAACTGCCTTTTAAAGCAAAATTTCACAAACTGTGTACTGAAGGTTTTAGATGTTATGCAGAAAAAATAAATCACCAAAATTCAAAAGACAAGCAAAAACAAGTGTTCTCTGCCAGGTTGGCAGGAAAACGACCCAGAGGAAGACCAAGATATAGGTGGATTGAATACAGTACAAAGTGCCTTAGACGATAAAAATATAAGATCTGATAATGTTGGAGTCTTGACAAGTAACAGACTGATTTGGAGGAAAATTGTAGATAGGAAGTTAGTAATGATGTAATTTTTTCATGTAGTACTGTCATATCCTGTACACCCCTTGAGGGTACATGGCAGGAATTTGATGATGATGATGATGATGAATTCAAAAGACACAAAATTTTCATAAAAATTAAACGGGCAATATATATATCGTTGAAATTATGGAAACAACTACCGTGTTAGATCAAAACTTCAGTTTAATATAAATCAAAATAATCACTCGATGTTTCGACCTTCACATTAAGGTCATTATCTGTAGTATACACACACACACATATATATATAAAGAAACAAGCTACACTACAATCTATATGGTATCCTAAAGTTACTGGTTAACTGTTAAAACTATTGGCCTGACCTCTGGCAGGAAAAAAAATCTTACTACATCAAAGCTAGAGTCCTGTTATCATTATTATCTATTAGGTTACAAAATTAAATTAAGTTAGAGAGCAGCATGTTCATGTTTTGTTTTCACCAGAGGCCAGGCCAAGAGTTTTAAGTTGACCAGTAAATTTAACATATGCTGGCCTTTTTGGCTGAGTGGTTAGCATATATGCTCTCCAGCCAAACGTCTGTGGGTTCAAATCCCGCCATGGGCATTGATGTTTGTGATTGTCTGTGAAAATACTAGTGGTGGTAATGGGCAGTAGATGGTGTTGGTGTAGATGATGCAGTTTACTGTAGTTGGTGGAGATGGAGAGTTGTAGAGTTGGTGCTCGCTCCCTCGATGAGTCTTTGGACTCCAACAAGACATCATTTTCAAACTTTCCATGAATAAGTCTGCACAAGGAGGAGATAGAGAGCTTCCCATTGTGAGGCCCAAAAAGATGTTTATAGATTTTTCCATTCCATTGAAAAAAAATTGATTTGAGACAATGTTTATAGAGTTCAGAGATGTTTTGAGGGGAACAGATTATCTATAAGTACCATAACTTCGTTTTCACAGAAACATTTGTAAATAACAATACAACAACATCCAGACTAGTTAGAATGTCTGTTCGTTTCAAGATAGATAATACGGATAATCTGTTCCCTCAAGACATCTCTCAACTCTATAAACACTGTCTCAATTCAATTTTTTTCTGATGGAATGGAAAAATCTACAAACAACCTTCCTCCTTGTACAGACTTATTCATGGAAAAGTTCAAAAATTATGTCTTGTTATCTACAAATCCTAAACTGGCAATTTGGTGGAGATATGTAGACAACATATTCATAATATGGAAACACAGTATAGCTGAGTTATATGATTTTCTGGCATCTATCAACTCCTTCCACCATAAAATCAAATTTGCCTTAGAACTTGAAAAAATGAAGGAAAATTAGCTTTCTAGACATTTTAATTATGAAACAAGCAGACAAAGGCATTTCTCTTAGTATGTACCATAAGTCGACCCATACAGGTTGGCTATCTACCTCGCTGCACCACATTTCACAAAAATTGACCATTGTACATACACTGAAAAAAGGCGATCTCTATCATACGAGATTATTATTATTATTATGTAACACTTCCAGGGAGTCCAAGGACGGCACCTACTCTACAACGCTTTGTCTCCACCACTCCACCAACCACAACTACCTTCATCATCTACACCAATGCCACCTACCACCAACCACCACCACACTATTTTCACAGACAATCACAAACATCCATACCCACGGCAAGATTAATTTTGGCTCTCACTGACTGGTGAGAGCCAAAATTAAAATAAACCCCAAATTGGAAAGAATAAAATGGCTAAACAACAAAAAATCAAGAAGTTTTGTCTATTGAAAACAAGGATTATGAAGAAAAACTCAATCAAAAACTAGACTTAATAAATATATTTGAAGAAGACATAAATAAAATAAGCAAAAACCTAATGGAAGTAATAATCTCAGCAGCCAATGAATTCAAAAGCAACAAACAACAAAAAGACCATAAACTTTCAGAGGAAACCTTACAACTGCTAAAAAAGAGACGAAATATGACACAAGATAAAAACTTAACTTCTAAAATAGAATATGCAGAACTATGCAAAACAATAAGAAAAAAGATGAGAAATGAAATCAGATCTTATAGCACTACAAAAATAAAAGAAACTATTGAAAACAATAAAAATATGAAAATACTAAGAAAACATTTATCAGTTGGCAAAAGTCAAATAACTGCAATAAAAGATAAGAATGGAATTACAGTAAGGAACCAAGAACAAATCCTAAGCAGACTAGAAGAATTTTATAAAGAACTCTATAAAACTAAATAGATAAATCAAATATAAATAACTCTTTCCCATCACATATGGAATTCATTCCCCCATTCACTTCAGATGAAATAAAACAAGCATTAAAACAAATGAAAAATGTCCTCGTGAAGACCTAATTCAGATAGAATTAATTAACACGTTAGCTGCCACGCTACTTCGGCATAGTCTGTTCCCGTACGCCAAGCAATTTCACTTCAAGGTCAGCACGGTAATCTCGTTGCCAGCAGTAAGTGTCATACGAGTATACTCGTAGTTGGCTTGTGCAGAGCATATACTGTCTATGAGAATACACAGTTTTGATGCTAGCTCCACGAGCCAAGCATTTTCACTTCTTCAAGGTCAGTACAGTAATCTCGTTGCCGGCAGTAAGCATCATACGAGTATACTCGTAGCTGGCTTGTGTAGCTGGTTTACCAACTACGAGTATACTCGTAGTTGGCAGTGAACGTGTTAAATGGGGATGAAACAACATAATCCACCATGTCATAAACTAAATCTATGCCTAAAAGAGGAGAAGATACCAGAAAACTGGAAAAATGCTACTCTGATACTGTTGTCTAAAAAAGGAGACAAAGAACAAGTGAAGAACTATGGACCAATTAGTATTCTCTCTAATCTGTAATTCTCACAAAAGTAATAACAAACAAGTTAACCCCTCTTCTAGACTCAACCAGCAGAACAAGCAGGATATGTAAAACAAATAATAGAGAAAGCAGAAGAAAACCAAGTGCCTCTCTGTTTAGCCTTTATCGATTATGAAAAAGCATTTGATTCCATCAAAACTAATGCAATAAATAATGCAGAGCACTCCAGAATCAGGGAGTTCCTGGAGAATATATAGACTTCCTCCAGGAAATATACCATACTGTAACAGCAATAATCCAACTTCAAATAGCAATAAAATATCAATTGAAAAGGGTGTCTGACAAGGAGACTTTGTATCACCCAATCTTTACAGCATTCCTTCAAGAAATATTTAATAATACAAACTGGAAAAACCTTACTATAAATATTAATAACAGAAAGTTAACACACCTAAGATATGCAGATGATATCATAATTTTTGCAAACACTCCAGAAGGCCTTAATATAATGATGAAAGACCTATATCATGAAAGCAGAAAAGTTGGTCTAAAAATAAACAGAGAAAACTAAAATCATGTTTAATCATTTGGTAACACCAAAACATAAAAATAGAAAACAATTTCTTGGAAAGAGTTTCTTCATATACATACTTAGGTCATCTCATTGATCTAAACTGTGGACTCCAAAAGGAAATAAATAGAAGAGTTCAACTTGCCTGGAGTGCATTCAGAAAATTGAAAAGCATTTTTCAAAACAATGATGTCCTACTCTGTTTAAAAAGGAAGACATTTAACTAGTGTATACGTCCATTCATCACATATGGTTGTGAAACTTGGTCTCTAACAAAAACACTGGCAAATAAACTAGCAACAACTCAAATAAAAACGGAGAAGTGGATGCTAGGCATCATATTAAAAGATAAGAAGCAAAACACCTGGAGAAGAAGCACACTCATCACTGACATCATTCTTCATCACAAGTGACTAAAATGGAAATGGGCTGGATATCTATCCAGAAGAGAAGATGAGTGATGGACCACCATACTAATGAACTGGATTCCAAAAGAAGGGAAACAAGGCGAGGAAGTCCTAAAAGAAGGCGGAGTGATGAATTGTCAAATTTTGTTGGGAAAAGTTGGTATGCACAGTTGATATCTGTGTACAAATTTAAATAATCACATGCATTTCATGACTGTGAATGCACTATATGGCATATTTGTGTCTTTGATCACTTGAATGAAGAAGACACTTCATGGATGAAGTCAATTGAAGTGAACATAATGAATTATATTTTATATAATATAAGAAAATGAATTATTTTAGTAAACATACCTGATGATAGTGGAAAATAATATCAGCATTCCTGTCTTTTCCAGGTATTGTATTAGTCCATAACTTTTTCATGAAAAATACTTGATATGTAAATTGAGGAATAGAACCTAAAATAAGGTAAAATTATTTTGAAACATTTGATTCCATTTTATCTAATTAACACAAAGAAACATACACTGATTTCAAATATTGAAATGATAATTTAAAAATAATACTTTTTTCTACAGATCAGGAATTAGTAAACTTTGCTTTTTTTATCTGTTACTATTATGAAGTCATTCCAATCAATTACTTACTGTAATCCAAACTGTTCATTATTCTGAATGAATAACTCAAAATGAGGTTGTAGGCACAGTACCATTAACAAATGGTAGAATTTGTTAATGTCACGGTTAACACATTCTTTGTTTATGAATACTTTGTTTATGAAAATCGGTCCTTCAGAACACACGCAATTTACAGACAAAAAATACTAGTTGTGGTGGTGGTGGGCAGTAGATGGCGTTGATGGAGATGATTTGTAGTAGAGGTTCGGTGTAGTGGTTGAGACAGTTGTAGTTGTCCTCCCACGATGAGTCTTCGGACTCCTTGGAGTATCAGGAATAATAATATAATACTGGTTCTGAAATACAATTATACATTTCACAAACACTAAGATGTTCTTAAACTTTCAAAAACAATCTGATGCACGCAATCAGAATCATACATACATACATCTTCAAGGTCCACCTTTCCTAATTGGGTTGTGGGATCAACAGCTGCAAGAGGAACTTCCAATGGTCATGATCCTCTGCCACCAAGCTCAGGTGGTCTGGTGGGATTCCCAAACGTGTCCACCCAAAGTTTTGGATATAATCTATCCAGCGAGTCCTTGGCCTTCCACCCTCTGGCTTGGCAAAGAGGGCCTGCTGAGGGAGCCTCTCTTGTGGCATTCTGACCAGGTGCCTGTACCAACGTAACTGTGATCTCTCAACACAGAGAAGCAGCAGTTGAGTATTGAGGGTTTCCCGAATTGCAGAGCTTCTGACTCTGTCAAGTCTTATCAGCCCCGCAACCCCTCGAAGGAACCTCATTTCAGCCGCTTGGATTCGTGTCCTCATTCTTTCGGTCATTTCCCAACTCTCATCACCATAGGTGAGGATGGGGGCATAGAATGTATTGAAGACAGCCAGCTTTGCCTTCTGGCTTAACTCCCACTTCAATACTACCAAACGGTAGTATTGAAGCAGTAGTATTGAAAATGGATAATCAGAACTATTATCCATTTTATTACTATCCCTAACTACTGAAAATGACTATTTCATCTACTCAGGAGAGCTTAGAAAAAATTAGGATTGCCTTAAAAAATTATTCAGATATAAATCATGTTCAAGGCACTGAGTCACAAAAATCTCTGCACCTGTTGAAACTATTAAGAACTTCTGCTCATTCCTCTCACAGAACATGCATGAAATGTTTACAAACTGTCTTGCTTCATCAACAAGGCAGTGGCTAATGGAGTCAACATATTTGACATATCCGGACTTATCACACCTAAGGAAATGAATGTAGCCCATGTATCTCCTAATCTTAATGACTATAACAAAATTATGGAGACAACCACCATGTTAGAGGAATACCTTTAATTTAAATTAAGCATTACTTGGCATATCATATTAAAGTCGCTATCAGGAACACACACACACAACTGGTAACCTAGCCTGACCTCTCACGAGAGACAAACAAATTTAAAAATAAATAGCTGAAAATCAACTAACAATGAAAAATAAATAAGGAAAACAGCATATAAGTAAAACTACATCATTAGCCATTAGCAGTGAATTTTAATTCTAGGAAGTCCAGTTAGAATTCTATTACCTTGCTGAAGAATACTGGTTAAAAGCTAGCTTATACTTCTATTCTTTTACACTTACAACTGAGTGTGGAAAGAGGTGGCTGCTAGTCTTTAAAAGATTGGCAGCAGTGATACTAACTTCTGAAAAATAATCAAAATCTTGAATTTCTTTAAAGATTGGAAATTCTTTTATTCACAGCGATCAGCCTCACCTAAGGCATCCACCAGTATAATATGGTGATCAATAAATATCACACTTTATCAGGAGCTCAGATGTTTATAATATATTTCAGCTCTTCTTGTAGCACAATATCAGAAGAAATTAAATGAATTTGCTGTGCTGAAGTTTTAATAATTTTGTTTCTTTAGAAATGGAGAATTTATGTACACTGTTCGGAAAGAAGTCAACAGACATCCCCATGGGCATGGTGCATTGTGCCATGTAATGAGTCATGTATCTGTAGCTGGTATAAATTGGAGGAATATGACGCTCCCAACTCACAGCAACTGTGTCCAGGTGAAATGGCTGTGAAAAGGAAACTGACAGATTTTGAAAGAGGCATTGTGATAGGATGCAGTATTGAAGGCCTATCTGTTTGCAAACTGTTGACAAATTGGGCCATCCCAGGTCAACAATCAGTGATACCATACTGAGATGGAAGTGCAGGGAATCAATTTCAAATGCTTCAAGTTGATTCCCACCACACTCACCGAATATGACTATAGGGTGCTATGACAGATATGTAAAAACCACCATTCATTGGCTGACACACTGAATGCAGAGTTTGAGCATTGACTGGAACACAAATCTGCACAAAAAAACATTCAGAACTGAGGCTCACAATATGTATTTCCGTGAAAGGACTGCAATATGCAAGCACCACATTATCCAAACCTAAATGTAACATCGTCTTCAGTGTAGCAAAAGAGCATGTATAATGGGGACATGGAAGCTCAGAAAGCTGTGTTATGGAACAACAAATCATACTACAACCTCTACCGAGCAGATAGATAGGTGTGGGTGTGGCAGATGCTTGGTGAAAATCTCTTACCAGCGTGCGCAACCCCAACTATGAAATTTGGAGGTGGAGGTTGAAGTTTTTTTACTTCGTTATACTATAAATTAAAGATGCCAAGAAATTATATTTTTGGTTTGAAGTTACTTCATGTGCAAACTTTGTTTTCTTACACTTGGATAAAGGATGAAACCAAGAATATAATTTCTTGGCATCTTTAATTCATAGTATATTCGAGTAAAAAAACTTTCAACATTATTTCTAATCCAGATCATTTTAATAATAAGGTGTGACACCTTTTGACTACTTGTATATGGAAATATGACTTCTGCATTACTTTAACCTTGGTATCATTTCTGGGCTGACTCCCACTGATGAGATTTCAAAAAAGGTCAAAACCAGTCTGGGTTGCAGCCCTTCCCATAATGCATAGCATTACACATGTCCGTAAGGATATGAGAGTTGCATTATTGGATACTAAGGTAATTGATGTGAAGCCATCAGCTCTATATACAAGTAGTCCAGTCATGAAATTACTTCATGCCAGTGGCGGCCCGTGAAAAGTTTACGTGAGGGTGCTGCATATACAAGAAAAAAAAAAAACACCTTTTTTTTTCTTAATCAGTAACGAATTTATTAATAAATAAATTTACATATTAAAAATTGCTTTATTAAAAATATTTCATCCTCACCATGAACAAACACCAATAATAAAAGTTTCGTATCAATAGCAAAGGCAAATGAATATCGGCGTTAGATCACAGTGCATTAGTTTCGTGTAACAATAATTGAACAAATATAATTATTTTCAACAGTGACGCTCGTCATAATTCAGCCTTGTATCTAAAATAAATAAATAATTATATGTTATTTTAACAAAATAAAATAAGATTTACAAAAAATAGTTCACCACGAAAACCACCAATAATAAATGTTTCATATCTCACAGAAATAACGCGCTCAAGCTTATGATACACTGCCCAAACAGCAGTGTATCTAATGACATAACGTGCAATGACAAGCACAAACAAACATTGGCGTTAAATCGCAGTGCATTTGTTTCGTAATCTAAAGCATTAATCGAACAATTCCAATTAGCTATTCAATCGATGTCAAAACATAAGCTATGACCTTTAACATTTTGTATTGCATTTATATAATGTTGTAAGCATTGTTATTATTTATAAACACAGACAAAATTTAATTTTTTCATTTTTTCCTTGGGGGTGCTGCAGTGTCGCAGTGCTTATGCACGAGCCACCACTGCTTCATGTGCAAACTTTGTATGTTTATTTAAATAACGAAACCTGTGGTGAGATCATAATTAAAAGAAACACACGTATTAACCACAGTGAAAATTATCTACTTGTAAATATTTCATCCTAAGTATCTTAGGACATCATCAGTACAGTAGGGTGCATGATTACAATAGAATCTCATTACACGCACGAAACGTGTTACAGAAGTAAAAAAAAAATAATAATAATAATAATTTACACAATTTTGTATGACAATTTCCCATACTTTAGGAATAGTAAGAATGTCATTGCAGTTTAAATTTGGTCTGTGTAGTAGGGCTTCAGAACTTACTTTGTATAAACGTTCATGTTTATATAAAGATCTATGTAAAAGTTTAGACTTTTCCCAATGGATCCTATGGCTTGGATTTTCAATTCTGTGTTGAGAGAGGCCAGATTTCTGTGGTTTAAAAAGACGAATGTGGTCTTGATGTTCCGAGATGTGTTTCTGAACAGACCTACCTGTCTGTCCAAAGTAAGACAATTTTGCATGAGCATGGAATCTCATAAATGCCAGGCAACATCAAAGGTGAGAGTTTGTCCTTAGGAGAAGGTAACAAGTTGTAAATTTGGTTGATAGGTTTGTAAGTAGTGGCAAAATTGTATTTCTTCATAATTTTAGAAAGACGTTCAGAGATGCCTTTGACATAAGGTATGGGAATCCTATGGACTTCTTCTTGTCTGGTTTGATGTGTGGGAAAGTGATTTTTTGAGTTGTTTTAGGATTATATCCATTTAGGATAGCTGTATTTTTGATTACTTCTATTTCTTGGTTTAGAGATTCTTCAGAGGAGCAGAATTTGTGTGCTCTGGAAACTAGTGATTTAATAATGCCAAATTTCCGAGATGGATGATGACCGGAAGAATTGTGAATGTAGCAACCTGAGAATGTAGGCTTGCGAAAGAATGTAGGCTTGACAGACATAGCAATGGAACCATCTTCTTTTCTTTGAAAGTGTAAGTTATTAAGGAAAATGCAGGTGAGCACATGAACAAGTTCATGAGTGAGTGTGTGAGATTGAGAAAGATCATCAAATGCAATATCTCAGCTCTCGAATCTGCATGAGATGCAATTAAAATATCAGAGATACTTGCTTTTGATAGAATACCACATAAAGCTATAACTTGAGGAAAAAAAGGAGTTGGACATGAAGCTGGTGACTTGGATAAAAAGGGTGGCTGATGAACAGACATCAGAGAATAGTATATATGATATGGATGAATCAAAAAGAAGACAGGTGATCAGTGGTTTGACAAAAGCTGTTCTTTGGCTGCTTCCATTCAGTGCATTAGTGATATTGGGAATAAATTCAGGGGATGAAAGAGATTAAGTTGTTTGATGATGATACTAAACTAAGAAAAGAGTGATAGTTTATTTTTTAATATATTGATCCCATGTATGAGAGATCACAAGGCCTATAACACAACAGTGTCATGTATGGGCAAGCAGTTAAGGAGAAAGAAAGGAAGCCAATTAACAAGTTCCTTTAAAATCTGGGGATTGAGAAAGACAGTATGGACATCTATCACAAAAAAAAAAAAAAAAAATCAGAATAGATAGAATGAAGAAAGAAGATGAGAGTTAGTTCAACATGTTTGGAGTTGGACTATGTATGGATTTTGAGTGACTGCTCATGTTCTTACATGATTAGAGGAAAACGGAGAAATGAGTGGCCATTTTGGTGGAGCAACACTCAGTACCTATTCAAAAATAATAATAATAATAAATAAATGAAATAAAAGGCTTAATGCAAAAACAGAGCTTATGAGAAAGTGACTGGAGGGATTCTTTGAGAAAGGGATCACTTATTAGGCAGATTGCCCTCTTTGGTATGCAGAAGAGATTAATAAAGGTGATACAGAGATCCTTCAGGATGATCTAAAAAGACTGGTAGTTTGGGCAAAGATTAGGGTAGTTGTAGTTTGATAATGGATGTAAATTCGACATGCTAAAGTGTAAAATTATGCACTTTGGGATGTAAAACTACAGACTGTGTATTACATAGATGGAACTATACTGCAAGGGACAGTGAGTTGAAGTTCAGAGAAGTTAATATTGTAAAAGTGTGACAAAAAACTGAAATGATCACATGGATGATAAGATGTACACTAACATGTAAGGATAAGGAAGTCATTATTATTACACCATGTCGACAGACCTATCATGGGAGGTTTATTCAACTAACAACATATTTATCATACCGAATCTTAAAATCCTTAATATCCTTGCATTAACAACATATTCTGGTAATGTGTTACATTCACTGACAATTCTCCACATAAAAAACCTATTCCTAACACACCTCTTCACCACCCTCTTACATAACTAACAGGGATTGCCTCTGGTTCTTCCCCTCTTGCTTTCCTCTTTTTATAACCCCTCTGGATTAATCTGATAAAATGCTCTCACTAACTTAAATGTCTCTATCATATCACCTCTTTTCCTCCTATCCACCAAACTCTGCAATCCATATTTCTTCAACCTTTCTCCATAGCCAGCATTCCAAAGTCCTCATATTGTCAGTCACTCATATCTGGACCTTTTCCAAAGCTTCCAGATTGCACTGAAAATCAGGTAACCAAATCTGTATAGTATAGTCTGACCAGCTTTATACAGCAGCACAACCACTTCCTTATTATTATTATTACATGACACCTCCAAGGAGTCCAAGGACTCATTATGGAAGGGCACACTACTCTATTTCGCTAAATACATCTCATCCTTTCCACTACTTAATTCTCCAACTACGACACTACTACCATTAACACCATCTATCGCCCATCATCACCAACAACAGTATTTTTTGTCTGTAAATTGCATGTTCTGAAGGCTGATTTGTCTGTACGCAGGATGAAAAAACCTGAGTTTCCGGGAGAAAAAATCCTGCTATTGCCATATGAGGTCAGCTAACTCACCTTCAAATGAAAAAGCCCATATAAGGATTCCTCTTGTCATGATAAGAATAGAACCCAGGTTTTTTCCAAGAAAAGGGAGCAATATTCCGCTGTTCTTCTAATTGCGCTACAGGGACTATTAAAGTTTATTTTAATTCCTATATGTTACAGCACTTCTTATCACAGTGGCACTATGATGTGCAGTCTTTGCAACACTTACAATATGCCCTCTAAACTTCAGTCTACTGTCAACCATTGCTCTAAAATTTTGAATCTCATCTACTTCCTGCGGTACAGCACCATGTATAGTACAGAGTCCTATATTTCTGCACTCCAAAATTCAATCAAATTTACCGTATATTTTCGTGTATAATGCAATCCACATATAATGCAAACTAGAACTTTTGTTTGAAAACTAGCCCTAAAATGCCATGTCCACGTATAATGTGATCTGTTAATCTTCTTCCATAGCATTATAAATAATACAATACGAATTAACGAAAGAAATATTTATTTCTTTCGTTAATTCGTATTTCATTAAACAAAATGTCAAAATTCTTTAAATTGTTTCATATTTTGAGTCATCAAACATTTCATTTATAAATTCATCTGTAGGCATTGCATCATCAGTGTAGCAGTTGTCGTCATCGTCATCATGCTCTCGATTTTGTTGTGCATCATCCTCGCTTTTGTATATGACGTCATCTTTGGATCCATCCATTGAATTACTTATTCCACATTTAAGAAATGAGCGTTGAATCATTTCAGATGGTATCGAATCCCAAGTTTCTTTAACCCAGCTGGTGACTAGGGTGATCTCAGGCTTCTGAAAATTCCCACCCTTTGTCATCTTCACCAAACTAGATGACATCCATTCTCTCCATTTTTCACGTAAGTGATCTTTAAATGGCTTATTAAGCTGACATCAAGCGGCTGCAAAACGGAAGTCAGACCACCTGGTATGACTGCTAGGTCTGTATGTAGCTCACATGCTTTCTCTTCGCTTGCCTCCGTTAAATGTGCCTGGAACAAATCCCAGACTAGCATGCTTCGTTGACGTAACAAGCTGCCTGGACGTATGTTCCATACTTGATCCAGCCACAATTGTACACCTTCATCCATCCAACCTTTCTGATTGGCACGAACAATGACACCTAGTGGAAATTTCATATGCTTTGGAATTTTCTTCCTTTTAAATATCACTGTTGGCCTTAATTTGGTTCCATCTGCCATGCATGCTAGAACAATGGTAATATGCGTTTTTTTCGTGTCCCATTAAAACAATGGGTACTCTTTTCACCAAATGAGTTTACTTTTCGATTTACAGGCATATCAAAGCACATGGGTTGTGTGCAATAATTGTTTGGTGTCGTAATATTAATGCTTTGCGTTCCATAAATCAGTTGCACCACCCGGCAAAGCAAGAAAAGATGAAATACCTGGTGTGTCCTTGAATTTACCATTCTTGAGTTGTAGAGCTTGAAAACGAATTGCATTTCTTGTTACTATCGTGCCATCTTGTCGCTGCATCAAAATCCATTCATTTAGCTCTTCCTTGAGTTCTGGAAAGGATGCTACATCTCCATGACAGGCACATTTGGTTTTGGAGATTTTTTCAGGACTGTGTTTTTGCTTATGCCAAAGTCTAATATTACTCTCTGCTACACCAAATTCTCTCATAGCAACACTGTTATTATGTTCTTTTTGCAAACTGCACGACACACAATTTAAATCCTGCTTCAAAAGATGAACGTTTACGTTTCTGCTGGCTCATTTTTAGGCTAGGTTTGTTTAACGAATAATATTTAAAATGAACTGTGGTTAAACCGATATAACTGCTAATATCCCGCCAAGGGGGCGAGATATTAGCACTACTTACATTACTGGCTTTATGCGCAGATACGATACACGCTCGGTCGCCAAATGCGAGTGGGTCAAGTAGATTTGGTTCCATAGGCATTAGGTAGTATATATTGTGTGTGCAAGTCTAATAAGATGTTACATTTTTTAAGATCCGCATATAATGCGAACTCCTAACTTTAAGTAGTATTTTTCACCATAAATTTTTTGCATTATATGCGGTAATATATGGTATATTAATATTAAAATTGCAATCCCACTTCTTTTTCCAAGTCAAAAGTCTATTCAAATTGTCCTGAAGGGAATTAACATCAGCAAACAACTGAAGATTTCCAGTGAGTCCATGTGATGTATCATTTACAAACAAGTTAAACAGCAGGGGCCCAAAGAACAGAACCCTAGGGCATGCCACTGGTAACCCTCCTTTTATGAGACTTTGCTCCATCCTACACAACCAACTTGCTGGTATCGTTCAGAGAGCCACTCTCTAATCCATCTAACCAATATACTATCTATTCCCACCCTCTGCAGCTTGTACATCAATTTATCATGTGGTAATCTATCAAATGCTTTTGCAAAGTCCAAGAATATCACTGTATAAGATTCTACCCTTTATAAATCCATGCTGACCATCATAAAGAATGCTATGTCTATCAATCCAATCCTGTATTTTATTCCTAATCAATCTCTCTCTCTCTCTCTCTCCAACACTTTGACCACAACTGCAGTTATACTAGTCTATAATTGGAAACTTCTGTCCTAGAACCATGCTTGTGGAGTGGTACTATTTTGCTTTCTTTCCACTCCTTAGGAACCCTATCCACTGCAAAAATTTCATTAAATAACCAGGTCAAGGGCATAGCTAATTGAACATCTAACCAAATCAACACCTGATACACCTCTGATTCTTTCACTTCCAATTCTCCTAATACTTGCCTCCCTTATATCTATTGCATGGCATCATTTACACCTGTATGGTATACACTGATAATTCAATGATTCCACTATATCCTTTGCAGTGGCCACTCTGCTGCCATGATTATTCTTCCTCTTGCTTGCCATATAGCAGAAGAGCTCCCTTGAATTAACATTTTCCTGACCAGCCAATTGCCCTCTCGTCCTACACCTTTTCTTTCTTTACTATGCTTGTCACTTTCCTAGCCAGCACTTTATACTCTTCATGGATCCAATCACCACCAATGTCTTGTACTTCCTCTATAGTATTTTGCTTTCCAAGACAGCTTGCTTGATTTCACTGTTCATCTATTTCACTCTTCCTCTATTTACTAGCTTAACTCTTAGTATGTAGTTACACATTGCTTGTCAGACACTGCCTTATGAATTCCATACATTCAAATTTTTCAATATATGACAGTCAGAGAACTATGGATCATCTGTGGAAGCTGTGTAAGAGTGTGGTTAATAAGAGTGTGTGAATTTTATTTTTTGCATGGAGAGTAGTGAATAAGTGAAATGGATTGCCAAAATTAGTTGTGAGTATCCTGACAGTAAATGAGTTTAAGAAGATGTATGATAAATTTTGTGTGTATAAGCATTGGTGTGGGTCTCACATGATGGGTCTCTTGACTTCATGGAGATACTGTATGATACTACTACTAATAATAATAATAATAAAATTTCCATTCAAAGAACTACTTCACAAAAGCAGTGTCTTTGAATGTGAAATTTTATTAAGCCATAATTTCTATCTAGAAACAACTAATCAGATCAGTGATATTGATCAATGCCTGCTATTTCAAATTTTCTGTAACTTGTATCAATTTGAATATACTGCTGTCCATTGTAGATTTTCTGACAGTTCCACTCATAAACAGTTGTAAAATCTATAGCACATTGAGTATCATGGGTGAGCTAATGGTCAGATAATGTAGGAACCTTGCTCTAGAGACCAAACAGGATATATGGTCAAGTCAGATCAGCATTTTTGGATGATCACTGATTTTAATTTCATGTTTCAGTTGAATTTCCACTCGAATATGTGTAATCTTAATCACTTATATAACAAACTTTAGATGGAGAAGCACCCCCCCCCTTCCCTTTAGTGGCATATATACAACATCCTGATTTCAAGGAGCAACATGATTTCCCTAGGGAATTCTGCTTTAAATCGAGGTAGCATAGGTATCATCAACTGAACATCACTGATGAAACTGCTCAGGCCAAGATAAGTTTTATTTTCTGTTATATTGGTGAAAAAGTATATGCATTATTATAATAATATATTTATTAGCAATAGTCAGGACTGAATAGGCAATAATAATCACCAAGGTTTTGCTGCAAATTTTGTGTTATATAGCTTACAGTTAATGAAGGCAAAATGGCAGTGAGAACCATAATATCCAGATGTATGGTACAAAAATCAAAGGTGGCAAGCTGTGTAGATTTTTTTAAAGATTGTTCAGTCTTGGGAGTGAAGAATGTATGCATATATGGGTGGTGGAATGTATAAGATGTTTGTTGAGAGATTGAAGAAGAGAAGTAAAATACTATGATCTGCAGAAAACGTAGTATTTTGATGAACTCTGAGGTATTATATGAAAGTTGAGAACATGGAGAATATTAGATGAAAGGCGAAGCTCGCTGGTTGGTTGGTTGGCTAGTTTGGATTACAGCCAAGGCAACTAAGGCTATAAGGCCAGTGTATTATATTTGTAAACTGTGTGTGCTCTTTTGGCTGGTTTTCCAGTTTTGCAGGATAAAAAACTTGATTTTTTTCATCCCTGCCACCTCCATATGAGACCGGCTAACTGGCAGTGAGTAGTGTATGCTTGAGAATAAGCAGAGAATGTGATCATGAACATAGAAGAGACTGAAAGAGAAAAAGTGAGTGTGACTGTGGGAATGGAAGAGAGCATGACTGACAGAGCAAAAGCAAGACTGACTGCTGATATGTAAGAGTTGAAGAATGAAAGGGTTATGATCAGAAATAAGATGAGGCTTATGCAAAATGAGACTAGAAGATTGGTGAATATGAATAAAAGAAAATAAAAGGATAAAATGAAAGACAGCAGAAGAAAAAGAGTGGGAAATATCTCAAGATGTATAAGATACAGTTAAGTGTATCTATCACCCATCTCTGGACAAATAACATGGAAAAATTTGGCAAATCTATCTCCAAGGTGCAGACAAATACACTCAATCTGTCTCTGAACATATACTATGAAAAAAATTGGCAAATCTATCTCCAAGGCTTTTGACCAGCTCTGGCAACGAGGCTTATTAAGTAAGCCCACTGACTTCTGCAACTGGGTTGCCAGCTTACTGACCAGACACACACTTTGATGGTAAATGGTTCCTTATTTTCTAATATGCAATTAGGCTGGGCTCCTCCCACAAGGCTCTGCTTTCACTTAACCTCTTTTTTTTTGTATATAATAATGATTCCAGCTAACTACCAACTCAACACACATACAATCGCTGATGACAGCACACTGCACTCTTCATTTGGCAAATCTTGTGATGCACACATCACCACAACCTTAACCTCTATTAATCTAAATTTCTATCTCCAGAACATTCATCAGTTGGGTTTAATAATTTTGTCAATTTCAATGCTAGCAAAACACAATTCAGCCTTATTTCCAAAAAAAAAGAACTTTTCTTACAGTCTTACTTTTTGGCAACACCCAAACCTCTATTCAAGATGAAGTTTCTCTTGGAATTACTCTTCCCTCATATCTCTCATGGCATAAATTTGTTCGCTGATGATGCAAAGTTGGGTGGGGCAATAGTGAATGCAGAAGATGTCAAAATCTTGCATGATGACTTAGATAGATTGGAGTTCTGGGCTAAGGAGAATGGATGTCAATTTAATGTGACAAAATGTAAGGTTATGCATTTTGGGGTGAAAAGATTAGCAGCAGTATACCACATTGGTGGAACTGTACTCCAAGAGATTGATGAGGCCAGGGACTTGGGAGTGTTGGTGGATAGGGAGATGAAGTTTAGGGGGCACACTGCAAAAGTAGCTAAATCAGCTCATCAACTCACTTGGTTGTTGAAAAATACCTTGACGAGCAGAGACAAGCAAGTTATTGTACCTCTGTACCGAGCCCTGATAAGACCTCATCTCGACTACTGTGCCCAGATTTGGTCACCTCGGTTCCTTCTTGATGGGGAGGAGGTGGAAAGGATCCAGAGACGAGTGACCAAGATGATAGCAGGTCTATGGAATGAACCTTATGAGAACAGGTTGAAGATTTGTGGGTTGCAGAAATTAGTTGATAGGTGGAAAAGGGGAGATATGATTAAGACATACAAATTGCTAAAGGGTTTCTATAGGATTAATTCAGAGGATATTTTTGAGATCAGGACTGGTGGTGGGAGAACTAGGGGACACCTATGGAAGCTGGGAAAGAGTGTGGTTAGCAAGGGTGTTAGAGCTGGGTTCTTTACTTTTAGAGTGGTAAATGAGTGGAATAAGCTGCCAGAGTCTGTTGTGGGTGCTATGATGGTGAATGAGTTCAAGGCAAGGTATGATAGATACTGTGAGAATGTCATACAGTTGTGTGGAAATGATGTTTAGGGCCTACCTCTATGAGTCTAAGGACTCCCTGGAGTCGCCTGTAATAATAATAATGAAAGGATGAAATGAAAGACAGCAGAGAAAAAGAGAGGGAAATGACTCAATATGTATAATTAAGCAGATATACTCAAGTGTATTTACTCACTTATGTTACCCATTTCACTAATTTCATTCATAATTTTATCATCCAAAAAAATTAGGTTTCCTCTTTGACTTGAGGCATACTTTACCTCCAAACAGCTTCAAACTATAAAAATCACAAATCCAACCAACCAATGAACACTACACTGATATCTGGGATTAGCACCCCTAAGAGTTCCCTAAAAATACTCGATTCTGTACAGAAATGAGAGTTGGATTGATTAATGACTCATCTTTCATTAATGCACTTCACTCACTTTTACACAGGTGTACAGTTTCAGCTGCCTGCATCATTCACTGTTCATCAGAACTGGCACCCCCTTTACCCACCCACACCACTCCAAGTCGCATCCATGCAAATACATACCACAGCTAATCGACACTTCTTATCAGTTCAACTACAAACCCACAGAAAAAATTTTTACTCCTCTTCATTCATTCCTTCTACTCATACCCCTCTGGAACAGTCAAGCACATTATGTGTTTCCAAAGGAATACAATCCACAGTTCAAATCAAATGTGAACTAGTACTGTTTATGGGCCAGAAGGCCCATAAACAGTACTAATGCATTAGAGGTTGACTAATCTCTTGTGGATGGGATCTTCTTTATGAAAAAAAAAAAAGGATTTGGTGTGAATTAACTGGAGAGACTTACTAGAAGGTAGGCTAATAGGTAATGATGTGAACAAGAGATCAGATGAAATCAGTGGTGATGTGAACAAACAGGTCTATGGAATGAACCTTATGAGAACAGGTCTATGGCACTGATAGCAGGTCATCTTTCATTAATGCACAAACACAAAGTGTTTGTGCATTAATGAAAGATGAGAGAGAGAGATGTGAGACCAAAGTGTTTGTGAACAGAGAGGATAGTAGCATGAGAGAAGATATCACGTGAGAATGGGAATATAAGCTGGACAGGAAATTGTGTGTGTGGGGGGGGGAGGGAAACTAGATGCAGTGTAAAAAGAAAAGAATGGATTCTGAAAGCATTAATGAACTCATGTATAGGAATAGTCAGCATAGGAAATATGGGATAAATGGATATAAAGATCAGTGAAGAGTAGCACATGTGAAAACTCACAAATGAGAGATGATGTATTCAGGAGGGGTTATAGATCAAGAAATGAACTGCAATGGATATTTATGAATACTAAGAGTATCAGAAATAAGAAAGATGAAATTATTGCATTGATTAAGTTTATTGGCTCAAAAATATATGGAATAAGTGAAACATGATTAGATGAGAACATCCTGATCGAAACAGAAATGGAAGGATATTATGTTTTATGTGAGGACAGGACAGGCAAGGGGGGGGGGATGCAGCTGTTGATGGTGGCCGGAGAATTATGTCCCTACAAAGTGAAAATACAAGGATCAAATAGTAGCAGTGGTTTAGAGGAAGTACAGTGTGAGGTGAAGGTTGATAGAATGAGTTATTTAGTAGGATGCTGCTATAGATCAGGGAATGTGGAGACAAAGAAATATAGAAGCAAATTGGCTTCATGAGCAAAGAGAAGGGTAAAATTAAGATAATAGTGATTGGAATGAACAGATGGCATCAAGGAATAAGATGATTGAATTTCTTGAGTTTTTGGAGGACAACTACACTACCAATAATTGTCCAGACACTTTAGCAATTTACAATTGATATCAGCAGGCAAACCCTAATATCGGTTATGTCCATCTTTGGCTTTGATCATCTCCTGCACCCTTTGAGTGAGACTTTCCACCAATGTCTGAAGTCATCAGGTGGAATTTGTCTCCATTCCTCCATGAAAGCAGCACTGCAGCGACAGATTGAGGATATGATGCCCTGGAGACCTCAATTGCCACTCCAATTCATCCCACAGGTGTTCGATGGGATAGCGATCAAGACTCTGTGCAGGCGAGAGCAGTCGTTTAACACCCATATCTTCAAATCATTCCATAACAGCTGCAGCTCTGTAGCATGGGCATTGTTGTCATAGTAATACGGGTCCGTTCAATAAAAACTCCACAGTGTAGGCAGCACCTGATTATCCAAAATATCAAGGTACTGAGCTGCCTTCATGGAACCATGGACAATGACCAGTGGTCCCACTCAAACCAGCTGAATGCATCCAACATCCACTCTACCATCACCAAACTTTACTGTGGGCACAACACACTGTGGTAACAAGTGTTCACCAGACTGCATCCACACCCTGACAGCACACTGGTAACAGGTGAACCTTGATTCATCGCTGAAGTACCATTTTCCACTGGTCAATTGCCAGTTCATATGATCTTTGCACTAGGCCAGACAAGCTGCATTGTTCATTGTTGTAATGTTCAGCTTGTGTGCCTCTGCTCTTTCATGGAACCCCAGTAAATGAAGTTCTTTTGTACAGTATTAGTGCTCACCATGGTGTTATGGAGCTCTGGAACTCATCACAGATGGTCTGTGCCATTTGTAGTCAGTTTTTGCATGTCACCCAGTTTAACACCCTCCCATCCCTGTCAGTCATTTTTGGCAGCCATCCTGGGTGTTTTCCTGCACTAGTAATGCCACACCATTTCCATTTGTTGATCACATTGCTAACTGCTGATTCTGGATGCTCCAGTTGAGCAGCAATGGGCATGTATGGACATGCCACCAATGCGACAGCCCATGATGACACATCTCTCATAGTCACAGAGTTCATATCATGTTGCCATACCACCTGCATTCAATTGCTAATGATGAAATACTGCTTCCTACTATCTGTACACTAGTTTTTACATAATTAACAAACCTGGAATGTTCCATAACTTCAAATAACAGATGTGTCTGGACAATTATTGGTAGATAATGTATCTTTGGTAACATGTAACAGAATGCATATGCAGGTTGAGAGTTCCCGATCTGCTCATATAATCAGAGGATGTGACTATGAATGGATCGTCTAATCTTCTTCCAGTTGACAAAAGTGACCATGAAGTAATCACCTGGGTTATAGCGAGGCATATGAAAACTTCTATGAAGAAAGGATATAGATGGAACTGTAAAGCTGGATTATGAAAAACTTAGAAGACAAAATGGGAACTATAGCAAAGAGGGGTTTGTGGGAAAAGTAGATAGATGCTGCTTGGGCCCTGATTGAGAGATATTTGATAGCAGCAATGTCTAAGTGTATTCCAAAAGGGAGAAAGACTAAACTAGGTAGGAGTAAAATGGACAAAAGAAGAGATTGATAATGTAATCTGGAAAATGAAGGCTTTATGGAGATAGCAGAGGATGAAGGATAATAATAATGATCAGTTACACAAGAGCACAAGCAGCAGGCTAGGAAGGTGAATTGGTTGGTAAGGACAGAACTACATTATGAGCAGAAATTAGCCAATCAGGCAAAGAAAAATCCTACAGAGTTCTGATATGTGGCAAGTATTAAAAATAATCATTAAGGGAGAGATGTGTATACAGTGGTATACTTGGATTTTTCTAAGGCCTTTGCTGGATTGCCACACAGGCTGGTAGCTAAACTGGAATGAATGGGACTGGATAAGAGACTAGTGAGTTGTATAAGTGACTGGCTGTCAGATAGGCATCAGCAAGTTCTGTTAAAGGTGTGGTATTCCAAAAGAGGAAAGTAACTAGTGGCATGCCACAGGAGTTTGATTTGGATACATTATTTTTAACTTGTATGTTATGATATTGGGGCATGCTTATCTGAAGATATATAGCTGGGAAAACACTGTGGCCTTACAGAAGGATGTGAAATTTGGTAAGCAAAAATGGGTGCAAAGTATAGCATTAATGGTGAAAGATTAAAGGAGGTGTGAAATGATGAGAGATCTGGGAATGATGGTGGGCAAAGACTTGAAGTTCACGGGGTCACATTGCTAAAATTACGAGATTACATCACATTATGGCAATAATGAGGAGAACCTTAACAAGCAAAAGTAACGAGGTTATAATTTCCTTGTGCAAGTCACTGAATCCCCTCTAAGATTAAGATAGCTTAGAAAGATACCAAGAATTATATACTTGGTTTAATCCTTTATCCAAGTGTAAGCAAACAAAGTTTGCACCTGAAGTATTTTCAGGACTGAGGCAACTCGTATATAGAAGCTAATGACTTCATATCACTTTCCTTAGTATCCCATAATTCCAAGCACATATCCTTACAGGCATGTATAATATTATGCATTATGGGAAGGGTCACTACCCAGACTGGTTTTGACCTTTATTGAGGTCTCTTCAGTGGCAGCTAGAACCAGAGTTGATAATAAGATATCTTAGAAGATCTACAGAAGATTTACTAAATCAGAGTTGGATTGAGGAAATGCAAATTGCAGAGGCTTGTGAACAGAAGAAGAGAGATATGACGAGACATATATGCTGGTGAGGGATTGTTACCAGATTAATGTGGAGGAGATTTTTCATAGCATAGAAGGAGACAATGATAGAACAAGAGGCCATCCCAGGAAGCTGTATAAGAATGGTGTAATCAATGGAGTGAGGAGCATGTTCTTTGCATGGTGAGTGGTTGGTGGAACGTGTTGCCTAAGAGTGTTTTTTGTAGACACACAAACTCATTCACAGTTTCTGTACTGTGAGTACAGAAATTGTGAATGGGTTTAACGTAGGTTTATGAACATTTTGTGTGAGATTGTGGCACTCCCATAATGAATCTTTTGACTCAATGGAGGACTTGAAATGCTTATTGTTTCCTTAAACAGAGTAAACCACAAGGTAATAATTTTCTTCCTGGGAATTTTTGTACACACACACACACACACACACACACACACACACACACACACACACACACACACACACACACACACACACACAGAGAAAATTCTTCATGCTCTGCATACCAAAGTATGAAGACAGCTTTGGGGTGAAAAGATTGGCGGCAGTTTACTGCATTGGTGGAACCCTGCTCCAGGAAATTGATGAGGCACGAGATTTGGGAGTGTTGGTGGATAAGGAATTGAAATTTAGGGGACACATTGCAAAAGTGACCAAAACAGCTCATCAAATCACTTGGTTGCTGAAGAATACGTTGACAAGCAGAGACAAGCAGGTTATTGTTCCTCTCTATCGAGCCTTGATAAGACCCCATCTAGACTACTGTGCTCAGATTTGGTCACCTAGGTTTCTTCTTGATGGGGAGGATGTGGAGAGGATCCAGAGGCGAGTGACCAAGATGATAGCAGGTCTGTGGAATGAACCGTATGAGAACAGGTTGAGGATTTGTGGGTTGCAAAAATTGGTTGATAGGCAGAGGAGGGGAGATATGATTGAGACATTCAAATTACTGAAGGGTTTCTATAAAATTAATTCAGAAGATATTTTTGAGAACAGGGCTGGTTGTGGGAGGACTAGGGGACATCCATGGAAACTGGGCAAAAGTGTGGTTAGTAAAGGTGTTAGAGCTGGGTTCTTTACTTTTAGAGTAGTGAATGAGTGGAATGCGCTCCCTGAGTCTGTAGTGGATGCTGTGACAGTGAATGAGTTTAAGGCGAGGTATGATAGATACTGTATGAATGTCAGATAGTTGTGATGAATATGATTTGGGGTCTCCCTCGATGAGTCTAATGACTCCCTGGAGTTGCCCGTAATAATAGTAATAGTAATAGCTTTCTGATGAATAGATGGCATTTCACCAACTGAGCAACGTACATAAACATAATACTACTGCATGAGAAATGTCAAGATAAATTTGGAAAGTTGTTAAACATTCTAAATAAACCCTATTATTATACTGTACATCTGAAATTTGCTAACACAGTGAAATTCAAAATATCAGATTTCTTTTTAAATATCCCTGCAAAACAGAAAAAAATTATAATTCAAAATCAGGCTATATGAGATTAGTAAAACATATAATTCTTAGTACTGTTTTCATTTATGGAAACTGTTTTGATATAAGTGACATTTATTGAGGCATATGTAATGCTATACATTCTGTAACCATTTCATAATATGTAATATTACCATCACGTGTAGGCCTTGCTTTACGAATCCAATCTGTCAAATGCCGTACAAAATCAAAGAAAAAGTCTCCTTCTGGAACACTGATCACTACAATACAAATACATGATATTTAATTTACAGAAATTATTTTATCCGTTTATATGAAAATATAAAATATAAAAGCTAAGGGAGTGCTTTACAAAAATTACTTGAATCTTTTCTAGATTTTAGTAATTGGACATAAACTTTAAACTACAGATATATTGCTAATATAGCTGGCTGAATGGACAGTACGGCATGAATGTTTGTGAATGTTTTCAAGTGGTAGACAATTTGTTATCCAGTAGTAGAAAGTTCTTTCACTTGGTTACAAAGTAAATTATGTTGACAAGAAATAACATTCTTGTTTAATCCTTTATCCAAATGCAAGCAAAGAAAGTTGCATGAGCAAACTTGACAAGAATATAATTTCTTGTCAAGTTTAATTTACTTTGTTATCAGATCCTCTCTCCTCCACTGCTTACTAGAAGTCTGAAGTAGTTGCAAAAGTTCAACATTTGGGTATCTAGAGTAGTGGGATACCTGGATGAGTCTGCCCATGGTATTAAACATGCTATGGTTACTAACTTTAGTGGATGGGACTGACAAAAAAAAAAAAAAAAAAAGTGATGTCAAATAACTGTAATATTAATAAGTAATGAGACAATGAGAGATATCAATGTATTTAGGGAATACACTAAGAAGTTAATAGTATCATTGATGTACAACATATAATAAAAGTTTTGGAATCTAAAATATCAGAAACATAAAAGAAGGATGGTAAAACAACACTACTAGTGAAGGGATAAGAGTCAGTGACAAAATAGAGGCTTCAAATTATTATTATTATTATTATTATGATAATGATGATTCAGGCCTCCATGGAGTCAAAAGACTCATTGTGGGAGGTCCTTCCTAGAGAACACAAAGTCTGTCATACCACTCCTTGAACTCATTCAACATTCATGCTCTCTCCACTCTAGCAAAATAACTCCCCAGTTTCAACTCTGTAATTACCTCTCAACAGTTTAAAAGTCTCAATCATATCACTTCTTCTATCCACCAAATTCTATAGTCCACATTCTCTAAGTCGATCCTCGTGTTCCACGGTTCAACCACCCTCCACACAAAGAAACCACTCCTCACCCTCTTGCTCGCATCTTCCTTTCATAACTTTCAGGGATGGGCCCCTTGTCATCACTAATTCCTGCCATCCAACCAAGTGAAAGAACTCCCCAATGTCTACCCTGTAACTATCTCTCAACAGTTTAAAAGTCTCGATCATATCACCTATCCTTCTTCTATCCACCAAACTCTGCAGTCCACATTCCCTCAGTCGATCCTCGTAACTGACATTGTACAGTCCCAAAACCATCTTTGTTATCCTCCTCTGTACCCTTCCACAGTTAATTTATTCCCTTCAAATCCTGGAGACCAAATTTGAGAACAATAGTCAAAGTGTGGTCTGATCAGAGTCTTACACAACGGAATGATAACTCTTTTATCTCTGCAGGTCAGTGTCCTTTTCAGTATTGCAGCAATCCTCTGGGTTACTTTCACCACCTTTGCAATATGCTCCCTGAATTTCAGTTTTCTATCAATCATCAACCCCAGATCTCTTGTCTCTTCTACTTCCCCCAGTATAGCTCCTCTAATCGAGTATGCAGCCTCCCATCGATGGATCTCAAACTTCAAGATTTTACATTTTGCTGCGTTAAACCCATTCATTTGCCCATCTGTCAAGTTTATTCAAATCCTCTTGCAGAGCTGCCACATCTGCTGTATTACTAATAACCTTTCCCAGCTTCACATCATCTGCAAACAACTGAATGTTCCCTCCCTTGCAACCCACTGACAATATCATTGATATAAAGGTTAAACAATATAGGTCTCAGTACTTAGCCCTGGCAGACTCCACTTGTAACCTTCTGCCTCCTTAAACCTTGATATTGCCCCACTATACACAACTATCTGATACCAATCAGAGGGCCAATCCTGAATCCAGTTGACTAACATGACATCTAAACTCATATGCTGCAACTTAAATATCAGCTTATCATGTGGCACTCTGTCAAATATCTTTGCAAATCCAAAAAAATGGCAGTATATGCTCTTTCCTCATTAACCGCTCTTGTCACTTTATTATTTTATTATAAAATATTTATTATAAAAGGCAATCATATTACTAAAGCAAATGCATCCCTTAACAAATCCATGTTGACTCTCACAGATAACATTACCCTCATCTGCCCAATGTTGAATATCGTCCCTCACCAATTTCTCCAAGATCTTAACTACTGATGAAACAAAAACTAGCCTAAAATTAGACATTTCCAGTCTGCTTATATTAAAATATGATGCGATGGCATTATCTTACCTTCCTTCCATTCCTTGGATACCTTTCTCGTAACCAGACTTTGACTGAAAAGCCAGGTCAACGGAGCTGTCAGTTCTTTAGCACATTCTCTCAAAACACAGGGCAAAATACAATCCAGTCCTACAGCTTTACTGACATCCAGAGTACTCAGTATTTGAAACACACACTCTCTTCTTGCAGCTTTAAACCTCGAACGCACCCTATCCCTGTAGTATTAAAACCTGCTTCTCCAGGATGAAATACTCCAAAAAAAAGTGTTCGCTGAACAACTCCACTATGTCCTCGGTATCAGTCACTCTATTCCCATTTTTATCCCACAATGTCATTCTTCCACAATCATTTCTCTACCTACTGGCCACATTGCTAAAAAATTCCCTAGGATTTTCTTTGGTACATATCTTCTTCTGCCAATCTCTTCTCATATTCCAGTTTCACCTTCCTTACCATACCAATCACTCTCCTGGCCTGAGTCTTATATGTTTCATGCATCTGCTCTCCATCTCTTTCCTAATATCTCTTCCATAACCTCTTTTTCACCTGCAGTTCCTGTTTGATATTGTTTGTCATCCACTTTACACCAAATTGTGTCCTCTTCTTCACTCATGGAATACAGCTTACTACTGCTGCTAACAAATATTTCTTCACAATTTCCCAAACATTAATGATATCTTGGCCTTCCAATTCCACCCTCCATGGAATTGCCTCAAATTGATATCTAAGACTATTACAATCATCCACCTTATAATTCCACATATGTTCCCTTCTCTTTAATATTCCTGAATGTCTATTCATCTTCTAAGTAAAAACCACATGGTCACTCTCTCCAACTGGGAGAAGAGATATCATCTCAGTTATGGCCAGTCTGGTTGGTCGAGTGGTTAGAGTATTGGCTCTCCAGCCAAAACAATGTGGGTTTGAATCTTGCTGTGGGCATGGATTTTGTGATAGTCAGTGAAAATACTAGTGTTGGTAATGGGCGGTAGATGACTGGTATAGATGATGATGGTGTGTTGTAGTTGGTGGACTGAGTGGTGGAGATGAAGAGTTGTAGAGCAGTACCCTCCCTTGATGAGTCCTTGGACTCCCTGGAGGTGTCACGTAATAATAATAATCAGCTCTTCTGATGCTATGACCTAATCCAGAACTCTTGAACCTCTTGTTCCCTCTATTACATGTTGCCTAAGATATTTGTCCCTCAAGAATTCTAAAAATTCCATTCCCTTATTACTACATGCATTTTCCTCTTCTCAGTTTAGACTGCTGTAGTTAAAATCTCCCATAACAATCATTCTTCTTGACTTGCCAAGCTCAACTGCCTAAACGTCTCTTGCTCCTCACCCTCTGGTGCTCCTTTGCTTGTAGCAACACCCCACTAAATATCCTGTCTTTCCCACCTCTACCTCACACCATATGCTTTCAAACCATTAGTGTTACTGCCTGCCAAAGCCACCACTCTTAGAGGACATAAGTCATCACTTATCATAAGCAGTACTCTACCAGCGCATTTTCCCTTCCTATCCTGCCGATGATGATGCCTGTCATCAGCCTGTCTGAAGATTCCAATAATCTTCAGACAGGCTGATGCTATCAGCGCCACCAGTTCATCTCCTTTATTGTGGATATTCCTGGCATTAGTATAAAGCATAAAAATGTCACTTTCTATGCCTATCATTATCTCTTCCAGACTACACTGGACTCAGCATTACCTGATGTCTTCCTTCTTCCCCAAAGCATTCCCACAAGAAGGAATGCTTTGGGGAAGAGGGAAGACATCAAAGCATTCCCACAAGAGGCCACCCCTGCTAACATCCACCCTAGGAATTCTAGTTTCCCTGCATTGACACACCTACTCATTCATCAAAACAGCAATCTCTCTAGATGCCTAAGTCCTTCCTCATTCAAATGCAAGCGGTCTCTTGTATATAGTTTCTTTCTGTCCTCAAATGCCCTCCAAGCATCAGTGTATTCCAATCCTCTCTTCTGACACATTCTGGCTACATTATTACTGCTCTTCTACTCAGCTCATCATTATCATACCTGGGCCACATACACATTATCTTTCCTCTCTGTTTCTTTTGTACAACCTCAAGCATGAATCTCAGATCTCTTGCCACATTGCCTCTCAAACCATTTGTGCCCACCACATGTGCCCTCCAATAAGTTTGGAGAAATGCGTCAATGTATATAGTGATGGTGTGAAGTCAATGATGGGACCTGTGAAATGGCAGTAACATGAATTAAAAATGTTGCTAAAATGTGTACAAGTAGTCTCTATATGTTCTTCATAGACATGCACTGTTGCTTGAAATATCCCTTCATATTTAATATGTATTTTAGATGAAGCAGTGAAAATTATTAACTTTGTGAAAACACAACTGTTAAAAACAAGATTATTCAAAATTATATGCAAAGATATAGGCAGCCAACATACATCTTTGCTGGTACATACTGAAATTAAACTGTCACGTGGCAGAGTTCTCGTCAGATTGTTTGAATTACAAGAAGAGCTAGCCATAGTCTTACGCAATGATACATTTCTATTAGCAGATCGCTTTAGAAACATTTCGTGGTTGAGTCAAAATGTAAATATTTTCAACACAAAAAATATAAATTACTATCATTATTATGAAAGTTACAATACTGAACTATGGCTGTTGAAAAAAAGAATATGGATCTATTTCCAACTTTCAATGACTTTTAAAGGAATTGAACAGTGAAATTGACAAGGACATTCTAAAACAAATTACCCTTTCTCCAATTCTATGAAAAATTTCTTCCACATTAACATGGTAACAACCCATTACCAACTTAAATGTTTCAATCATATCTCCTTTTTTCATTCTATTCACAAGGCTTTGTAAACTGCATATCCTAATCTATCCTCTTAGTCAGCCTTCTCCAGACCCTTTCTAATATGCGCTGTTTGGAAAGAAGTCATTGGACACCATAGTGTGAGGAACAATCAGCCATGGAGCCCACCTTAATAAGATATAGCTGCCTTTCGCTGTGATGACTGCAGCAATCCTACAGGGCATACTTTTACAAGTGTATACCAGATCAATGGGAATTTTGAACTATTCTTCCTGTAGGCATGTAATGAGTTCCTGAACTGTTCTGGGGCATACATCTCTTGACCTCAGCCAATGCTCCAGTTCATTCTGCAGGTGTTCAAATAAGGTTGAGATCACAGCTCTGTGGAGGCCAGTCAAGTGTGCTGACATTCATATCCACAAACCATGCAGTTAAAATAGCAAACAGCCTTTTGACATGGTGCATTGCCTTGCTGAAAGAGACATTGGTCAGTTCCATAGAAACACCACAAAGTAGGAGGTATTGTCCAGAATGTTTAGATATGTGCCATGAACATAGTTGAGTGTGGTGCCCCGAACACTGAACTCAGAGAGTTCAATGTTCGAGACACCATAAGCAGAGGTCTGAGGCCAAAGCAAGAAAAACAGGTCCATATCATCATGCCTCTACCTCTGAATTTCATAGTTGGGTTTACCCACTCTAGTAAGAGGCATTCACCAGGTATCTGCCACACTGACAACCACTCATCTGCTCAGTAGAGGTTGCACTGTGATTCATTGCTCCATAACACAGTTTTCCAAGCATCCATGTCAAACTGGACATGGATGCTTGGAAAATCAGCAACATCATGGATAGCTGGGTGGTTGATGGAGAGATATCAAAGAGTAGTTTATTCAGGAGTAGAGTCCAAAAAACGGCCTGTGACTAGTGGTGTGCCACAGGGTTCTGTTCTTGGACCACTGCTGTTTAATCTGTTCATTAACGGTATAGGGAATGGTCTAAGTGGGACAGTTCATTTGTTCGCTGATGATGCAAAGTTGGGTAGGGCGATAGTGAATGCAGAAGATGTCAAAGTCTTGCAAGATGACTTAGATAGATTGGAGTTCTGGACTAAGGAGAATGGATGTCAATTTAATGTGACAAAATGTAAGGTTATGCATTTCGGAGTGAAAAGATTAGCAGCAGTATACCACATTGGTGGAACTGTACTCCAAGAGATTGATGAGGCCAGGGACTTGGGAGTGTTGGTGGATAGGGAGATGAAGTTTAGGGGGCACATTGCGAAAGTAGCTAAATCAGCTCATCAACTCACTTGGTTGTTGAAAAATACCTTGACGAGCAGAGAAAAACAAGTTATTGTACCTCTGTACCGAGCCCTGATAAGACCTCATCTCGACTACTGTGCCCAGATTTGGTCACCTCGGTTCCTTCTTGATGGGGAGGAGGTTGAGAGGATCCAGAGGCAAGTGACTAAGATGATAGCAGGTCTATGGAATGCACCATATGAGAACAGGTTGAAGATTTGTGGGTTGCAGAAACTAGTTGATAGGCGAAAAAGGGGAGATATGATTGAGACATTCAAATTGCTAAAAGGATTCTATAGGATTAATTCAGATGATATTTTTGAGATCAGGACTGGTGGTGGGAGAACTAGGGGACACCCATGGAAGCTGGGCAAGAGCGTGGTTAGCAGGGGTGTTAGAGCTGGGTTCTTTACTTTTAGAGTGGTAAATGAGTGGAATAAGCTGCCAGAGTCTGTTGTGGGTGCTATGACAGTGAGCGAGTTCAAGGCAAGGTATGATAGATACTGTGAGAATGTTGAACAGCTGTGTGAATATGATGTTTAGGGCCTCCCTCGATGAGTCTAAGGACTCCTGGAGTAGCCCGTGGTAATAATAATAATAATAATAATCTTTGATGTTTGCACCATCAAAGATGTTGCTGATTGTTGGTTTGGGTAATGCGGGGCTTACATACTGCAGTCCTACCATGGAAAAACCCATGTTGTAAATCTCAGTTCTGAATGTTTTTGTGCAGATTTGTGTTCCAGTTGATGCCCAGAACCCCACATTCAATGTGTCAGCTGACAAGTGGCAGCTTTTACATATTATCCTTCATAGTATCCTACAATCATGTTTGGTGTGTATGGTGGGTTGCCCATTACAGGTAGAACTTACAGTTAACTCCCTGCACTTCCATCTCAAGTATGGATATCAATGATTGTTGACCTGGAGTGGCACAATTTGTCAACAATTTTCCGAACAGATAAGCCTGCAACATGGCATCCTATCACAATGCCCCTTTCAAACTACTATTCCTATCAGAAACCCAACTGGTAATCGCAACTGCTCAAACTATGCATTATACAGCTCTTTCTCCCACAAGGGTGGCACTTGTGCATTCGTCAGATCTGACATACCATTCCAGAGACTGTAAATCCCTTGAATCTCCACTGTTTTTGATCTGCTTTGGCTAAAAATTTCTATACCAAATCAATGTGCCCTCTTCATATCCTCCCTCTACTGTCAAAACTCCATCAACCACTCTGATGTCTTCAATTATCTCTCTCTCTCTCTCTCTCCCAATAGTGAAGTCATCCTTCTTGGGGACTTCAATGTCCACAACTCATATTGGCTTCCCTTCTCCAGTTTCACTGATCAAGCAGGCAGAGATGCTGAGGTGTTTGACATCAGCAATGACCTATCTCAAATCATCAATCTTCCTACCACAATACCTGACAACCCCCCTTCCAACTTGCCAACACACTTGATCTTTTCCTAACAAATCTCCCTTCCAGGTGTTGTTGGTTCTCCTCTTGGTAATTCAGGCCACAAGCTCATACATGTCTATTTTGCCACAGAACAACCTACACCCACCAGTTCACAGTCTCACGTCCTTTGGAACTACAAGGGTACCAACTAGGAGGACCTCTGTGACTTCTATTCCTGCTTCATATGGTCCGACTACTGCTTTAGTTCTTCTGACCCAAACACCTGCTCAGACCAGATAACTTATTTAATAAATTATAATACCGGAATAAACTCACATAAAATATTATTTTACTAGTATAATTTTTGTCTAAGTATCAAAGGCATCTTCAGTACATGTAAAAAGCTAATTGAACAATAACTGACAATTCCAAAAGGCGCCACCTAAGTAGCTAGTGCAAGATAATTAAAAAAGGTCGTTAAATTTCTTAACTTATTAAAAAATAAATAAATAAATAAAATAAATAAATAATTAAATAAAATACAACACACATATATATAAATAAATAAATAAAGTTAGGAAAGATTAGCTGATTTTTCTAATCTAAGATAATTTTTCTAAACAGGTAACCTTTCCTAACTTTAATTTTTTTTTTTTATTAAATTTTGTGTGTGTGTGCGTGTGTGTGTGTTTTATTTTATTTATTTATTTAGTTAGTTTTTATTTTATTTTATTTATTTTTTAATAAGTTTAATGACCTTTTTTAGTTATCTTACATTAGCTACTTAGGTGGTACATTTTGGAATTGTCAGTTATTGTTCAATTAGCTTTTTTACATGTACTGAAGATGCCTTTGATACTTAGGCGAAAATTATACTAAAAATAATATTTTATGTGAGTTTATTCTGGTATTATAATTTATTTAAATAAGCCTACTCACAATATTTTCTAATTGAAACACAGACCAGATAACAGAAATCATCCTCACAAGAATGAAGGCTTACATCTCTTATTCCACTCCAAATTCTCAGCCACCATCCAAGCCTTGGTTCTCAAAAGAGTGTGCTAATGATGTTAAAGAAAAAACCTCTGCTTACCATGAATGGCCCAAGACCAAAACTCCAGCTGCCCACTCTGCCTATATTGCACCTCGCAACAGTTGCAAAAGAATCATCAACAAGTTGAAGTTGGACTTTGAAAGGGCCAAATGCTGCAATTTCCTGCTCAAATAGTAGTCGCTCCTTCTGGTCCCTTGTCAAGGCTATTGATTGCAACCTCTGCCCACCTAGGTTTCCGCCACACTCACATCCTAGTGGTACTGTAGTTACCTCACCTAAAGACAAGGCCACTTACTGGCATCACTCTTCTCTTCCAATTCCTGCATTGATGACCCAGGCAAAGCTCCCTCCACTCCACCAAGAATGGCCCCTTTCATGTCTTCCATAGTATTCCGACCATGTATCACCTCTTAGCGTCCAATTGCCCTCACTTTTGTTCTCTTCAAAATTATGGAGAAGGTCAGCAACAACCAACTCTTGAGCCAACTAGAGACATAACAGGTAATCTTCTTGCTTTCACAACCCACCTCTGGATTCAAGCCATGGAGAAATTTGGAGAAACTCACATGGTTGCCCTTCTCAAGATTTCAAAGGCATTTGATCAGATTTGGCACAGGGGCCTACTTAACAAACTGCCATCTTATGGTCTGCTTTCCTCACTCTGCAACTGGATTGCCAACTTTCTCACTTCACTTATCGCTCACTATGTGTCATGGTGGACAGTTTCCTCTCTCTTCAGATTTCCCCACCAATACAGGAGTACCCAGGGTTTTGTTCTTTCACCCACTCTCTTCCTCTTGTATATAAATGACCTGCTCTCACTGACTTCCAATCCTATCCATAGCATTGCTGATGACAGTATGATCCATTCCTCCTTTTCATTCGACAAACCTTGTAGTACTCAAGTATTAGAATCCTCAAGATCTACCCATGACCAGGGACCTGAATTCAGATCTCCTAGTTATATCCCAGTGGGGCAAGGACAACCATGTAAACTTCAATGCCACCAAAACTCAGTTCTGTCTGATCTTTTGAAAGAAACAGCTCACATCTTTCTCCCTTGCCTTCAGTAATACTGAGATATCTAAACATGATCAGATTTCTCTTCTTGGAATGACATGCACCTCTGATTTTTCCTGACACAGCCACATTACAACTATAGCTTCTGCAGCCACCAAAAAACTTGGTGTACTTTTTCACGCAAGACGCTTCTTCATAACTGCTAACTCTATACAAAGCTCAAATCCACCCAGCCATAGAATATTGCTCCCATGTTTGAGGTGGAGCACCAAAATCCTCACTAAGATTGCTCAATTCTATCCAGAAGAGGACAATCCAGTTAATTAATGATACTTCTCTCACATACCCACTTCACTCCCTCTCTCACAAATATTCAGTTTTTTGCCTCTTTTACAGATACTTTCACAGTGTCTGCTAAATTGGACACTATTATTCCTGCACTCTCCTCCAAAATCATTTAAACAAGAGCCACTGCTATCCAACATTCCCTTTACAGTCCATCTTGAAACATAACAACTTCACTGCCTTCTCTTTCTTTCCATCTACTTCTGTCCAGCTGTTCAAGCAAAATGTGAACAGATTATCCTTTCTTCTATCCCTCTTGCCCACACATGGCACTAATATGCAATAGGTCAGTGTTTCCCAACCTGTGGTCCGTGAGTAATTCAAAGGGGATCTGCAGGATAGTTTATTTTCACTAAACTTTATCTTATCGTGTTGCTCGCACCTGGGATATTTGCAATGTATATCTCTGGCTCTTGAGGCCCACGGTTTAAGTAAAATTTAACATGAATGTTGGTACCGTTACTTCTTCCCTTTGTAAAGCAGAGGTGAATAACCAACCCTCTGTAATTTAATTAAATTAAATTAATTATTATAAATTTAATTTAATTTAATAAATTATAATTTATAATATTATATTGGTTTTGAGATTTATAATATTATAATATAATTTATATTATAAATAAATTTTATAATATTATATATTTTATAATATTATACAAATGTGTTTTTCTCGGTTTAATATTCAGTTTTTCTGCTTTTGGTCAAATAATCGAGTTCACAATGAAACTTCTGATTTTCAATTTGTTCACGATCTTATTTAGATATGGATCGGTGGTTAAAGTGTAGATCGTTGAAATGCAAGCCAGCACAATAATCTGAGTGGATCTAGTGTTGTCGAAAATAGTACTAGTGCAGATAAAGTTCCTTCCCTCAAAAAATCACGCAAATATTGTCCAACCTATTTGCAAATGGGATTTTCCGTTCTGAATAAAGGCAGCGAAGACAGACTACGGTGTGTTCTTTGTTGCGAAGTGTTATCGAATGAATCTATGAAACCTTCGAAGTTGAGACGCAACCTTGAAACAAAACATGGTGAATAAGTTAATAAATCAACAGAATATTTTCAAAATAAAAAACTGCAACTTTGTGGTTCACAGAATTTAGTTAAGGACATTGTGTGTGGAACAAAAATGGGATTTTCCGTTCTGAATAAAGACAGCGAAGACAGACCACGGTGTGTTCTTTGTTGCGAAGTGTTATCGAATGAATCTATGAAACCTTCGAAGTTGAGACGCAACCTTGAAACAAAACATGGTGAATCAGTTAATAAGTCAACAGAATATTTTCAAAATAAAAAACTGCAACTTTGTGGTTCACAGAATTTAGTTAAGGACATTGTGTGTGGAACAAAAAATGAAAAGGCTGTTCTTGCCACTTACAAATTTGCCATTCTGATCACTAGAAATGGACAACCCCATACAATTGGGAAAGATTTAATTTTGCCTGTGAAAAAAGCGATAACAAAGAACTTGTTTAGTGAAAAACATGTCAACAAGGTTGTCTCTAATATCGTTATCTGACAATACTGTGAAAAGAAGAATCGACAAGATGGCTCAAACCGTGAAAGATATTTTGCTAGAATGGTTACTTCATAGTGAATATTTTGCATTGCAGTTGGATGAAAGCCACGATATTTCAAATAATGCTAATTTGCTAGCTTTTGTGTGATATGAACATGAAAATAAAGTTTATGAGATTTTTCGTTCTGCGAATCGTTACCTCTTCATACAACTGCTGAAGCCCTTTTCAAAGTTGTCAATGACTTCATAACTACAAATAAACTTCAATGGGAAAAATGTGTAGATATCAGCACAGATGGTGCTCAGGCAATGTTGGGAATACATAAAGGTTTGGTTGCACATATATCCAGAAAGTCACATGGCGTATGCCCTCCAAAATGAAATCCTGTTCTAGACGAGGCAGTAAAAATTGTCAATTTTATTAAAGCCCATCCTCTTAACAGCTGGTTATTTTCTGCACTTTGTAATGAAATGGGAAGTGATCACGAACACTTATTATTGCACTCAGAAATCCAATGGCTGTCCCGGGGTAAGGTTGTGACATGGTTGTTTGAATTTTGTGATGAAGTAAAGTTGTTCCTCATAAACTCCAAATTTGAGTTAACACACTATTTAAATGATTTCACATAGCTCTTATCTCTTGATTCCTTGGCAGACATTTTTAATGTCTGCCAAGAATTTTTAACATCTTGAATACTCTTAACTCGAGCCTTCAAGGTACATCTGTCACCATGTTTTCTGTGCAAAACAAGATAGAGGCAACAATCAAGAAGTTAAATTTGTGATGCAACCATATCGAGAAAGGAAAATACGATTCCTTTCATATGCTGAGTGATTTCATTGATTTCAGTGAACAACCCCTTTCTAGTGATGTTGCTGAAAGTATGATTGAACATATGAAGTCATTGGTGTCTCAACTATGTCTGTATTTTCTGCTTTGTCCTCAAAAAAACGACTGGACAAAAACTCTCTTTCTAGACTCGGAATATGAACTTCGTTCTGTCGAAGGAGAACAACTTATCGAGCTGTCCTGTGATTCGACATTCAAAATGCTGTTTCCTTCGTTACCGTTACTGGAGTTTTGGTTCCAAGCTAAGTCTGTTTACCCTGAAATTTCCAAAAGGGCTGTAAGACATCTGTTGCCATTTGCCACTCCATATCCGTGTGAGACAACATCTTGTATATATGAAAAACAAATACAGGAACAGAGTTAATGTGGAGCCAGATCTACGTCTGAAATTATCCAGTTTTGATCCTGACATGTGAAAGTCGACGTCTAAAAACAGCACCAGCCATCACATTAGGTGAGTGTTAAATTCATAATATTAGGCCTAATTGGTATGTTCATATCCTTTTGAATATCTCCATTTATAACAGTACTGCACTGTCATAAATGTTGTCACATTTAGTGTTGTAAAATTGCAATTTATTACTTCAACTTTATGATATGTAAAATATAAAAAATATCCATTTTGGATTTTATGGGGACTGAGGTGAATTAACATTCGCTACAGGGATTCCACGGCATCAAAAAGGTTGGGAAACACTGCCATAGGTCATGTGGCCTTTCATAAGTAGATTAAATATTAAAAAAGAAAAAAAAAACTCCAGTTCCCTTCTCTCCACCATTTCATCCAGACACAGATGCACTGACTTGGGAGCATCAAATTCCTCCAATTTATACCAACTAAAAACACATGACTTGTTACATGATGCACCTTGCCCATGGGGGATGTCCAATGGCTTCTTTTCAAGTGATGTGTAGTCATCACCAAGAAAACCATGGAACCAAATCTATGCACAAAAACCATGTGAAGCCTGATCAAGGCCTTATACAGGGTGTCCCAAAATTCATGCAAGAAGTAAGATAGAAAACACAGGTTTTTAATTAAAAATTGTAATTTCTTATTGATTCATAAAGTATACAGTATAGGGTTATGCATGGAATAGCATATCGGGTAAATGGTCTCCACGGCTTTGCTGGCACATATGCACTCTTTTGTCGAAATTTTCCATGACCATTTTCATAAATGTGGCTGAATTTCGTTGATACAGCGCTCAATTTCCTCCTTCAAGGCATGGGTGGTCGTGGGCTTGTTGGCATAAACCTTAGACTTCAAAAAACTCCAAAGAAAAAAGTCCAACGGCGTTAAGTCACATGATGTGGGCGGCCAATTCTGATCACCAAAACGGGAAATTACATGACCAGGAAATGACTCATGCAGTAATTGAATTGTTTCTCGGGCTGTATGGCATACGGCACCATCTTGTTGAAACCACATGTTGTCCACATCCATATCTTGCAATTTAGGCACAAAAAAACTGGATTATCATGTCGCGGTAGCGAGCACCATTAACTGTTATTGCCTTACCAGCCGCATCTTTGAAGAAGAATGGACCAATGATACCTCCAGCCCAAAATCTGCACCAAACAGTGACACGTTGTGGATGCATTTGTTTCTCAACAATCACTCGTGGATTTTCTGAACCCCAAATGCGACAATTTTGTCAATTAATGAAGCCATCAAAATGAAAATGAGCCTCATCGCCGAAGATGATTTTGTTAGAAAAATAAGCATCTACTTGTTGTTGTTCCATAATCCATTTAACGAACTCTCTTCGCTGTGTGTGGTCAGTAGGCTTCAGTTCTTGAGTCAATTGAACTTTGTAAGCATAAAGATGCAAATCTTTCGTGAGAATACACTGTAGAGAGCTTCTCGAAATGTCCAATTCAAGACCACGGTGCCAAATTGATGTTCCTGGACTCTCAGGAACACTCTCATGAACTGCTTCGATGTTTTCTGTTGAACTCCTTCAACAAGTCGTTCAACAGAAAACATCGAAGCAGTTCATGAGAGTGTTCCTGAGTGTATAAGATCACTAATTGATCCAGTTTCCTTGAATTTTTTTAATTAATCTTTTCACAGTTGATGAAGTTAAATCACTATTCCGATCATATTTTGTACGAAAATTGTGAACTGTAGCTGCCAAACCTTCATTATTTATAAAATATTGCTCAACAATGAAAATGCGTTGTTCTTTCGTGTAGCACTCCATTTTTAATAACCCTGAACTGTCAGCTGTCATGCTGTCTTTTTTTTCTCGTTGGCAACACTTTACTGCACAAATGGCACTAAATTTAAATCTTGCATGAATTTTAGGACACTCTTTACAATGGAATCAGATCCTCTTTATTTCTGCATATTAAGGTTCTCTCATCACTGCCATAATCTGATGTGATGTCTTCACAACTTGTGCAATGTGACCTCTGAACTTCAGATCCTTGTCCACTACCGCTCCAACATCTCTTATCCCCTCAACTTCCTCCAAAATTTCCCTGTCAGGTGTATACTTTGCATATCATTATTGCCTACCAGATTTCAGAACCTTACACTTTGCAACGTCGAACTGACAGTTCCATACTGTTACCCACTCATACAATCTATTCAAGTCCTTCCATAAGGCCACAATATTTACTTGATTCCTTATCAATTTCCCCAGTTTTGCATCATCTTGAAACAGTTGTATATCACCAGTTGAACCCATCCTAATATGATTAATATACAAATTAAATACAATGATCCCAAAACAGATCCCCGTTGCCCACCACTAGTGACTTTCCTCTTTCAAGATAATGCCCCTGCCACAACTTATTGATACCTATCTCAAAGCCAAAATAAAAAAAATTAAATTTCTTTTAAATAAAAGAAACTATTAATTTTAAAGGTAGCATTTCCATTCCATATATATGGACAGTCTCTAAAAAATTAGCTAAAGTCCTTAAAAAATACAATATCAGGACGTTCTTCACCACCAGCCATCCAAAGCCTACTCATCACAACCTAAAATATCCATGTGTATATAAATTATGGTGCGATTGCAATATCCCTTATTTTGGACAAACTAACAAATTTATTGAACAACGTATAGAAGAGCATAAGAGAGACATCTCTTACAAAAGATCTCATGCAACTGCGTTATCCAGTCATGTTCTTTTTTCAAATAATCCTAATGATGATCAACAACGCCACTCCATTTGCTGAGATAGATCAGAAAATATTTTTCGCTGTGATGATGAGTTTGAGAGAAAAATTATAGAATCAAGGGAAATCCTGCTGAACCCTGTCCATTTAAACAACAATTTGAGTTATAACATACCAGATAGCCATGCTACAGTTATTCAATATTAGCATTCACGTGAGCCTGCACGCACACTTGCAATAAACAATGGCACGCCTGTTGGAACAACTTGAAAAAATACGTTTTTTATGTATCAATTACGTGTGGCAATTTTTACCTGTAATTTCCGATACTTCCATGTTTATTACTATTCTTTTCGTTTATGAATACCTGAGGAAGGCTGTTATAAGTCGAAACTAGTTGTATTATTATCATTAAAATCTTTATAAGTTATCTCGGTTTTTTAAGTCATTAAATCTATGTTTTAAAAAAAAAATATATATATATATATATATATATATATATATATATATTTTTTTTTTATGATATATGCCTAATGTTTGTAAAATGCAACTAACCTTTATCTGCAATTTTGACAAATAAACTGAATCCTTCTGAGGAACGCAGATTTAGCCTTTGAGCAATGTTCTGGCAGAAATCTTTGGCTCTGGTGCTGGAATCTACTTCAAATGCCTAAGCAGGGGATGGGGAAGGTGGAGAAAAGTAAGTTTATTATAGAGATACTGCACTTTTGTCTCTGAAATTTGATTATTACTTTTAATAGTTACATTATTACAAATTGGTTTCAAAACTCTATAACAATGGAAGTACTATCTAAGAAAATAGTTAAGTCAGCAAAATATCACGAGTAGAGATGCACTGAAGATCCAATTTTGCATTGGTATTTGGCTGAATCAGTAGAAAGATTCAGTATTCAGCCAGCTAAAGCAGAAAAATTCTTGTTTCATGCATCATAACAAATGCTATGAAATGGGAAAAGCCTCCTCTTCATAGTAGATACAAATGCTTTTTGACTTTGCAGCAGGTATTTTCATGTTTGGTGTTTTCATTTTAGTTTACATAATGCAGTCTTAAAAAGTGTTTATATTATGAAGTATTAAAATCTGTCTTTAAGTATTTAAAAAGGATGTAAAATAATCCTTAATTTTACAGTTTTGGTTAAAAGCAATAGCAATATTTGAAAGTTTTACAGTTTATATTTAGATTCAAAATTTGCAAAATGTAAAATATGCAAACAACAAAATATCTGGAAGACACAGTAAAATGCAGTACACATATACGATTACTCATGTTAAAATGCAAGCAGTGATGAGTTTGTAACGTACGTACCGTTTGTAAAAACGTATGTACCGTTTGTTGAACGTACCGACAAATAACCGGCGGAAGTCTGTGACGGCAAATAATAGAATGTTCGTAAATGTCAATAAAATGAAGGAGTGAGTGCTGTATGGGGATTCGCTATTAAGAGGCGTAATAATTGAGAGTTTAACGAAGTCGTACCAGCCGGTTGCGAACATAAAGGATGTCAGCGAATCTATTCGACTGCAAAAACAGAGGGTGAAAGAGATGATAAACGAATGATTTGAAAGAGGACAAAATGGAAATGATAGCGGATGTGAGGGAGTTGTTTGAGGTAGCAAAAGAGAAGAGTGAGAGAGTTAGGATGGTGAGTATCTTACCGCGGCATGACAGCGAAGTGTTTAGAAGGAGGGCCGTAATTGCCAATGACTTTATGCGTGGGTTATGCATGGAGAGTGGTGTGGAATTTGTGGATGTATGGAGTGAGTTCGATGGGCGAAAGGACTTATATAAGATGGATGGGTTACATTTGAATGGAGTTGGTGTACGGAGACTTGAAAGAGTGTTGAAGAATGATGTGGAAGTGGATGTACAGACTCAAGGAAACTAGATTTATTAAGAGGGGGGGGAGTAGATATGCAGACTTTAGGGGGGCAGTTAAGCGTATGAATGAGTATATTATGCCCGAGCGAGTACGACGGACAACAAATCAGAATTGGATAGTTAGTATAAGGCATCAAAGTAGGGATGGGACAAATGGGCTTCTGCGATTCATGTACACTAATACCAGGAGTATTAGGAACAAGAAGGAAGAGTTTTTGGCCATGGTTGGCACTTCCAGGCCACAGGTTGTCGGTATTAGTGAAACATGGCTGACAGAAGATGATAAAGATAGTGGGATTGAATGTGACGGGTATAGCGTGTTCAGGAGTGACAGGGTGAATAAAAAGGGGGGAGGAGTGTTATTGATGATAGCTGATGAGCTTCAGCCAAGGAGTATAGAAGTTGAACTGCAGGATGGGGAAAAAAGTACATTTGAGGCTGTTTGGTGTGAGATAGAATCTAGCAGAACAAAATATACAATTGGGTGCTGCTATAGACCGGGTGATGGAGTGGATGGTGGGGATAGTATGCATAAGCAAATAGAAGAAATGAGTGGAAGGAGGGTAATTATTATGGGTGATTTCAATTATGGTAACATTGACTGGAAAGAGGAGAGGGCACATGGGAGGAAGGAATTGGATTTTATGCGGTTATTAAGGGACAACTATCCACGGCAACATGTATAGGAAAATACCAGGGGGAAGAGAGTGCTGGACCTAGTAATTGCAACTGAGAATGTAGCTGTAACGAACATGACCATGTTGCCACCAATTGGTGAGAGTGACCATAAGGTCATGACTTGTGAGGTGGCTAAAGGTGTGGAATTTACAATTAAGACAGGGTACATGTGGAATTATTGGGCTGGTGAGTATGACAAGCTTAGGAATTTGATTGGTTCAGTGCTGTGGCATGTAAAACTGCAAGGGCTGGATGTTGATAGTGCATGGGAGGTGGTTAAGAAGTGTTTGCAGGAGGCAATGGTTGACTGTATACCAAGAGTCCGAATAATAAATCAAGTAGGGGTTAAATGGATGAATAACACTATTAAGCTTGAGCTGCAAAAAAAGAAACAATTGTGGAGGGAATTTAAGGAGAAGGGTGACCATCAGGCGCAGGAACAGTATAAAGCTCAGGCCAGGATGGTAACAAGGGTGGTAAGAAAAGCAAAAGCAGATTACGAAAGGAAATTGGCCATGCAGGCTACAGAGAATCCCAAACAGTTTTTTCAATATGTTGCAAGTAAAAGGAAAAATGCTCATGGTAGAATGATCTTAAAAAATGCTGAGGGTAGGGAGGTAACCGAATCAGTCGATATTGTGGAATTACTGAGCGAGCACTTTTCAAGAGTATATCATCCAGGTGGTGACTTTGCAGGAATGGAAGAACCAACAGCTTATACTGGAATTGTGATGAATGAAGTAGAGGTAACTAGTCTATTACAGAACCTCAATGTTAATACACCTGTGGGATTGGATGGTATTCCAGCTCGTGTCGTACGTGAAGCGGCCAAAGAATTGTCAGTGCCCTTGACCATTATGCTGATTGGCCAGTAATTTTGAACAGCAGCCTTGGAACCACCTTTGTGCAGTGGAACTATTTTCCCCTCTTTCCACCCCCTTGGGACTGACCCAGTCCTGAGACTCAAATTAAACAAAATAGTCAAGGGCACTGACAATTCTTTGGCCGCTTCACGTACGACACGAGCTGGTATACCATCCAATCCCACAGATGTATTGACATTGAGGTTGATTTGACTGCAAAAGTGGCCAAATCAGCTCATCAAATCACTTGGTTGCTGAAGAATACGTTGACAAGCAGAGGCAAGCAGGTTATTGTTCCTCTGTATCGAGCCTTGATAAGACCCCATCTCGACTACTGTGCTCAGATTTGGTCACCTAGGTTTCTTCTTGATGGGGAGGAGGTGGAGAAGATCCAGAGGCGAGTGACCAAGATGATACCAGGTCTGTGGAATGAACCTTATGAGAACAGGTGGAGGATTTGTGGGTTGCAAAAATTGGTTGATAGGCAGAGGAGGGGAGATATGATTGAGACATTCAAATTACTGAAGGGTTTCTATAAAATTAATTCAGAAGATATTTTTGAGAACAGGGCTGATTGTGGGAGGACTAGGGGACATCCATGGAAACTGGGCAAAAGTGGTTAGTAAAGGTGTTAGAGCTGGGTTCTTTACTTTTAGAGTAGTGAATGAGTGGAATGCGCTCCCTGAGTCTGTGGTGGATGCTGTGACAGTGAATGAGTTTAAGGCGAGGTATGATAGATACTGTATGAATGTCGAATAGTTGTGATGAATATGATATAAATGGATATTTAATATTCTATTTATAATAACTAGACCAAGCGAGAATTAAGCCTTTAGGCTCTTTATTCTAGTATTTTATGTATGCACCTATGAGTTCACTTATGAAAAATATAACTTTCTGATATACGATTACTATAGTTCAATGGTAGGTTCTGGTCCTCTTAAGGTTTCTTCTTGGTCTCTAGTGAGAGCCAAATGTTTCTATTCAAAATTTTGGGGGACTCCCTCGATGAGTCTAATGACTCCCTGGAGTTGCCCGTAATAATAGTAATAATAATAGTAAAACAAAATTAAATTAAAATTAAAACAAAATTAAACTGAAATATCAAACCTCCATGCAATAATAAGTAAGTACTCAGAATCTAAGGCAAATCAACCAAAACAATAAACATTATTTTAAGTTAATGAATAATCTAAAAAAAATTGGTTGAAGATGAAAACCAGGCAAAATCTTTGCTTTATGCTATGGTTGAAATGACTGCACTGGATAATGCAATGGATGCGAGTTTTTGGATGTCTGGAGTGAGTTTGAGGGAAGATTAGATTGTATAAGAGGGACAGCCTGCACCTGAATGTATTTGGTATCAGGAGTCTTGAAAAACTAATAACTGATATGAGGCTAACACAGTAAGGGAAACTAAATTATAATTACTATTATTACGTGGCATCTCCAGGGAGTCCAAAGACTCATCGAGGGAGGGCATTTACTCTACAGCTCTCTGTCTTCACCAACTACAATCATCAGCTACACCAAAGGCATCTACCGTCCACCACTAGTATTTTCACAGACAATCACAAACATCCATACCACGGCAGGATTCGAAAATGCAACCTTTTGGCTGGATAGCAGATATGCTACTTGGCCAACCAGGCTGGCATTATCATGGAAATGATTACGAGAAAAAAATTTCAACTTTGTGTTCGTTCAATTATGAACCATCAAATATGTGCAAAGATGTCTATATGTATAAAGAAGAGCAGATATCTGCAAGTTGTCCAAATGTGTCATGCAGACTGGAGACAAAACGTATACAAAAGAGCATGCAGGTAGATTATTATGTTTATATAAGAATGCTATTAGCATCAGAAACAAAGGGGTAGAGTTCATTGCCTTGGTCACTATGTTGGACTTCTGATTGTAGGCATCAGTGAGATATGGCTAACAGAATCAGACATACTAACTTGTATCGACTGTAAAGGGTACAGTATTTTTAGGAAGGACAGACAGGATAGGAGAGGAGGGGGAGTGCTGCTAATGATATTGGATTGCTTGAATCCAGTTAGTGTCGAGACTTATGGTTGTAATACTAGTAACAGTTTTTCATGTGATAGCGAGTTTGAAGCCATCAGTTGGGAGGTGGAATCTAACAAGATCAAATACATATTGGGGTGTTGTTACAGACCTGGTGAATCAGTTGCTAGTGATGAAGAAATACATCACCAAATAGAGTAATCATAATGGGAGACTAATTATCCAAATATTGATTGGGTAGCAGTAAAATCTCATAAGAAGAATTAAACTGAATTTATTGAGCTGTTGTGAGACAACCTCCTCAAACAACATGTGACAGAAGGGAGGTCAAAGAGATTTCATTCTAGTGTCAGAGGATGTTTCAGTTAAAGATGTAACTATTCTGCCTCTGGTTGGTGACAGTGATCAAGCAGTACTCACTTGGAAAGTGACTAAGTTTATGAATGTTCCATTCATAAAAGTTATATGCTGAACTACAAAGCAGGAAATTATGACCAAATGAAGAGCATACTGAGTTCATTGGAATGGGATCTGTTGCTGGATGGAAAGAATATTGACAGTGCATGGGAAGCATTTAAGCAGTACTTAAATGATGCAATATCAGAAGGTGTCCAGATCTTATTAAGCAAGAGATTCATAAGAAATAGACGATATGGAAGGAATACTGTGTGCCTAAGGATGATGTCCATTATGAAAATTATACGCAGCAGGCTAGAATAATCACAACAGTTGTATGGGAAGCTAAGTCTGAGTATGAAAACAAACTGGCTCTGCAAGCTAAAGACTGCTCACAAGAATTCTATCGATATTTTGCAATTAAAAGAAAGAATGGATATGAATGCAGATGGAGTGAGGTTGACAGATGTAGAAGAGGTTGTTCAACTAATGAGTGCCCAATTTGCTAAAAGCTATTGACCTGGTGTATGCAAAATTGAGCCCATTGCTACCTCTTCTGAAGAAACTCAGGTGCATAAAGAGGAGGTATTAGAATTGTTGCACACAAACTGAATAAAAATTCAGCAATAGTGAGATATCAGCATGGGTGCTGAAAGAGTGTTCATCAGAACTGGCTATTCTTTGACTAGGCTATATAATTTGAGTCTAAGACATGGAAGATTCTGCAGGACTGTAAAGAATGTATGGTAATCCCATTGCACAAGGGTGGTGAAAAGACCAATGTATCCAACTATTGACCAATCAGTATCTCATTAGCGGTGATGGTGAAGATTTTGGAAAAATTGGTTAGGACTCGCATTGAGAAATGGGTTGACAGTGAATCTGTACTTTGCAATGAACGGCATGGGTTTACTAAGGAAAGGTCACATTTTAGCAACTTGCCATATACTATCATAATGTTACCACTGAACTAGATAAGGGGAATGAATATGCCATGATACGTTTGGATTTTGCCAAGGCTTTTGACAGAATACAGCATGGAAGACTGTTGTATAAATTGAAGAATATGGGTTTGGATTATAAAATATTAGTGTGGTAAGAGGATAGCTGACTGACAAATATCAAAAACTGGTATCTGGAATCAGTCTGCAAGATTTAAGATAACTAGTGGTGTATCATAAGGATTAGTCCTTGGTCCACTGTTATTCAATCTGTACATTAACAATATTGGAAGGATTTGACAGGCAACATACAGCTATTTGCTGATAATGTAGAGATAGGTAGGGTAATCAGGAATGCTGCTGATATACAGTACTTGCAGAATGATTTGAATAGACTGGAAATGTGGGCATGGGAAAATGGATGTCAGTTCAATGTCAGTAAATGCAAAGTCATGTACTTTGGCATGATTAGATATCCAATGTTGCATTATATTGGTGAGATTATGTTAAAAGAAACTGATCAGACTAGGACTTCAATTTCCTAGTAGATAGGAAATTGAAGTTCAGGGGCCATGTAGCAAAGATGCAAATACAGCTCAAAAGATAATTGCAATGCTGAAATGAATGTTCACATCTAAAGATAAGGATGTCATTTTGCCTCTTTACAAGGCCTTAATAAGACCTCACTTGGACTATTATGTGCAGGTCTGGTCTCCTGGTTTCTGTTGTGATTCTGATACAGTGGAGAGAGTGCAAAGGAGTGTGTTCAAAATGATATCAGGATTGTGGAATGCTGATTATGAAGACAGACTGAGAATTTGTAGTCTGCAGATACTAGCAAACAGGAAAAAGAGTGGTGATATGATTGGGACTTACAAACTTCTGATGGGGTCATACAGAATTTCAGTTGATGGAATTCTTTATTTTATGGAGGGTGGGGAAAGGACAACAGGGCATCCTTGGAAGCTGAGAAAAAACGCCACTAAGAAAGGGTTGAGAGCTAGATTTTTCTCCCATAGTATGGTAAGTGATAAGAATGGATTGCCATTGGATGTTCTGTGTGCAAGCAGTGTGAATGAATTCAAGAATTAGTATGATAGCTGGTGTACGTGTAGTATGTCGCCTCCCTCGATGAGTCCCTGACTTCCTGAAGGTCTCTCTCAATAATAATAATTTGAAATAAGTAAGATAATGCAATATTGAATATTATGGATCAATTTATCTTTTATAGCCAATTAAAGATAAACTTAAGTTTTAAAAATTTACCACCTTATGGGAAAGTTATGTTTTCATAAGCTCTGGTAAATATTTACTACATTTGGCTATAAAATATGGAGAGATCCAAATCTCCCTTGCAGCATTTTACTAATGCCAAATTAAAGCATTCCAGCTTTACTTTTAATATTTGACAGTTTTATTATATTCATGGAAAGCAAAATTATTTTCACTTTTTATTTAAGAAGAGACTAAAAGCCATGAATTTGGTGATGTAAAATAATTCTTAATACAGTAATACTCCACCTTATGTGACACTTCACTTTAGGGCAATTCATTCATATGACATTTTTTAAATTATGACCAATGACTATTTATGAGACACTGCATTTTTTCATACAATGGTTTCAGTGACACGATGCCCCATTAGTCAACCAATGCACAGTTTTTGTGAATGGTTTGTTTTTGATGCCATTGCATCGCTCACTACATCTCTTTGTGTTCTGGTATTTCGCTGTGATTTATAAATTTTTTATAACTATTATTTTATTTTACTGTTGTTAATAATGGCAGATGAAATTCAAAGTAAGGATGCTGTTGCTTCCATTAAAATGAAGAAGACACATAAACCTGTTACATTAAATACTAAGATTAAAGTTATTAAATTTAGTGTATCGAATAACTGAGATAATTGAGAAATGAGGTATTCGGATATCTTTGTATGTGGAATGACTTCTGGATCAGATAAATTGTATTTGTGGATGCATTCTATAAAGGAAATGAAAAAAGTGATCACGGGGATCATTACAGCTTTTATAAGTTTAGTCAGAGAATCACTCTCAAAGGCCTCTTCTATGTACAGGTTATAATTTGTAGAGACAATGAGGAGATCACTGCCAGGCCACAGTTCTAGTAATAGTCAACTTTATCCAAAGAAACTTTCAGCAATTTGAGAAAGAGCATCCGGGAAACAGAAGCAACTGGTGGAATTAAGCCACCAACTAAAATTTATCAGACACCAAGTTAGATGTGCTAGTTTTACACACACACACACACACACACACACACACACACACACACACACACACACACACACAAGTAATAAATAATGATTTTTTTCCCTTTCTTATATGTACAGAATAAGACTGATGTGACTACCTATATGTCTTCATAAATAAAATATTTACACTCAAATCATTTCTTCTTTTTCAGTCCTTTTGATTACCCAAATAATTGTTCATAATGACAGAATATATATATATATATTTTATATATTTTTTTTATTTTTTAATTACCTCATCAGTATCATCTGGAAAGTAAACTTTATGGAAAATTTGTGTAGTTTTGTGCTGTATGGCTTCAACTTCTACCAGGTGAGGTGGATACTTCCTTTGTCCTATCCTGAAGTGAAAAATATTAAATAAATGCTCACTGTCTTATTATGATATCATTATACTAAAATTCAGATCTATTGATTTTTGGTAAATGTTCAGAAGATACTGTCTAAAATACCATTCTATTAGTGATATATACATACATACATTCATACATCTTCAAGGCCCACCTTTCCTAATTGGGTTGTGGGATCAATAGCTGCAAGAGGAACTTCCAATGGTCATGATCCTCTGCCACCAAGCTAAGGTGTTCTGGTGGGATTCCCAAACGTATCCACCCAAGGTTTTGGATATAATCTATCCAGCAAATCCTTGGCCTTCCACGTGGCCTCCCACCCTCTGGCTTGGCAAAGAGGGGCCTGCTGAGGGAGCCTCTCTTGTGGCATTCTGACCAGGTGCCCATACCAACGTAACTGTGATCTCTCAACATGGAGAAGCAGCGGTTGAGTATTGAGGGTTTCCCGAATTGCAGAGCTTCTGACTCTGTCGAGTCTTGTCAGCCCTGCAACCCCTCGAAGGAACCTCATTTCAGCTGCTTAGATTCGTGTCCACATTCTTTCGGTCATTACCCAACTCTCATGACCATAGGTGAGGATGGGGACATAGACTGTATTGAAGACAGCCAGCTTTGCCTTCTGGCTTAACTCCCGCTTCAATACTACCGAACGGCCAAGTTCCCGCAATATTGAGCTTGCTAAGCCAATTCGAGTATCTAGCTCTATGTCCCACTTTCCATCACTAGTGAATATGGACCCAAGGCATTTAAACTTCTCCACCTGCCTCATTGGGACTCCACTTACATGTAGAGTGCACTGGGATGGTTGTATTGAGACCACAAATGTTTCAGTTTTGGCCACACTGATCATTCCGGCGTCTGCACAAACAGCTACAAACCTATCCAGGGTCAGCTGGAGGTAATCTGTGAAAGAGCTAAGCAGAACTAGGTCATCTGCAAAAAGCAGACGTCCAATGCTACATCTTCCAATTCTAACATACTCACTGCCTTGGCTGTGCCTATCAATCCAGTCCATAAATATTATGAAAAGGAGGGGTGACAGAACACACCCTTGGCGGAGGCCAACGGAGACTGTGAAAGGTTCGAACTTTGTGCTGTTTACCCTGACACAAAACTTTGGGCATTCATACAGGGACTTGATGGCAGCTAATTATTATTATTACGGGTGACTCCAGGGAGTCCTTAGATTCATCGAGGGAAGCCCTAAACATCATGTCCACACAACTACACGACATTCTCACAGTATCTATCATACCTTGCCTTGAACTCACTCACCGTCATAGCACCCACAACAGACTCTGGCAGTTTATTCCACTCATTTACCACTCTAAAAGTAAAGAACCCAGCTCTAACACCCTTGCTAACCACACTCTTTCCCAGCTTCCATAGGTGTCCCCTAGTTCTCCCACCACCAGTCCTGATCGCAAAAATATCCTCTGAATTAATCCTATAGAAACCCTTTAGCAATTTGTATGTCTCAATCATATCTCCCCTTTTCCGCCTATCAACTAATTTCTGCAACCCACAAATCTTCAACTTGTTCTCATAAGGTTCATTCCATAGACCTGCTATCATCATGGTCACTCGTCTCTGGATCCTCTCCACTTCTTCCCCATCCAGAAGAAACCTAGGTGACCAAATCTGGGCACAGTAGTCGAGATGAGGTCTTATCTAGGCTCAGTACAGAGGTACAATAACTTGCTTGTCTCAGCTCGTCAAAGTATTTTTCAACAACCAAGTGAGTTGATGAGCTGATTTAACCCCATTTGCAATGTGCCCCCTAAACTTCATCTCCCTATCCACCAACACTCGCAAGTCTCTGGCCTCATCAATCTCCTGGAGTACAGTTCCACCAATGTGTTATACTGCTGCTAATCACCTCAATATGCATAACCTTACATTTTGTCATAAAATGTAAGGTTATGCAAAATGCATAACCTTACATTTTGTCACATTAAATTGACATCCATTCTCCTTAGCCCAAAACGCCAATCTATCTAAGTCATCCTGCAAGACTTTGACATCTTCTGCATTCACTATTGCCATACCCAACTTTGCATCATCAGTGAACAAATGAAGTGTTCCTCTTAGATCCTTCCCTATATTGTTAATGAACAAATTAAACAGCAGTGGTCCAAGAACAGAAACCTGGGGCACACCACTAGTCACAGGCCGTCTTTTGGACTCTACACCTGAATAAACTACTCTCTGATATCTCTCCATCAACCACCCACCTATCCATCTCACCAACCCTATATCCATTACCATATGTTGTAGTTTACGGATTACAATTCCATGTGGTATCCTGTCAAATGCCTTAGCCAGGTGCAGCAGTATCACTGTAAACCCATTATTGTTATCCAGTTCAGCCATCACTGTGTTATAAAATGTGAGCAAGTTACTGAGGCATGATCTACCCTTCGCAAAGCCATGCTGTCCCCCTTAGTATCTCATTTTTATCAATCCATTGCTGTATTTTTCTCTTGACTACTTTCTCCAAGATCTTGACAAACACTCCTGATATGCTGATCGGTCATTAATTTGCAACAGTAGTCTTGGATCCTCCTTTATGTAGTGGAACTATTTTCCCCTCTTTCCATACCTTCGAGACTAAACCAGACCCGAGACTCAGATTAAACAACATGGTCAAGGGCACTGATAATTCTTTAGCCGCTTCACGTAAGACCCGTGTCGGTATACCATCCAATCCCACAGATGTATTCACATTAAGGTTCTGTAATAGACTATTCACCTCCACTTCATTCATCACAATTCCCATATAAACTAATGGTTCCTTCATTTTTTCAATGTCACCACCTGGATGATATACTCTTGCAAAGTGCTCGCTCAGTAATTCCACTATATCGACTGATTCAGTGACCCCCTTACCATCGTCATTCCTTAAAATCATTTTGCCATGTACAGTTTTTTTTTTTGCTTGCAGCATATTGAAAGAATTGTTTGGGATTCTCTTTAGCTTGCATAGTTAGTTTCCTTTCATAATCCACTTTTGCTTTTTTTTACCACACTTGTTACCCTTCTAGCCTGCACTTTATTCCGTTCATGTGCCTGCAAGTCACCTCTTTCTTTAAATTCCCTCCATAGTTGTTTCTTTTTTTGCAGCTCAAGCTTAATGGTGTTATTCATCCATTTAACCCCTACTTGTTTTACTATTCGGACCCTAGGTATATAATCAGCCATAACCTCCTGTAAATGCTCCTTGACCACTTCCCATGCTCTATCAACATCCAGTCCTTGCAGTTGTACATGCCATGGCACTGATCCAAGCAATCTCCTAAGGTTGTCATACTTGCCAGCACGGTAATTCCACATATACCCTGTCTTAATCAAAAATTCCACACCTTTTGCTACCTCCCAGGTCAAGACCTTATGATCACTCTCACCAATAGGTGGCAACATGGTCATATTCATTACAGTCAAATTCTCAGATGCTATTAACAGGTCAAGCACTGTCACACCCCTAGTATTTTCAATTACATGCTGTCTCAGATAGTTATCCCTTAATAATTGAATAAAATCCATTTCCTTCCTCATATGTGTCCACTCCTTCAGGTACATTATATACATTCTTACACTCAACTGTCTCACTGATGTCCGCATATCCACTTCCTTGGTAGTTCTTGTTTCCCTGGTTCTGCACATCCATTTTCATTTCATTCAGCAATACTTTTTCCAGTTTCCACACACCAAATCCATTCAAATGTAGACCATCCATCTTGTATAAATCCTTTTGCCCATCAAACTCATTCCACACGTCCACAAATTCCACACCACACCGTCTGCATAACCTACACATAAAGTCATTTGCGATTATGGCCCTCCTAAACTCCTCTCTGTCATACCGCGGCAACAGACTCACCATCCTAACTCTGTCACTCTTTTCTTCGCAACCTTTAACAATACTTTCAAATTCTCTCTCAATAGTTGGCCATCCACTCCATACTCCTGGACTACTTGCCAAAGCTTATCCCGAGGAACTCGGTCATATGCCTTCTCCAAGTCAACAAAACATGTATAGACATTCTTGGCATATTCCCAAGATTTCTCAAAGACTTGCCTTAAAGTGGAGATTTGGTCAGTTGTGCTTCTACCAGAACGAAAGTCACACTGTTCGTCTTGGAACTTTGACTTAACTATGCTCCTGCACCGTCTTTCCAAGCACCTGGCATACACTTTCCCAGGCAGGGTGAGAAGAGAGATGCCACGATAGTTACTGCAGTCCTTCTGGTCTCCCTTCTTGAAGACTGGTATTATTGTGCCTGTCTGCAATTGCTTTGGTGCTTGCCCAGATATCCAAGCAGCCTGACACACTTGAGTGCCAGAGAACAACGTCTTGATTTAAGGCTTTTAGCATTTCGGGCCGAATTTCATCATTGCCAGCAGCCTTACCCGATTTTAGCGATTTTATTGCTAAATGGACCTCTTCTGCTGTGAGACTAGTCATTGCCCTGATCTGCACCTCTTGGATGTCCACAACTGCTGAGCCACCCGGGTTAAGAAGGCGCTCAAAGTATTCCCTCCATCTGTGGAGGATATCCTTCTCAGTTGTTAAAAGTGCACCATCAGAGACCTTAACTGCCCTTGCTGTGCACAATTTCCTCCCTCGAAAGTGGCAGATGGTCTGCCAGAATACTTTGTTTGCATTTGTAGAGGATGAGTCTAATCTTTCTCCAAAGGATTCCCAAGCCTTTTGCTTTGCTGTCTTTACTGTCTCAGCAGCAGTTTTTCGTGCCTCAGCATACCGCAAATGCATCTCAGGTGACCTCACCCTAAACCATGTTAGGTAGGACTCTTTTTTTTGCCTGGACAGTTTTTACTCACTGCCCATTGCCACGCCGAGCCACTTTCTGCCACAGCATGTGAGTGCAGAGGCAGTGACAGCTGTTCTGAACAGCTTCCACTCCTCCTCAACATCTGGAGTATGCTTGGGAATCTCTTTGAACCTGGAGGAAATGTCATCTGCAAAATTCTTCCTCACAGCCTCATTTTCCAATGCTTCCCATTTCACATGGTATAGCTGCTTAGGCCTACCAGCGTTGATGGTAGCATCTGGTTTCTGAAGCCGTAGAGTGCACACAACAAGGTGGTGGTCAGTTGACAGTTCTGCCCCTCTCCTCACACAAACATCCAACACTGAGGAAAATAGGTCTGCTGAGACTATAAAGAAGTCAATCGGAGATTTTGTTCTAGTGTATCCCTGTACCAGGTATACTTATGGACTTCTCGGTGCTGGAAGAAGGTATTCATTATAGACAAGCTGTTAGTACAGTGATAATTAGTGATATTTATAAAATTTCAATGTGTATTTTGCAAAATTCATGATAATTTATAATTGCAAAAACTTACTGCTTTTCATTAAATTTTGAAAGTATCAATATTTTTTTCTTATATTGTGCTTTTATGCAAACTGTTAATGCTTTTTTCCCTGCAACCTGTAAGTGAGTGTCATGTTAACAGCATTAACACAAGATAATATAAAGAATGGAATTAAAAAATGACACGTGGGCAATAGTACTTTTTTAAAATTGTTCTTTCTACATACTGACCAGATTTAAATTTATTTTTGTATATTTCATTTTCTTAAATTTTGGAATTCTTGGTATCCTCTAAACAGCTTCTGTAGTTCAGGTGGTTTTGATGAAACCATTTAGTTGGAAAAATATAGTCTGAATCCTCTCTATGATATAAAGAACCTTTATCAGGTGGAGTGTCACATCATTCTCCATTTGGTGAAAGTAAGCATGAAGTGATCACTTGTGTGGTGGCCAGCCATATCACTTTTGTGAGAAAGTTATATGTGGAACTATAAGGCAGGTAATTATGGCAAACTCAGGAGGCAGCTTGCAGTGATATCATGGAATGAGGAATTTCCTGTGTACGAAATCAATGCTGCTTGGTCTCTACTCAGGAAATATCTGGCAGGGATAATGACTGAGTATATTCCAAAGGTCAGGAGATTAAATAAAGTAGGTGTTATAAATTTAGTTTAATCCTTTATCCAAGTGTAAGCAAACAAAGTTTGCACCTGAAAATATTTTCAGGACTGAGGTAAGTGGTACAACACTTAGGCAACTCACAGAAAAGGTGAACCAAGCTCTCATCACTCCTTGTCTCAGTATCTCCCATAATGCAAAGCACATCTCCTTGCAGACATGTATAATGCTATGCATTAAGGTAAGTGCCACTACCCAGACCGGTTTTGGCCTTTATTGAGGTCTCGTCAGTGGGAGGCAGACCCCGAAGTGTGCTACCAAGGCAGAAGTAATAGGAGAGGTCATATTTACCTATACGAGTTGCCAACAGGTGTACCACCTTATTATTAAATTACTCTGGATTACAAGAAAGATGTTGCTTGGTTAGACTATAATAAATTTAGTTTAATCCTTTATCCAAGTGTAAGCAAACAAAGTTTGCACCTGAAAATATCTTCAAAATAAACTTCCAAAGTAGGTGTAAAATGGATGACTGAAGAGGTGAAGTGTGCAATCTGGAAGAAAAAAGCTTTGTGGAGGCAGCACAAGATGAGTAGAGATAATCACTTACATGAGGAGTACTAAGAGTAAGCAAGGAAAGTGACTCACTTAGTAAGTAGCAAAAGTGCAGTATGAGCAGCAGTTAGCAAATGACGCTAAAAGAAATCCTAGAGAGTTTTTGATATGTGGCCAGTAGAAGGAAGAATGATTATGAGAGGATGATGTTGGTCAGTGATTATGGGAGAATGATAAACACTGAGGAGAATATTGTAGAAGTGTTAAATGAACAGTTCATTAAAGTATTCCATCCTTGTGATTGTAACATAATGCAGAATTGAGAGCAGTAGGAATGGGGAAGGAACCGCTGATTGTGAGTGAGAAGGAGGTATATGAGGAATTGAGTAAACTTGATGTCAACAAGGCCATGGGACTTGATGGCATATCACTGTGTGGTGTTTTGAGGGAATGTTCCAGGGTGTTAATAACACCTTTAATATACATTTTCAACATAGTCTTAGATTAGCACAGGTCTCAAAGGAATGGAAAGATGGCAATACTCTTCTGCTTCATAAAAGGAGATGATAAGACTAAGGCTTTGAATTATAGCCCAATCTGTTTGTCTGGAGTTATGGTTAAGGTGTTGGAAAAGCTAGTGAGGACAAGGATTCAGAACTGGGTGGACAGCAGTAGAATTCTCTTTAATAAACAGCATGAGTTTGCTAAAGGAAGATTGTGTATTAGCAATCTGCTTACTTATTATAACAAGGTGATGAATACATTGGACAAGGGGGAAATATGCATATACAGTAGTATATTTAGATTTTGCAAAGGGTTTTGATAGATTACCACATGACAAACTAGTAGTCCAAATGAAACAGATGGGGTTGGGTATAAGGGAAGTGATATCCCAGAAGAGGAAAGTCACTGCTGGCATGCCTTAGGGATCTGTTTTGAGCCATTGTTGTTTAATTTGTATATAAATGACACTGAAAAAGGTTTAAATGGTGATATACAGTTGTTTGCATGATGCAAAGCTGGGGAAAGTTAGAGCAGTAGAGAAGTAGAGCAGGTATAGCTTCTCAAGAGGACCTAAATAGACCGTCTGAATGCACTGACTTGGGAGCATAAAAACACTGTATCAAAATAGGAGCAAATCTCTCCTATTTTGGTTAGACTGGTTGTACAGTAGACATTAGCGATCAGAACATTTGGAATACATTCATTTCGTCCAAGCTGAGAAATCTGGTCTTGTGGAAACTGGAGTTTTTAGTAGTGGGACAACACAAAAATTCTTCACAAAGTTCTTTCAACTTCAAGAGTCTCTTCAAAGAATGTTATGAAGCCCTTTGGAATCAACCCAATCTTAATTGGAATGACAGTCGAAAAATTTCTAAATTCTGAGAAATATTGACCCTAAATTCTCACCAATAATCCTTAATTCTATTGTGCAAATTGTAATATATGTCTGCAATGATAGCACAAAGAGAGTTTTGTTTTTTTTCTTTAGAAGAGGGGGAGGGGTAATTCATTGCATATGTGTGTGTGTGTGTGTGGTTGTATTATTTCTATCTTCATCAAAAAATATGTAATCCAAGATGTCAAACTACACTAGTTCTATGGTATTTGGTATACTTACTGTTTTATCTTTTTATGAGGAAGGGAGTTACCCATGCCATCTATTATTTCATGATGAATCCATTGCAGTTAGATGTTAATAATTAATAATATTAAAGGGTCTGGAGGCATGTCTTTGATCCTCTGTGGTGCACATTCCTTATGTTTTTAAATTAGTGGGTTCTCATCAAACAGTATGAATGTTTTTGGCATGTCTTCAGGAGTGAGCCCATATCTGTTTTTCTGTTTTATGTATTCTAGAGAGACAGCAAGCAATTCATACCATTCAGAAATAGTGCAGTTATAAGAAGGCTGGATCAACAATACTGTATGTGTTAACATTTCTGCTGACACTTAGTATGCTCCCTCACAATTAGGGCATTTTGCTCTCACAGTCTTTTTCTAGTGATCTTTACTGCTGTACTGGGCATAGATGGTAGAACCATGAGAAGCAGTTTGAGAATGATCATAGTTTTAACATTTAAAGCAGTGTAAAGGATTTAGAATGCAGAGCCTAACTGGGAAGCTTAGACATCCCACTTTCACAGATATTGGTGGTTTAGGTGTGTTGAAATTAAGGATGATATTCCTGGTGGGAACTATGTGATCATCCCTATATATTCACCTCATGACTGTCACTCTTTGATCTTTTATTTCAGAATAGATCTCTGTCCAGAACATTAACAAACGGAGCCATTGTATTTCGGAGAAAGGCATCCACTCCAGCAAATTTTCCCCTTCAACACAAAAGCACATAAGTGGGAGCCAGACCCAGAAGGGATACCAAGGTTAAAGTAATGCAGAAGTCATATTTTCTATATACAAGTAGTCAAAAGGTGTCACACCTTATTATTAAAATACTCTAGATTAGATAGAGATGCTGAAAATATTTTCATTTGGTTATACTATAAATTAAAGATGCCAAGAAATTATATTCTTGGTTTAATACTTTATCCAAGGGCAAGGAAATAATGTTTGCACATGAAGTATCTTCAATGACTGGGCTACTTGTATATAGAGTCTAATGACTTCACTAATAACTTTCTTCAAATAATCGAGAAAGTTATAGAAGCTAACAAATTAATTGGCAACCGCCAGTATGGATCCCGCCAATCCAGATCCACTGATATCTTAGCCTACATCACTTACCACTAGACTCGTGCCATGAAAAGGTTGAGAGAAATGTGTGGTTTCACCCTTGGCTTGCAAAGCAAGCTTTGATGTAAACACGATTTGGTGTTATGCCCCCTGTGTTGATGCCAAACATGCCTTCCTTCAAGCTACCTGCCTTCAGTTTATCTATAACTGGATAGCTAGCTTTCTCTCTCTGGTCATTCACTGAGTGTCATGGTGATGCACCCTCTCTCTTAGAGCTTTTCCCCAAATGCAGGGGTGCCTCAGGATACCATTCTCTTACCTGCCCTCTTTTTTCTTGTACATAAATGACTTACTTTCAATCACTATAAATCCTATTCATAGCTTTGCCAATGATAGCATTCTTCATTCATCCTACTCCTGTGACAAACCATGTAGTTCCCAAACATCCCTTACATCAAGATCATCTGCAACCAGTGCCTTAAACACTGATCTCCATATCAATCTTCAACGAGACAAGGATAACCTAGTTACCTTCAATGCTGTCAAAATGCAGTCCTGCCTTTTCTCTCACAAAAGGGATCTCAGTTTACCTTCCCTCATCCTCAGTAATGCGCACATTACCAGACAGGATAAATTATCTCTTCTTGGACTGACATTTACTTCCAACTTCTCTTGGTACAAACACATAATATCAATAGCTTCCTCAGTTCTAAAAAATTAGACATTCTTTTCCACTCAAGAAGCTATTTTCAACTCACTCAGCTACTAATCTTATATAAATCCCAAATCCACTCGTTCTTAGAATACTGTTCACACATTTGGTATTATGCCCCTAAAACCTTCTTAAAAATTATTGATGTTGTCCAGAGGAGAGCAATTTGACTATTAGATGACCCTTCCATCACAGGCTCACTTCAACCTCTATCTCACAGAAGCAATGTTTCAGCTGTGTGTATCTCTTCTACAGGTACTTCCATGGTCACTGCTCCAGTGAATTAGCAAACATCAATTCCTCCACTTTCTGTTAGGCCTATTAAAACAAGCACAACCACTGTCCGACATACCTTTTCAGTATAACTGCAAACTCATCAACCCTGCTTCTCCTCTTCCTCATTATTCCATCTAATTCTGTTGTCCTTTGGAACAGCCTTCCTCAAGATGTTCAACCTACAGCTCTGTAAGAAGAATGTCAATAGGTTTCTTCTTTCTCAACCCTTATCTGCACCTCACACATGGCACTGAGATGCTATAGGTTCTTGTACCTCTTGTGTGTGGAAAAAAAAAAAAATAATAATAATAAGTATGACTATCCTGATCTTGCTATTTATTTACACAAGTGAACATTGTAGAGGGCTCTATATTTCTAAATGATTGCAATGTATTCAAAAAACAGCTAATTCTTTTAACAAGTTAAGGCTTCCATAGCTTGATATATCCATGTTTTTGTGCCTGCAAACGGACATACAACTTTTTTTTAGCAAAAAATTACTTCTTTAATTACTTTCATACAACATTTTATGTGCTTCTTCAGAGCAAAAAAACAAATAGAAAAAAAAGTATAGAGAGATTCCTAAATTAAGAACTGTCATTATTCCATTAAACTTGCATAAGATGTAGAATATATTAATGAGATGTCAGACACGTGACTCATTATTATAGTGTGCTAATGACTTCTCTCACAGCCTAAATCATTAATAAGCAGGTCTTTTATATATGCTGCACATAGCTGATTTAAGATGAGACCTTGGTTTATATTACATTGAGTTGAACATCATATGTTTTCACTCACTTTAAATCTATACACATAATTGTTGAATTCTATGTATGGCATTTTTGCGAGTTTCCACTGCATTTGTCTTTAGTAATGTGAAATGCCAGTTCTGATTTTTGTGTCCATTTTTTCTCCTTGACATGTTCCTTTTCATAGATTTTTCTAGATGTAGGGCTCTTCAGGAGGCCTTGAGTAGGCTGGAAAGGTGATAAAAATGATTGAGGGATGAGACTCTTTAACTACAGTTTACTGTAGAGTTGAGTGTCATTGACACTCTTTAACTACAGTTTATAGTTAAAGAGTGTCAATGCCCAAGTTTTAAACATGGGATCCATACCATATCACTTTAAGAAACTTAAAGTTATAGTAGACAGAGTAAAGAGAGCTGATCAGAGGACACATTGCAAAATTGATGAAGTTAACTAGAATATTTTTGCAGTAGGTGTAAAGGATATTGACCAATAGAGATAACCATGTTCTCATTTCATTGTACAAAGTTTCAAGCGGGCCACACACATATGGACTACTCTGCTCACTGAGATTTGAAGGAAAAGGAGGAAATTAAGAGGGTGAAGATTCAAAAGTTAGTAACAAAAAAGACATTAGGACTCTGTACTGTTGGATATGAAAACAGATTGAAGGCATGTAGTCTGCATAGTTTAGTAGATGGGAAAATGCATAAATGATATGATTATGCCATTTAAGTGGTTGAGAAGGATCTCCCCAGCCAGCATGTATTTCACGAATAGATGTTAGAGAGATTCTTCAAAGAAAACAAGTGGCATTCCTTGAAGTTGTTCAAGGGAGAAGCAAGCAAGTAGTGTGTGTGTGTGTGTGTGTGTGTGTGTGTGTGTATGAAATGCATTGCCTGAAAAAAATGAATGCAGATAGTGAATTAGATTAAAGTGGCACCTTAACTGGATCTCCTGTAATAAGTTTCACAACTCTATGGAGAACCTATATTAATAATATGTGTATAGCAACACCATATCATAATCCTTTGCATAATCAACAAGGCAGTAAATTAAAATAATACTAACCAAATCTATTTCTATGAGATTTTATATTTGTGTATCAATATCAGAGGAAGAAGAAATGGATAAATAACTAAAGTTTATAGTAATTAAAAGTGTTTTGAACTGTTTTCAGTGAATATTTCTGTTATTTATACTAACCTTAAAGTTTTCTGAAGCCGTTGCAAAGAGTCCATGGCAATTGGATGTCTACGAGTTCGCAAAAATAGTGTCAGCTCCTTTAATAAGGTCTGGCTAGGAGCAAAAAGACCTGTTGCTAACCACATTAATTCCCATCCTCTGTCTTCACTTAGCCTACATGAAATATAAACAGTTCTTAGAGTAACACTATATACAGAATTAAAAAATAATCTTCTGAAAATTTTGAAATGTGATATTTAATAAAAAAATAATTATTGCTCACAATATTTAAGAATAATTTGTCTTCAGATTTAAATCCTGTATTGATCTGGTGATGTAGCTTGAAGAGCTACATCACCAACGCAGGAGTGATTCAGGGCTGTTCGATCATTTACCCTCTGCTATACATAAATGACCTACTCTCAATCACCACAAATCATATCCACAGCACCACACATCCCTCTCATTTGACAAACCACGAAGTGCTCAAACATCCCAAGCTTCAAGATCATTAGCAACAACCAGCACCATAAACAAAGATCTCCATACCATCCTTCAATGGGGAGAGGATAATCTGGTCACCTTCAATGCAACCAAAATGCAGTTTTACCTTTTCTCTCATAAAAGAGATTTCAGCTTACTTATCCCTACTCTCATTAATACACAAATCATCAGCCAGGATCAAATCTCTCTCTCCTTGGATTGACATTTATCTCCAGCCTCTTCTGGCATAAACATATCATGTCAATAGCTTCCTCAACTTCTAAAAACTAGGCATTTTTTCAAGACACTACTTTTTATCTATTCAGCTACCAACTCTATACAAATCTCAAATCCACCTATCCTTAGAATACTGTTCACATGTTTCATGTAGTGCGCTTAAAACTTCCCTGAAAATTTCAGCATTTCTGAGAAGTGAGTGCTTCGATCAAGTAGTGTCCATGAAAGTATTTCCAAGTACTTGCATGGACACTACTCCATAGAAGTAGTATCCATGTTAAACTGGCAACTATCACTTCTCCACTTTCTGGACCTATTAAAACAAGAGTAGTAGCTAATCAACATTCCTTTTCAGTAAAAGTGAAAACATACGAGCTCACTTCTAATCTTCCTCTTTTATTTCATCTACTTGTATTCTCTGGAACAACTTTCCTCATGGAGTGTTTCTCAACAGCTACAACCTCCAACTCTTCAAAAAATCAGCAAATTCTTTCTCAATCCTCACCTGTACCACACACATACATAGCACCGATGTGCTAGAGATTCTTCTATGTTTCATGCACAGGATCAATTTAAAAAAAAAAAACTCAATGTGAATGAAAAAATGAATGACTGGAGCAATCAAAAATGAAAGAGGTGAAATTCTGATAGAAAAAGAGAAGATATTACAGAGATGGGAAGAATATGTAAGCAAACTTTATGAAGACAGGGAAAGAGGAGAAATCAAAGTAAAGAACATAGTGGGCAGAGACTGTGCATCATGAGGGAGGAATTGAATCTAGCAATTCAAAAGATGAAAGAAGGAAAATCGTCTGGAATAGATGGTATACAGATAGAACTTATAAGGAATATAGGTGAAAAAGATATAGAAGTGTTATGGCAAATTATTAACGGAATTTATGAAGGACAAGAATTACCAGAGGAGTTTAGAAGATCAATTTTTATCCCCATTCCAAAAAGGACGGGAGTTTTAGACTGTAACAATTTTAGAATGATAAGTCTTATAACTCACACAGCAAAAATTCTGGTGCAAATAATTTTAGAGAGAATTAGGAATAAAATAGAAAAAGAAATGAATGAGGAAGAACAGTTTGGATTCAGAACCAACAGAGGAACTAGAGAGGCTATAACTTGTCTAAGAATTGGGGAGAAAACACTAAACCATGGTGGAAAGTTGTTTTGGGGATTTCTAGATTTTGAAAAGGCATTTGATACAGTGAAACATGAAAGGCTTTTTGACATTCTGGAAAATACTGATATTGACTCTTATGACTTGGAAATTTTAAAGAGATTATATTGATCACAAATAGCGTCAGTATGTGTAAATGGAGAGGAAACAGGAGAATTCCCGGTGGAGAGAGGAATCAGACAAAAATGCAAGTTATCACCATTATTGTTTAACTTTTATAGTGAACAAATGTTTAGAGAGGCACTTGAGGATGTAGAAGAAGGAATAAAAATAAACAGAAGAATCATTAATAACTTAAGATATGCGGATGATGTAGTGGTGATGGCAGAAAGTAAAAATGGGTTACAACAAATTATTCAAAGAATTGAAAACTCTTGTAAAGAGTATGGACTAAGAATTAACACAAAAAAGACCAAGATAATGATAACAGGTATAAAAATAGGAAATAATGCAAAAATAAGATATGGAGGAAAGATTTTAGAAGAAGTGGAAAGATTTCAATATTTAGGTAGCTAGCTGGATCTCAGCGAAAGGAACTTCAGAGTTGGACATTAGAAATAGAAAAGGCAAAGCTAAATCGGCATTTATGGAAATGAAGAGAATTTTAATAAACAAGAACACTAAAATAGGCGTTAGAATTGGAATAGTTAAAGCAACAGTTTGGAGTATTGCAAGTTATGGAAGTGAGTCATGGACACTCAGAAAGAGAGATATGGAAAGAATTAATGCATTGGAAATGTGGTGTTATAGAAAGATGGAAAAGATTAGCTATACAGAAAGAATATCAAATCAAGAAGTTTTAAGACGAGTTGGGATGGAAAGAACACTGCTAAAGAATATTATGCAAAGAAAGACCAGATTTGCAGGACATCTTCTGAGAGGTTCTTCGGAACACCTGACAAGAACTACATTACAAGGGAAAGTTGAGGGGAAGAGAAGACGTGGAAGACCAACTAGAGAGTGGTTTAATGACATCGTGGAATGGACTGGTTTAAGAATGATGGAAGCGACAGACAGAGAGAAGAGCTGCTCATCTGCTGCAACCCTCTTGCTAGAGGATGCTACCAGACAACGATGAATGAAAAAATATTTAAATCTTATTAATAATTACTCTTTATTCTAATTATAATAGAAACAGTTAATACAGCAGAAAATAGGTAAGGAAAAAAAGGGAATGATAATATGATGAAAAAGGCTGAAGTATACCTTGTGAAAGAAAGCGAATGACCTTTTAGGAATACAATCCTTTTAGGAATACAATGGAAATGAAAGTTATGGAGAGAAGATGGGAGGTGAAGATGTGAAGAGCAGAGTGACCTAATAAATAAATGTGTTTAAGCAAAATATAGTTAGAAGGGATATTTTGACACATACCTGTTCTTATTTTCTGTGAGCTGCTTCATGACTTGGCAGTAGATTTCATCTCTTAAAATCTCCTAAAAAGTAAAAAAAATATAATAAATAACATGAGGTAAAAGTCTCATATTTGTCTGAGGAATTGATGGAATAATTATCATAGGCTTTGGACTGGTATGATTGTGAAGTCAACATGAATAAAAATGTCATAATGATGTCATAGCCTTTCCTCAGTTTTTCTACTAATGAAGAACTTTGCCTCTTCTAACTGATCTCAGAACACATAGTATCATCTTTCTATTCTTCACTAGACAACACATTCTTAATGTATTATTATTATTATTATTATTATTAACAAATCCATGGAGTCTATTGACTCCATGGAAGTAAGTTTCACCCAACCAATGAATACATTAATGAACCTTAAATTCATTCATATTCAAGCATTTACAATGCATTCTGGAAATGCAGTTCACCACTTACCATGTAAAAAATTTACATGGTAAGTGGTGAATTAAATTTACTTCTCATTCCTTTCTTTACCATGCTTTTACAAGTTTCAGGAGTGGCCTCTCATTCTTCCCTTCACTCTGTACAAACGTCTTCTCTATATTAATCCTATAAAATCTCCTCACCAACTTAATCATCCCTATTGTATCACCTCTTTTCTACCTGTATACAAACCTGTGCAATTTACATTCTTCAGAATTTCTCAATAATATTTCAGAGTCCTGATATTACTTGAGTCATCATTTCAGGCCCATTTCCAAGAAGTCCCTCATTACAATAGCAAGCTGGACTGTGCACAAATGGCTATGTGTAGTTTAATCACTTTTTGCACAGTAGTATAACCACCTCTTTATCTCATTCATCCAAAAAACTAGAGTTTTTCTTTCTTCAAAAGAGACAAACTAGCCAGAGAACACATGAAATTAACAGACATAATACAGTAGCTTCAGTTGCTTTAGATGTAATTCCAAACAATCAAAACGAACTTTATCTGTACTTGGCTTCTCATTGCAATAATGTAATGTGCCTTCGTCATCATTCTGATCTGAAATCTCATTTACCTCCTGGAGCAGAATTCCACAAATGGAATACACCTTTGCATTCCAAAAATGTACTTAAATCTTTCAACAGGATGAAGGATGATAACTCTTGCTTTGCATCATCATCAGCAAACAACTAATACTCTCTCCACTCCCAAAAGTTCCTGTAACATTTACTTCCTTCTAGGTGTTGTATATCATCATTTATGCCAGTAAGACACACAATAATGAAGTGCTCATTAAAAAAATTAAACTACATTCTCTGCCATGCTCACTTTGCTATAATCACCATCCACCGATTTCAATCTTCTTTAATTATTTTATCTCTTGCTTTTCACATAGCAGAAGTTCTGGACTTGCATTAGTATGATTTAGTCACTCTCTCTCTCTCTCTCTAATCATATTTGTGCTTTTTTTAAAATGATTCCTTTATGATGCTCACCACTTTTCTAATCTGCATTTTTATATTACTCATGCATCTGAGGAGTATAAAATTATATAATTATATAAAATATAGTTACTCTGATCATTACTTACCTATTATTTTATACCCTTCATAATAATTTCTTTTCTAATACTCTTTGCCTAATTTTGCTGTTGCATCCATTTCACTTCTATATTATTTATTATCTCAGTATGCAGTTGTGTACTGCCTGTGTCAGAGGGTCTTAATTCTCATACTATGATATTTAAGTGATTACCATCACTCTCCCCCCTTTGGTCACCTTTTAAAGCCAGTATCACATTCACAACTGAATCCTGTAAAAGGTTTTATCACCAAATCTGACTAAAACCTTTTGTAATTATTGTCCTCTACATTCCTATGACAACATCCTGTTAGACAAATTAAATACTCAGGTCATTAATAGACTGGTGACATGCAGTATATAACCCTTCCCAGCCAATTCAACCCACACCTTTCTGATATATGGTCTGTTTCTACAAACAGTGCTCTGGGGAGGTGAGAACTGCCACCTAAAAAAGCATACCTTTCCTAGTTGGAGGAAATGTTGACTAGACTTCTAGGTGGTAGATGACATGCTCTCTACACTATAATTACTGAATTAGAAAGCAAATGCTTCCTCAATTTGAGAATACAGCAATATAGCAGTTTTTGCAGGTCAGTCACGAGATAGTAAATAAGTGTTACTTATACCTATTGGTAAGTAACACTTAGGGAAGCTTTCCAGTCAGCTGACAAATAATCCTGCTGCTTACTCTGCCAGGTTGTGCCTGGAGAGAATTCACGTATAGCAGCTGGTAAAGGAGCACTGTCAAGGACACACTGGATTGGAGTCTGGACACTTTCTGTGTGGGAGTTATGCCAAAAGTACTTCAACTCCTCCTCCTATATGTTCCTACTTTATATTTTCCAACATACTAGCATGAATGACAGCATAAAACCTGATAGCGTTTGTTATGTGCTAACCAGTCGTTTTCAACTTTTGTGATTCGTGAAGAAAGACTCTCCAACCCACTCAGTCTCTTGTCTTTTCTTTCAGCATTTGTAAGTTCAAGTTGGTAAATTTTTTATGGGGTCCATCCAACTTTTTTGCAGTCTTCCTCTTCTTCTCATTCCCTCAATCTTCCCCAACATGACTGCCTTTTCTAATGATTCATCGGCTAGCATAATATGTCCAACATCAACTTCTATTTCGTAATAATCACCTCCAAGGAGCATTTTGTCTTTATACTCCCTAAAACCTTCTTAATAGTCTCCTCAACACATGAATCAATTTGCTTTCTGTCTTTCTTCTTAATAATCCATTTTCACATCCATACATCACTAGTGCAAATACCATTACTTTGACAATTCTAACTTTCATGGCCTTATGCACACCTCCATCTTTCATAATTTGTCAGGTTTAACTTCATCCCCAGCTGCTCTCAATAATTCCACTGACACTCCATCAGCTCCAAGAGCTTTTCCTTTTGGCATCTGTTCCATTGCTGATATCACTTCACTTTTCATTATCATGAGTTTCTCAACAAATTCTCTCCTTTCAAATTCAAATGCTGGAAAAAGTTCATAGACAATTCACTAAAGTGTTTTCTGGTCTCTGGGATGTTAGTAAGCTAGTAAGCAAAATAAAAGTAAAGTATGAGCAGAAATTGGCAAATCAGACAAAGAAAAACCCTAGAGAATTATTTTAGATATGTGGCAACTAGAAGGAAGAATGATTATGGTAAGATGAAGTTAAGGGATGAAAGTGGTAGAATGGTAACTGCTGCAGAAGACATTGTTGAGGTATTCAGTGATCAATTTATCAGGGTGTTTCATCCTGATCAGGGTGAAATCATGAGGAACTTAAGTGTAGAGGACATAGGAGAGGATGGCTTAATTGTGAGTGAGCAGGAGATATTTGAAAAAACAAATAAACTTGATGTCAATAAGGCGATAGGATTTGATGACATATCACCATGAATCTTAAGGGAATGTTCCAGGGAATTGGCATTAGCATTGATTTGTTTAATATGAGTTTTACAACAGCACAGGTTCCAAGGGAGTGGAATGAGGGTAAAATTGTTCCATTGCATAAAAGTGGTGATAAGGCTCTAGTTTCAAATTATAGGCCAGTCTGTGTGTCTGGAGTTGTGGTAAGGTCCTGGAGAGATTGGTGAGAAGTAGGATACAGAAATGGGTTGATAACAGCAGTATTCTCTGTGGTTGTCAGCATGAGTTTGTTAAGGGGGAGATCATGTTTCACTAACTTACTTATGTACAATAACAAAGTGACAAATACCTTGGATAGGGGAGATGCATATACAGTGGTATACTTAGATTTTGCAAAAGCTTTTGATAGACTGCCATATGACAAGCTCTTAAATAAATTGAAACAGATGGGAGTGGATAACAGACTTCTGTGTTGGATCAGTGACTGGCTGTCAGATAGGTATCAGAAAGTTGTATATGGGTGCAGTATCTCAAAAGCGAAAGGTCACCAGTGGTGTGCCACAGGGGTCAGTTTTGGGACCATTGTTGTATAATTTGTATGTGAATGATATTGAGTTGGGTTTAACTAGTGATATCCAGCTGTTTGCAGATGATGCAAAACTGGGGAGAGCAATGCACAGTCAAGCGGATGTTAATGCCTTACAAGAGGACTTGAATAGATTGTATGATTGGGCAGGTAACTGGAACTATCTGTTCAAAGTTGCAAAGTGTAAGATTTTGAGATTTGGTAAGCAACGATGAGATGCAAAGTATACACTTGGCGTGGAAACTTTAACAGAAGTAGAGGAGATGAGAAATCTAGGAGTGATGGTGGACAAGGACCTGAAATTTAGGGGCCACATTGTACAAGTTGTGAAGATATCACATTGGATAATGGCAATGATGCAGAGGACCCTGACATGCAGAAATAGAGAGGTTATGATTCCATTATATAACGTCTTGATCAGGCCTCATATGGCACAGATTTGGTCATTGGGTTTTCATAGTGATGAGGATATGTTGGAAAGGATCCAGAGAAGATTCACAAAGGTAGTCAGTGGTGTTTGGAATGTGAAGTATTTTCATAGACAATCACAAACATCCATGCCCATGGCGGGATTCGAACCCGCAGCCTTTTGGCTAGAGAGCAGATGTGCTAACCAGGCCGATAATGCTAATTATTATAACGTGTTGCCTCCAACAAGTTTACAGATTCATATGGGAAAGTCACTTGAACCACTGATACGGCATACTTAATTCACAATTAAGATATTGAGCAATATACTTCCCACTAATGACTATTTTTATGTTAACTCTGTGTGTTCTCTGGTTGATCTGAATGTATGCAGGTTGAATACACAAGTTTCCGGGTGGGGGAAAACCTTTCTTCCTAAGTGATCAACAAACTTTTGTTGAACTAAAAAAAAAAATAAGTTCATATATATATTTTTCTCATTACTCATTCACTTCCTTCATACTCTCATTTGTTCTTCACATACTATCATTCACTGCTTCCACTACATTCTCTAACACTTTCACATTGCTGCCTATATCCATAATATCTATAATAGCCTATATCCAAAATATCCATAATAGCAGCTATTTCATTATCCACTTTCGATATGACTAGCATTTCATGTGCTCATTCATGAATTTTCATAAAACTTTTAATGATCATATTAATAAACTAATTTATTAATATTATTATATTAATAATATAATAATAATAATAATACAATAATTAATTTTATTATTAATAATTTTTATATTTACTTAAGAGTATAACATCACCTGCATAACAAGCTAAGTTGCAGTCTCCAATTTTGCTAACAAGTTTAATGCTACCTTCCTTCATAATATGATCTTTATGGAAAATGAAAAAACATTGGCAATAGGGTGCACTCTTAATGAAAACGTAAGTTTCTGTGGTTTAGCAGTTATGTGGGAAGTTTTCAGTATTGAGACCACATTATAGTTTGGAAGTTTTTTCCCACTTGGTTAGACTATCATAAATTTAGTTTAATCCTTTATCTAAGTGTAAGCAAGGTGGAAATAATAGAGAAGTCATATTTACCTATACGAGTTACCAATACTAAAAGTGTCTCACCTTAGTATCACCATCTCTGGGTCTGGCTCACACTGACGAGACCTCAATATAGGTCGAAACCGGTCTGGATATGGCCCTTCCCTTAATGCATAGCATTATACATGTTTGCAAGGAGATGTGTTTTGCATTATGGGAGATACTAAGACAAGTGATGAGAGCTTAGTCTACCTTTACCACAAGTTGCCTCAGTGCTGAAGATACTTCAGGTGCAAACTTTGACACTTGGATAAAGGATTAAACTAAATTTATGATACACATTATAGTTCATTTTTTATTAAACTCTTTATTTATATCATAATGTTGTCTCAATAGCGAAAACTTCCCACAGGGAAGTTTCTGGTAATGAGAAGTTTTAAAATTTCTGGTATTTGGAAATTTTAAAATCAGTTTAAAACTATCTTCCAGTAACACTACCTCCTTGAATTCTAATTTCTGAGCTATAGCTTTTAGGTAAAAACTATATATTGCTTTGTACAATGTCTTTTTACATCAAGATTTGAATAGCTTGTCTCTTGGCTTATCACATGTCTTTTCCATATCTACAAAACTTGAATACATAATTCTGTTATACTTCTGTGATTTCTCAACTATTTCTCTTAAAGTAAAATTCTGATCCTGACAACCCATATTACAGCTGAACCAAGCTCATGCTTTTTGAGGTTTAATTTCCACATTTTTTTATTATCCTCGAGTATGCTTGCATAAATCTTACCCAAAACATTCAGTAGGGAAATTACTCTGTAATTCTCACATTCAGTTGAATGTGAGAATGTGTAAAAAAAAAGGGAAATGTGAGAATGTGTAATTCTCACATTTCCCTTTTTTATAGATGGGTACTACAGGGAGTATTTCATAGCTAATGCTAATTCTAAAAATAGTTTCTCAGACCTGCTGCTTCCATGTAGCACAGTTGCCTTTCATTTAATCCTGTGCAAAGATGTATGGTCTGCCAGTCTTGACCTGTAGATAACGATAATGATAACCGTGAATGCAGTTCTTATATTTTTCAAGGTGGATGTTAACAGATCTGCTGGTCTGTACAAAACAAGCTAAGTTGCAGGCACTAAGGAACCTTATACACTTCAGGATGTGCAAGAGGATGAGGTTGATCCTTTGGAGAATGGATGAGTGGTTTGAAATGGCACAAAAATGATATTTATGAAGAACATTAGTTATCTTTTGGAATTTATATGTGAGGTGTGAGAAAGACAGGAGAATGCAGCATTTTGTCTATTTTATAGGGGTTGAAGTCACTGTTTGATTTCTGTGGTTTAATTCACAGCATAAAAGAAATAAGAAAATAATTAAGATATTTATGTAATTTATTTAGCTGGTAATATTTTGCTGGTGGGGTGCTTAAGGGTCAAAGCTGTATAACTGAGAGGAGACCTCCACATAGCCTTTAAAGGAATGCGGAGAACCGACCAGGGCTTCTGACCTAATGTCCAATCCTCACCTTCTCGTGGTGCACCCTGTTGGGTATCTACTTTGATACTGAACGAACGAGGATGGGCTGGCAATTTGGGATTTAGCCGACCAAATTGTATTCTTATTGGTTAAACCAAAATAAAAAATGATGGTACAACATGACAAAATTTCATGCCGGCTGGGGCGTCGCCCGGTTAAACAAGGCCCCCGTTGTTTTTGCCAGGGAACCAGGGCGAACAGCGAAAAGTCAGCTACTGGAACAAATCTGAAAACAAACCCCAACTCAACATCACCAGAGTTAAAGATCGGTACTATCAACGTAAGAAGCCTGAATGGCAAAGAAATGGAGCTAGCTGAGGAATTAGATAAGTACCAGATCGACATAATAGGGGTGACTGAAACAAAAAAGACCAAAACTGGTGAGATCTTTCTGAGCAATAAATACAAAATGTTATATTCAGGCAATAACAATCAAGGAAAAGAAGGAGTAGCCATAGTATTCAACACAAAATACGAGGCTAATCTTCTTGAATGGCAGTCAGTCTCAAGTAGAGTAATGTGGGCAAATATGAGAATGGGGAACTGGACAATGAGACTTATTTGTGCCTATGGTCCCACAGAAGGTTCTACTAAGGTAGAAGTGGAGGAATTTTTTGAGGCTTTAGAAAAAGCAACTGACACAATGAAAAAGGAAAAGTTGGTCCTTGTTGGGGATCTAAATAGTAGAGTAGGAAATGATTGTGAGACATACAAAAATATTTTGGGAAAATTTGGAGAAAAGAGCAAAGCTAATAATAATGGCAAATATCTGTTGGATTTCTGCTCAGGACATGGACTGGTTATTACTAACACCATGTTCCAACATAAAAATGTGCACAAATTCACATGGAGAGAAGAGGCTAGGAATAAGAAAAGTCTCATTGACTATGTTATTGTTGATAGTGATGTTTTCTCCCTGGTGCAGGACACCAGAGTGTACAGAGGATTTGAAATTGGAAGTGATCACTATTTAGTCTTGAGCAGGATAAAATTGAATTTCATATTGAAAAGAATAACATGTAAGAAAGTTTTAAAGCGAATAAAAGTTGAGCAGCTCTCAGATGTAAACTGTAGACTAAAATACAGAAATATTATTGAAAAGAAAATGAAAGAGTTTGAGAACAGGAATCAAACCTTGGAGATTCAGTGGCAAACTCTAAAGGAAACATTGATTGATTCTGCCAGAGAGGCATGTGGTGAGGTTGTGTGCAAAGATAAAAAAATCAGAACTCCCTGGTGGACACAGGAAGTTAAAGAGGCAGTGAAGGAAAAGAAGAAAGCATATCAAAAGTTCCTGGCAAATAAGTCAGCTTTTACTCTTACAGAATACAGAGACAAATGTAAGAAAGCTAAACAGTGTGTAAAACTAGCTAAACAAAAGTCATGGGAGGACTTTGGCAAGAATATAGAAAATAAATATCAAGAAGGTGGCAAAATATTCTGGAGGTTGTTGAAGAAGCTTAGGAATGGAGGAAAGAGTGCTGTAAAAGGAATTAGAGATGATAAAGGTGAAATGAAAACAGGAGAAAAAGATATCCTTGAAGTATGGAGTAATTACTTTGAAAAACTGCTAAATGAAACAAGCAGTGATGACAGCACAGTGATAAAAAACACTGACCAGGCATGCAGTCAGGAATACATATCCATACTTGAAGTAGAAAAAGCCATCAAAGGCTTGAAATGTGGAAAGGCAGCAGGAGTAGATGATATTCGACCAGAAATGCTGAAGTATGGTGGTATAAGAGTCTTACAGTGGCTGCACTGCATAGTTCAGAAAGCCTGGACAGAGGGACGAATTCCCGATGATTGGAGTAGAGCTCTAATAGTACCCATTTATAAAAAGGGAAATAAAACTGAATGTTAGAATTACAGAGGTATTTCCCTACTGAGTGTCCCTGGCAAGATCTATGCAAGTATACTTGAGAAACGGTTGAGAAGAATTGTGGAAGAAAAGCTTGGTGAAGAACAAGCTGGATTCAGGCCAAATAGAGGCTGTCAGGATCAGATCTTCACTTTATGACAAATAGTCGAGAAAGCATGGGAATATAACAAAGATCTGTATTTAAGTTTTGTCGATTTGGAAAAGGCATATGACAAGGTGCCAAGAGAGAAGCTATTCAATACGCTGCAGTTATATGGTGTCAATGGGGCATTATATCAAGCAATACTTAGTCTTTATTTGAGTTGTGAGTCTGCAGTTAGAATTGAAGGAAGTACAGGAAGATGGTTTAATGTTAAATCTGGTGTGAGACAAGGATGTACGTTATCCCCTCTGTTATTCATTATCTATATGGATCACATTATGAAGGAATGTGGTATTAAACCTGATATCAAAATTGGAGATGTTAATGTCAGCTCTTTGCTTTATGCGGATGATGTTATACTTCTAAATAAATCCGCTACAAGTCTTCAAGATTCTCTGACTAAATTGAATAGCTGTTGTAATAGATATGGTATGAAGGTCAGCAATAAAAAGACAAAGACAATGAAAATAGGCAGAATCATTGAAAATGTCAACTGTGTTGTGAATGGAAAACCTGTGGAACAAGTAAAACATTTCAGCTACTTAGGCACAATTTTTACTGAAGATGGTAAACTAAATATAGAAATAGACAACAGAATCAGCAAAGCTGGTATCGTGGGAAGTCAATTGAATAAATTCATATGGAATAAGAAAGAAATTAGTCGGAACACTAAATTAGCTGTATACAAGACTGTGTTCAAACCAATTTTAACTTATGGATCTGAGAGCTGGGTCAGAAGTAAAACACTTGACCAAAGACTAGAGACCGCAGATATGAGAGTCCTGAGAAAGATTAGAGGCGTGAACAGATGGCATCAATGGCAATATCATATTAAAAATGAGGATATTAGGAAAGAACTTGACATTGTCAGCATCCAGGAATGCGTTAGCAGAGCTAATCTCAGATGGTATGGTCACTTAAATAGAATGGGAGAGGAAAGATTAGCAAAACAAGTGTTCTCTGCCAGGTTGGCAGGAAAACGACCCAGAGGAAGACCAAGATATAGGTGGATTGATACGGTACAAAGTGCCTTAGACGATAGAAATATAAGATCTGATAATGTTGGAGTCTTGACAAGTAACAGACTGATTTGGAGGAAAATTGTAGATAGGAAGTTAGTAATGATGTAATTTTTTCATGTAGTACTGTCATATCCTGTACACCCCTTGAGGGTACATGGCAGGAATTTGATGATGATGATGATGATGATGATGATATTTTGCTGGTTTTATACTTAGCATCTTTAGAGCACAAACAATTTGTTACAGTATGCAAGTAAATAGCAATAATTAATAAATAGTGAGAACAGCTTAAAACTGTAACAGACACAAAGAACAACGGTCTTAATTGGGTGCCATTTATTTGGTTGAGACTCATCAGATACGTTTTTTGTACATTTAAACAGCCAACATCCAAAAACCCACTTCACAAGAGAAAAAGAATAAAATAACTGTCCATTCCTAGACACATATGTTACATGCCTTTCAAATGGTTTATTATCATTTTCTGTTTATAGAAAGCCAACACATAATTAGAAGATATCTACACAAACAATCAAACCACCATCCAGCACAACAGTATGGTACTAATACACAGAGTCATGGATATCTGTTTCAATGATACTGCTCTTACCACTGAACTCGTCCCATTGCCACATTTACCACACTTTTTTAGCCAATAGCTGTAACTTCCAAAAAAATATATAAAATACTAAATGCTCCCCCCCCACCACCACCGCCCCAATATGCAAGACTCATGCAAAACAATATATTCAGCATGCTTAACAAATATAAGTCTCACTCAATATTCAAATTGCATATTAAACTAGCAATTATCATCCATTCACCTAAGCACAAATTCCATCCTTTATTACATCAGAAGTATATGTAAAGCACCTGTACTAATGACCTGGCTTATTATGTACAAACAGAATGATCTGCTGACATCTGCCTCGGAGAACATAAAAATTACATTAGCCACCACTGTTATGGAAAGTCAGAACTGGCAGACCATGCACTGGACATCCCTTCACGCAGGATGAGATGAAAAAAAAAAAAAAACAGTGCTACATAGATGTCACTACAAGTCAAAGAGACCGTTTTTAAAACCAGCAGTGGTAGCAGTTATGAAACATTCACAGGTTCTGCTAAACTCAGCAAGTATGCATGTATCAATTTACCAATGAGAGAAATTCATTTTAAGATTGGTTTATTAATACTTCTCTTAACTTCTTTTTATCCAATAACAGATGGTGCCAAATTAGGACTTTGTATTGTCCATTACAATTTTAAACTGTTCCCACTATTAACTAATTATTGCTGTTTATGCTTGGAAGATGAGGTTGGATAAAGAGACGTTTACAAGTATTAAGTCAATCTTAAAATAAATTTCTCTCATTGGTAAACTGATACATGCATACTTGTTGAGTTTAGTAGCAACTATGAATGTTTCATAGCTGCTACCACTGCTGATTCCAAAAACAGTCTCTTTAACTTGAAGTGACATCTATGTGTAGCACTGTTTTTCCCCCTTTTCATTTTCCCCCAGACCATGCACTGGACCTTTCACTGTGTGAAAGGGTCCAGTGCATGGTCTGCCAGTTCTGACTTTCCATAACAGTGGTAGCTAATGTAATTTTTATGTTCTCTGAGGAAAATATCAGCAGATCATCCTGTCTGTCCATATTCTTTATTTTCTTTATTTTAGCAGCTAAATAATTAAATAAATATCTTACTTATTTGTTTTGAATTGTGAATTAAGCTACAAAAAATCAAACATTCTTTATGTTCAGTTTTGATGTCCCTTTTGTCATCTCTAATTCTTTTTACAATTTCTTTTGTGATTTTTCATAGCCTCCAATACATTTTGTCATGATATTATTACTATAATATTTACCATAATTTTTCCATAATATTGTTACATATTTTTATTACTGTTATTATTAGGCAAGCTCCTACAGAAATCCAAGGAATTCATCAAGCCAAGGTATTGTTATTCTTCAGGAAGCTTCCCCATGTTGTCAAAGGAATTCATCATTGGAAGGCAATAATTAATTATTATTATTATCATGATGATGATGATAGCTCCTTCAAGGAGTTCAAGGAACTCTTTGGGGACAGAGGACATTATTATTATGATATGTTTATGCCAAGAGAATCTTCAGAGTAGTTTTATTCTAAGAATAGAAATAACTTCTGAATCTTTTTAATAGATATCTATTAAAAAGATTCAGAAGATATTTCCAGAGAATCAAGTTTTGAAGAGATTAAATATTAATAATCTAAGAGAACTGAGTAGAGCTTCTGTAGCTTAGTTGGCATACACAAAGACTCTTGGTTGGAAAGAACTGGGTTTTAATTCTGTCTAGGATGTGAAGAACATTTATCAAGGCTTTCCAAGTGGAGGTGAGTTAGCCGTCATCTCATACAGAGGAGGCAGAGTTTTTTTCTCCAGGAAACTCAGGTTTTTTATTCTGCAAGATGGCAAACTGGCCAGAAGAACACATGCAATATATATATCCATAGTACACAACGCAAATAGGATTAACTGCCCTATTATAAGCAGTATGAGGCACTAAAACCAAATTACTTGGCTGTGATAAGTCATTGAGCCTAAGATGAAAGAGAAAAATGAGATGATGAGAACAAAGTAACAGAAGGTGATACTGAAATTTAAATCCTAAATGTGGAAAACGGTAATTATATCTGCAGCATAGTCTGAATAAGAGAGAAAAACATTTAATACTTACATGCTTTAGAGGTCCATCAAATATTTGATCTGTAAGTTCATTGCCTGTGCGGGTTCTTCTTGATGGTAGATCACCCATATATTTCAATAAAGGTAATATATGTTAAAGATATAACAGAATAGCATATGTAATCCATGCATATGATGTAAAAGAAATATCTATAAACAGCAATTGATCCTAAAGAATCCTACTTATTTATTAAATTTCACACAAGAATAGTTGTAAACCTATTACAGATTATTCACCATTATGTGTAGACTAAGGGTTACATAGATCATGAATCCTGCCTAGAGACCAAACCTAGTACTATCTTCAAGCCACTTCAGACTCCAATAAGGAGGCAGTGCTGGTGGTCACATACAGTTGATGCTTGCAACTTTGCAAGTTGCATGTATCTAATTTTAAATGGTTAACAATTACTATTGAAATACTCCAAAACAATAAATTAGTACTGCACTGCATGAATGATGATTATTTAGTTTATGGTTCTCTACAAAACAAATAAAAAAAAATATAAAATCTACTGATTGAATTCTCAAGTTATTCCCAAAAACCTTATGGAAAAAAGTAGAAGTGACCAAAAATCAGAAGAAGAAGAGAAGGTAGCCAGAGAAAGAGGGAGTAATAAGAGGAAACTAAGATAGTAGAAGCAAGTAACATAGAAAAGTGGTACAAAAAGAAGAGCATTTGGGAAAGGGAGTAGGAATGAATTCCATTTAGTGTAATTTGATATGCATTTGGAAAAGCAAGAAGAGATTACACAGGAAAAGAGAAGATAGTGCAGTGTAACTTGATATGCATTTTCAGATCTCAAAATTTATAATCTTTCTCAGAACCAAAAGTGAACATTGCATTATTAAATGTAGAAGGTTAAACAATGAAAAACACATGATAATTACAGCAATACACTTTAATGAAAAGCAGAGATATTTTATACTGAAATTAACAGTACACTGTTTAGTGTGTGGAAATAACAAGAAATGTAAAGAACAGGATTTCATTAAAGCAAAAGAACCACGTATTTATTTCAAAAGTGAATAAGGGAAAAGCTAAAATTGTAATGGATAAGGCTGATTATGACTGGAATATAGACCACCTTTTACAGATATCTCCATCTATTAAGAATTTAGTATAACCTTACATAACACAGATTATATAATTAAACAAGTTCCTTGATGAAGGTGTTAGCTAGGATGAAAATACTTTGAAGAAGTTATACACTTATTTTGGAAGGACTCTTCATTTATATGGTCTTCCAAAAATCCACAAAGAAGACTGTCCTGTAAGATCCATTGTGAATTGTATTGACTCTCTCCCACATAAAACTGCTCATTTCTATTAACTGCACATACACCTGGACAGCATAGATTGCTCATCAAGAATTCCACACATTTTTTTAAAAAAAATCAAGGATATTGAAATAAAAGTCAGATATTTTAGTCAGTTTTGACATTGTTTCTCTATTTTCCAACTTTCCATTGTGTGACACTATTAGTTTTCTATATGATGATTTCCTTCCTGGTGTGTTGAAAATTTTTGAATTTGTTATATAATTGGGATATTTCAGCTGGAAAAACAATATCTATAAACAGATTGAAGGCACAGATATGGCCAGCTTTCTACCTCCATCCTTAGCAAACTATATTTGAATCACCTGGAAGAGAGCTTGTTTTCATTCCTAATCCTCTTTCTAGTTTTGCCACATCAATGATGTTTATACTGTTTGTCCTCAAGTAAACTTACTACCTTCCTACATTAGATTAATAGCCACCTTCACACATATTCAATTCACTATGGAAAAAGAAAGTGCTGGTAGTTTGCCATTATTTATCAGAAATCTATTTATCACTGTTTATCAGAAATCTACCTTTATTGGAAGTATAGATAAAGAGGTGTGAGCAAAGGAGTGAGAAGTGGTTTTTTGTGTGGAGAGTGGTGAATGAATGGAATGAATTGCTTAAAATTATGTTGACTACAGAGAATGTAAATGTATTTAAAGCACAGTATCATGAACTGTGTGTATGACAGAGGGACCACTCATGATGAGTCTTTCACTGCATAGAGATCTGATGATGATGATGATAATAATATACATCAAAAGGCTAATAATCACACCTCCCAAAAAATGGTGTTATCAAGTCATTATTTAATTACTTAAAGTGCATAATGTTTGCTCTTCTCCATCAGGCTTACAACATCAAATAACAAACACCTCCATGGAGTCAAAAGGATCATTGTGGGAGGCCTATACTATTCACTATTAACACAATACCTATCATATGTATCCTGAAACTCATTCACTGTCAGTGCACTAACAACCTCCTCTGGCAATTTATTCCAGTCATTCACCACTCTTCAAGCAAAAAATATAGTTCTCAACCCGAAATAACCATACTCTTATGCAACTTCTGTAGTGAAGTGATTCTTACCCTACTGATCATGTACTGAAAAAACTTTCTTTTGTATTAATCTTATAGAACGCCTTTCAAAACTTATATATTTCTATCATGCCCTCTTTTCCACCTGTCAACTAAACTTTGCAACCAATATGCTTCCAATCTATCCTCATAAGGAGCATGGTTACCAAATCTGTGCTCAGTAGTCAAGATACAGCCAAATCTTATAAAGAAGGATGATAACCTTCCTACCTCTACCTGTCTATGTGTTCTTCAGCATTCAAGTAATTCTTTTGAGCTATTCTGCCAACTTTGCAATATGATCTCTGAACTTCAACTCTCTGTCCACCATCAACCCCAAATCACTAATCTTATTAATTTCCTGCAATTCAGTACCATCAATGTAACATACAGTATGTAATATTTCCATCGTTTATTTTTTGTTATTTATTTTTTTCCATATTTGCCAATGTTTTGATGATTACATTATACTGCTGGGAGAGGTGATGATATGATCAATGACAGACATACTTTTCAGTGTGAGTAGGTCTACTGTAGAGAGAAAATAAGGATCTGCTGGACATCAGGGTGATCAGAGTGCCAAGGAAGGACAGACATTGTTTTCTTTTCAATGGTGAATAAATCCTCAGTACAATTTCAAGATATTCCACAAAAAAGACTGAAAGAAGGAAATACAGAGAAGAGAGAGCCTGTGCTTTCAACCTGCATGTAGGTTTCCCTGCCAAGTAATATAAGCAGATTCTATGATAAAAGTGAATAAGGCTGATGTGAGAGAGAGAAAGTCTGAATGAGTTTTCTGTAGTTTCTTTTATGGATTCATTTGTGAATAGAGGCTAGACACTGTGATTAGGGGAGTGTTTCATGGTTGCTGATTATTCTAAAAATAGTCTCTCAGACTTATGGTGACTTCTAGGTGCAGTTGCCTCCTTCCATTTAATTCTGATGAACTTACTTTACACATAAATTATATAAAGAAAAGTAAGACATTTAATATAAAACTCTTATATTTTGCAATGAGTTATAAGTGTTTTATATTAAATGCTTCATTTTTTTTATTTTTTACATAATTTATAACTTACATATAAAGTAAAGTGCATCTTGTCTATGAATTATGTTAGTCTTAATAATCAAATTCACTAACCTTATGAGAAATATACAGAACATGGTCTGCTAGGTCCTGACTTGGCATACAGATACTTGCAAATGGAATTATGTTTTTAATTCCATTTGCAAGTAACATCCTTAACTAGTAGATCTGTTAAGGATGTTAACAGATCTACTTGTCTGTTCGAAGCAAGCCAAGTTGCAGGCACAAGGAACCTTATACATCCTTCAGAAAACGGATGAGGGTTGCTAGCTTGGTGTGTGGTTGAAAGTGGCATGAAGATTATATTTATGAAGAACTTGAACTATCTTTTCATATGTACCCTGGATATAAGAGAATGGGAACATCTTTGTTCCCATTCTCTTATATCCAGGGTACATATGAAACCTTCTACAACTGACATTCTTGTATGTCAGTTGTAGAAGGAATAAGGGAGGCATATAGCATTTTATCTATTTTATATGGGTATAGCTATTGTCTAAAAAGCGTCTAGGGTTCTGTAGCAAGAGTAGTGTCATTAGAACAAATAGTCCTGGATCAGTTTTGAGTATAAGTATTTTGAGGATGCTCAGGATGGATGATGGTGCGACTGCTTAAATAAGTATTTTCCATGTATGTGTAAGACTCCTATAAACAGAAAATAATAATGAAATATCTGGTAGCCATGTACAGGAAAGGAAGACATATGTTTGTTTCTTTTTCTATAATGAAACTTATTTTAATGCTGGCAGATTGAATGCACTAAAAAGACATTCAATATGTCTATGCCATTAGATCAACCAGAAAACACTTGTATATATATATATATTTACAGCAGTTAACAACTGGTTTGTGCACAGTAGCATTAAGTACTTGATTTTCTAGAAATTACATAAAAGTTTGTATGGTGAATTTGAATAATTCAAATATGTCAGAGAGGAAATGTTGCTTAATAAAGTTCAAGGCTGTCAGTGGTACAATGATAAATAACAAAGTAACATCAAAGATGATAATGAGGTTTGAAGATTGTTTTTTTATTAAAATGAATAGAATTTTTAATGAAGGAAAAGATGCTCTTGAGGGAGTGAGAGTGATTTTACTAACTGTCTGGCAAGTTTTTAGGTGGGAATGTCTATGCTGTCATAGGATTAAGGTCAGGTTTGTGAATTTTTGGGGTTCCACATATCGGAGTTGGTTTAATATGGTAAGGTTTAATTTTACTTTTTGGTACCTTCTTAAGACTAAGAAGTACTTTTTTTTTCCCATCATCATCAAATTCCTGATATGCACCCTCAAGGGTTCAAGCCTACTATGAGAGCACGACACAATTAAGTTTACATTATTATTAACCTCCAATCCACAATTTTCCTTCAAATCAGTCTATTACTTGTCAGCACTTCTGACTGAATGAATCCACCTAGCCTTTGGTCTTCTTCTAGGTCTCTTTCCTGCCATCTTGGCATCAAACACCTGTTTTGTTAACCTTTCCTCACCCATTCTGTTTAAGTGGCCATACCACCTTAGCTCTACTTACACATTCTCGAATGCTCACAATGTGAAATTCCTTTCTAATATCTTCTTTTTTAATATGTTTTTTTTTTTTTAAATAATTTATAAACTTCTTTCTTTTGAAATACAGTGTTGGGATCTTAATATATAACCTAGTAAGCAGAGGAGTCTTTTAGAAGATTGTTCATTTTACTTAAAATTATAATAACGGAATTAACTCATGTAGAATATCATTTATTAGTAGAATTTTAGCCTAAGTATCACAGGCATCTTCAGTACATGTAAAAAGGCTAATTAAACAATAACTGACAATTCCAAAGGGTGGCACCTAAGTAGCTCATGTAAGATAACTAAACAAGGGTCATTAAATTTCCTAACTTATTTAAAAAAAAAAAAAACACATATATATATATATATATATATATATATATATATATATAATTAAAAAGTTAGGAAAGATTAGCTCAAGTAAAGAGTACTATCTCCCATAAAGGGGATAGACATAGACCATCGGATCTGTTTAAGTTGGGAGAGTGAAATAAAGTTTCACATATTTCTTTATAAAGCCATTCCATGAGGAACCTACTTTTGTGAAGGACTCTTGTCTTGTTCCAATGAACTCTTTGTCTAGTGTTATTGGCGTGCTCTGCAAGTCCAGACTGTTCAGGTTCAAGTACTGAATATACGATTTGTGGATTTGTGTTCTTCTATCCGAATAAAAGCAGATCTTCCTGTTTGTCCAAAATAAGATAACCCACAAGAGCAAGGAATTTGGTAGACACCTGGAAGACTTAGATGTGAAAGCTTGTCCTTTGGAGAAGTGAGAAAGGTGGCGATTTTTCTGATGGTAGAAGGCAACAAAAATATTTAGCAGTTTTAAGACTTTCGTTATGCTTTCACTAATGCCTTGCATATAAGGGATAGGAATACACGTTATTTCTTCTGTATTTGAAGAGGAAGATATATCAAAACTATTTAAAGCTCTTTTGATGAAAGAATTCTTATATCCATTAGGTAGAAAAGAGGAAATAATATATTGCAATTCTTTCTGTAATAGTTCCTCTGAAGAACAAAAAGTGTGGGCCTGATGAACCAGTATTTTAATAGTTCCCACCTTTTAACTGGCTGGTGATGAGATTCAGCATGGATATAATGGCCTGTATGAGTCTCCTTCCTGACTGAGAAATGTAGGCTACCATCTGGTTGGTGAAGAATTAAAACGTCTAAAAAGGCTAACTGCTTATTTGCTTCTACTTCTAGGGTGAACTGGATCCTTGGATGAAGTGCATTTAATTTAGTGAGAAACTGTTGTAATTCGTCAGAAGAGCCCTTCCAGATAGCAAAAATGTCATCTACATATCTGAACTAATGAGTAGGTCTAGGTGAAATGTGGTCAAAAAAGATTGTTCAAAGTGCTCCATATAGAAGTTGGCAGAAGAAATAGGATTGCAGATTGCTGTTCCTTTGATTTGTTGATATAACTTGTTCTTAAAGGAAAAACAACCAGAATGCACTACAAAATCGAATATTTTAACAATGTATGAAAAAAAATCTTGTTGCAGTAATTCAATGGTGTCAGATAAAGGAACATTGGTAAATAATGAAGTAACATCTAAACTAATCATAATATCTGAAGTGTCCAGATGAAGATCTAAAATTTTATTTTTGAAATCCAAAGAATTTTTTATATACATATCAGTTCTTCTAGTTGAAGAAGTGAGTAAATGTGATAGAAATTTTAAAATTTTATAAGTGGGACAACCTATGCAGTCTACCACTGGTTCTTAACGGAATGCCTGGTTTATGAACTTTTGGAAGACCATACAATCTAGATGGACAACCAAAAGAGGTTTTAAGATTTTTCTTTTGATCTTCATTCCATATAGATACATTATCTATAGGAAAATTAAGTCTTTTTAATTGACTCCCAATAGGATCTGATGTGAGGAGCCTGTATGCGGAATAGTCGTGGAGTAATAGAGAGACTTTTCTCTCGTATTCTCTTATATCTTGACTAACTACAGCCTTCCCTTTGTCAGCTTTCGTAATAATTAAATTATTATTCTTCTTCAGTGGTTTTAGTGCTTTAAATTCAGAGTAAGATAGATTAGGACGAGGAGGCTTGGCATTGAAAATAATTTTTGCACATTCAAAATGTATCTTGTTAGATGTTTTTTGGGATAAGGATCGAATACCTCTGTCTATGCTATGAAAAAAATTCATTGGGAGCAATAGCAAAATTATGTTCTTTTGATAAAGCAAGATGTTCACTGTCTGTTAATGGATAGCCGGAAGCATTGATAACTACTTTATCTGTATTACAGACATTAGTAATGGATCTAGGGAGGCTCATCAATGCATCAAACTTACGCTTTAACTTATCACAAGACGCATTAAAAACCTTTATGTATGAAGTTGACAATATGTGCAAAATAATGTTAAAAGTTTCAGCCACTAATACCGATTGTAGAGCATTTTTGATATCAACAATTTCTGTTTAAGATGAATGTTTAAAAATGTTTAAGATTTTTTTGCTTCGTGTAGCTGATAATTTAGAAGTGACCTACTAGCCTTTACATAAATCTGGTGAGCTCTTTGAGACTTAAAAACTTCTTTTAATTTACAGCAGGTAGGAATAACCTGAGCTATCTTACAGCACTTTAGGAATATTATTCTGTTAATGCATTTAGCCTTCTTTACTAATACTTTAAAAAGTATTCATAAATTACTAATAAATAAGTACTAAAGTTTTAGTACTTTAAAACTCTAAAAATAACAACAATTTAATTGAAGGCAAGTGATATTATGTGCACTATAGGCTGCAGGAGAATAGCTGCATCGCCATTAATAGATATTTAAAATAAATTACAATAAATAAATTTAGTTAATTATTTTTAAATTTAATTATAATTAAGGAACACATTAATGGTGAGTATTAGTTAATATAACTTCCCAAAATTTAGAAAGTTTTTTAGGCAATCACTTTTATTCAGGTTGTGAAAGTATGTTTCACAGCTTTCTTTGTAATCATTCCAGAAGAAAGTAACTATTGTGTAACATTTTGGTTTTATTCCACTCAATTCTGCATTTTGTAGATAAAGCATGGCTTCTAAACTGGATTTGGTGGGTTCTTTAAGAGAAATGTATTCTTGATGTTCTTCAAGACGAATTTGTGCAGGTCGACCAGTATGCTATTTCTGTCCAGTTTGTGAACTGGACGGAAATAGCAATCTAACAGATAAGCTTAGGTGTTGATGGTTATTCATGACTTATTTTTCACGGTATTAACAACACCACACACACTTTTATCACAAAGATGTTTTATTAACGCTTATATTTCGCTGATTTTCAACTCAGCATCATCAGAGCACAACACACTTGTAAACGCGACAGTGAGTGAGTGAAACAATATAATTGTAAAAGACAAAAGATCTAAAGTCCTATTTTTTTGGTGCCCTCTAACGAAAAAAAAAAAAAAAAACCAGCAGCTATCCAGGAGTTTTTCTTAGGATAACCGTCTCCCAAATTTTTGGCAAATTAATGCAACCATATTTGTTAAGGTTGGGAGAATTCTTCAAAGCCATTGCTGACTCAAAAAATAATCTTTCAGATCTATAACTACTCCTAAATAGCACATTCGTTTTCCTCCATCTAATCCTGTGTGAAGGATTGTCCAAAGCGTGGTCTTCCAGTCCCGACTTGCTATAGTAATAGTAGCGAATGTATCTTTCATGTTCTTCCAGGCGGATGCTCACTGATCTTCCTGTTTGTCCATAATAGGATAAGTCACAGTCACAAGGCACTTCATACACTCCTGGGTGTGCTGAAGGGTGAAGTTTATCCTTAGGTGAGCAGATCAGAGTTGCCAGCTTGACATGAGGTTTGAAAGTGGTGCGAAGGCCATGTTTCAACAATACTTTGGCTATCTTTTCCGATGTACCTCTGATATAGGGAATAGAAATGGTCATGTTGTATTCTTGTGTATTAGAGGAGGGCAGAGTAATGGGCCTATGTAGTATTTTATCTATTTTGTAGGGATTGTAGCCGTTGGCTAAGAACGTATGGCGCAGATATTGGAGTTCAGTGGTCAGAGCTGTATTGTTAGAACAAATGGCTCTGGCTTTGTGTGCAAGTGTTTTTAAAATGCCGTACTGCTGGACTGGATGATGATGTGATTGTTTATGTAGGTATCTTCCTGTGTGTGTAGGCTTTCTGTAAATAGAAAAAGATAGTGATCCATCTGAAAGGCAGGTGACTAATGTGTCAAGGAATGATAAACAGTTATTTGATTCTTTTTCTACTGTGAAGTGAATTTTGGGGTGTTGGCTGTTTAGGTAGATGACAAAAGTATCCAAAGTGTCTTGTCCATAGGGCCAGATGGCAACCACATCATCTACATAGCGTAACCACACTTGTTTCAAAGTGTTCCATCTAAAAATTTGCTAATGGGGGAGAGAGGGGGGAACCCATAGCAGTACCATTAATCTGTTTGTAGAATTTTCCTCCCCATGTAAAGTAACTTGCATTCATGGTAAATTGAAATAATTCAAAAATATCTGGGGGAAATTTAGACTTGATTAAATCAAGAGTGTCTATAAGTGATACATTGGTAAATAAGGAGGTGACATCGAAACTAACCATTATGTCTGAATCTTTTAGGATTAGATTTTTAACCAGTGTTTTGAAATGGACTGAATTTTTTACAAAAGTAGAGGAGTTGCCATAAGGCGGGCAAGTGACTTGGCTAAATGCCTGGCCAGTTTATATGTGGGACTATCTATGCTGGCGGAAGATCGTGGATATCCCAACTTCGACTAAACCACCTGGTCGTAAACCTATCATCAGAAACACTTACTGAAGAAGCCAAGAACGCTCTCAGTCTAGGATATAACTTTGCCGTCACGCCCAAATAAATTCCTAAACTAGAAATTATGATGAAAGTAGAACGGGGTATCCACGATCTTCCGCCAGCAATGGCCAATAACATGCGACTAGATATAGCAAGTATTATAAACAAGGCTAAGCCTCCAAAAAGCAATATGCCACGTAAGCAAATAACTGCCCTAAAAAAGTTATATAATAATAAAAATATTATTATTACAAAAGCCGATAAAGGAAATGCAACAGTTATCATGAATAAAGAAGAGTATAACAGAAAAATGCAAGATCTCATATGCGACAGTTCCACATATCAAATTATACATCGAGACCCTACGATATCTCAAAAGAAAAAAGTCCGAAAATTACTGAAAAAAGTGACATCATGGCCCAAAGAAATCATCAGGAAAATAAAACCAATTCATGTTAAACCACCCCGTATTTATGGATTACCAAAAATCCACAAAACTAATATTCTCCTATGCCCCATAGTTGATAGCATAGATATTCCCACATATAAACTGGCCAGGCATTTAGCCAAGTAGCTTGCCCCCCTTATGGCAACTCCTCTACTTTTGTAAAAAATTCAATCCATTTCAAAACACTGGTTAAAAATCTAATCCTAAAAGATTCAGACATAATGGTTAGTTTCGATGTCACCTCCTTATTTACCAATGTACCACTTATAGACACTCTTGATTTAATCAAGTCTAAATTTCCCCCAGATATTTTTGAATTATTTCAATTTAGGAAAATTCTACAAACAGATTAATGGTACTGCTATGGGTTCCCCCCTCTCTCCCCCGTTAGCAAATTTTTACATGGAACACTTTGAAAACAAAGTACTTACCACAGCTACATACAAGCCACAAGTGTGGTTATGCTATGTAGATGATGTGTTTGCCATCTGGTCCCATGAACAAGACACTTTGGATGCTTTTGTCATCTACGTAAACAGCCAACACCCCAAAATTCACTTCACAGTAGAAAAAGAATCAAATAACTGTTTACCATTTCTTGACACATTAGTCACCCGCCTTTCAGATGGATCACTATCTTTTTCTATTTACAGAAAGCCTACACACACACAGGAAGATACCTACATAAACAATCACATCATCATCATCATCCAGTCCAACAGTACGGCATTTTAAAAACACTTACACACAGAGCCAGAGCCATTTGTTCTAACGATACAGCTCTGACCACTGAACTCCAATATCTGCGCCATACGTTCTTAGCCAACAGCTACAATCCCTACAAAATAGATAAGATACTACATAGGCCCATTACTCTGCCCTCCTCTAATACACAAGAATACAACATGACCATTTCTATTCCCTATATCAGAGGTACATCAGAAAAGATAGCCAAAGTATTGTTGAAACATGGCCTTCGCACCACTTTCAAACCTCATGTCAAGCTGGCAACTCTGATCCGCTCACCTAAGGATAAACTTCACCCTTCAGCACACCCAGGAGTGTATAAAGTGCCTTGTGACTGTGACTTTCCTATTATGGGCAAACAGGAAGATCAGTGAGCATCCGCCTGGAAGAACATGAAAGATACATTCGCTACTATTACTATGGCAAGTCGGGACTGGCAGACCACGCTTTGAACAATCCTTCACACAGAATTAGATGGAGGAAAACGAATGTGCTATTTAGGAGTAGTTATAGATCTGAAAGATTATTTTTTGAGTCAGCAATGGCTTTGAAGAATTCTCCCAACCTTAACAAATATGGTTGCATTAATTTGCCAAAAATTTGGGAGACGGTTATCCTAAGAAAAACTCCTGGATAGCTGCTGGTTTTTTTTTTTTTTTTTCGTTAAAGGGCCCCCCCCAAAAAATAGGACTTTAGATCTTTTGTCTTTTACAATTATATTGTTTCACTCACTCACTGTTGCGTTTACAAGTGTGTTGTGCTCTGATGATGCTGAGTTGAAAATCAGTGAAATATAAGCGTTAATAAAACATCTTTGTGATAAAAGTGTGTGTGGTGTTGTTAATACCGTGAAAAATAAGTCATGAACGGAAATATCAAGATTACTTCAACAGATTAACATACAAGTTGCTTTCCATCGAGTTAGCAAACTGAATACATTCCTATCTCACCAAAAGACAAATATGATGTGAATACAGTATTGAGAATGGACAGTATATCAGCTCATGTGCTAAAAGATGGTGCAAGGGAATTGGAAGTGCCTCTGAAGAAAAGTTGTTTAATCTAAGTCTAAACTTCTAAACTTTGTCAAGGTTCAAAGGGAGTGGAATGAGTGTAAGGTAGTTCTATTATATAAAGGTGGCTCCAAGACAGAAGTAGCAAATTACAAACCAATTACCAATTATATATTTGGCTTAATCCTTTATCCAAGTGTAAGCAAACAAAGTTTGCACCTGAAGTATTTTCAGGAGTTGGGCAACTCGTGGCAAAGGTGGTATTAACTTCTCATCACTTGCCTTAGTATCCCATAATGCAAAGCACATCTCCTTGCGACATATATAATGCTATGCATTAAGGGAAGGGTTACTACCCGGACTGGTTTCGACCTTTATTGAGATCTCATCAGTGAGAGTCAGATCTAGAGGTGGTGATACTAAGGTGGAAGTAATGGAGAGGTCACATTTACATATACGAGTTGCCAAAAGGTGTCACACCTTATTATTAAAATTCTCTGGATTAGAGATAAGTTGATGGAAGTTTTTTCATATTTGGCTTAATCCTTTATCTAAGTGTACGCAAACAAAGTTTGCGCCTGAAGTATTTTCAGGACTGGGGCAGCTCACGGCAAAGGTGGTATAACTTCTTCACTTGCCTTAGTATCCCATAATGCAAAATACATCTCCTTGCTGACATGTATAATGCTATGCATTAAGGGAAGGGTCACTACCCAGAATGGTTTTGACCTTTATTGAGGTCTCATCAGTGTCGGCCAGACCCAGAGGTGGTGATGCTAAGGTGGAAGTAATGGAGAAGTCATCTTTCCATATTTTTTCCATAGTTGCCCCAGTCCTAAAAATACTTCAGGCACAAACTGTTTGCTTACACTTCACTTGGATAAAGGATTAAACCAAATATATAATTGGTAGCATAGCCAAGTGAAAAAATTTCCATTAACTTATCTCTAATCCAGAGAATTTTAATAATAAGGTGTGACACCTTTTGGAAACTCATATATGGAAATATGACTTTTCCATTACTTCCACCTTAGTATCACTCCCTCTGGGTCTGGCTCCCACTGATGAGACCTCAATAAAGGTCGAAACCGTTCTGGGTAGTGACAATTCCCTTAATGCATAGCATTATATATGTCTGCAAGGAGATGTGCTTTGCATTATGGGATACTAAGGCAAGTGATGAGAAGTTATACCACCTTTGCCACGAGCTGCCCCAGTCCCGAAAATACTTCAGGTGCAAACTTTGTTTGCTTACACTTGGATAAAGGATTAAGCCAAATATATAATTGGTAGCATAGCCAAGTGAAAAAACTTCCATCTACAAACCAATTAGTATCTCTGGAGTGGTGGTTTAAGTATTTGAAAAGCTGGATAAATGTGATATTCAAGAATGGGTGGATAGGAATAAGATACTCTATAAATGGCAACAAGGTTTTGTAAATGTAGGTCCTGCCTTAGTAATTTATTCACATTTTATATGATGATATTGGCTACATGATGGTATTGCTGAACTTTGCAAAGATTACATTTGACAGCATAATACATGGAAAAACTATTGCATTAAGTTGGACTAATGGGAATGGATATTAGGCTAGTAGCATGGATAGGGATGGCTGACAGACAGAGAGTGGTGTATAGGAGTGGAATCAAGACAAATGAGAGTGACTAATGGAGTGCCCCAGTGGTCTGTACTAGAGCCACTACTCTTCAATTTAGATATTAATGAAATAGGGAAAGATTGAAGGAAAGGGGATATTTAGTTGTTTGGTGATGATGCAAAACTGGAGAGGACAATACTTAATAAAGATGACATGGATATCTTACATGATATCTATATCCTACAAGACTAATATAATGAATTGGGAGTGGGGGAAAAGGAAAATGGCTATCAATTTAATGTTACAAAATGTAAGGTTGGGATGAGAAGATTACATACTTTGTATCATGTTGATGGTACTGGATTACAGGAAATTGATAAAGCTAGGGATCTGAAGGGGAATGGGGTGGGGATGGATAGAAATTTAAAGATTAGAGGAGATATTTCAAGGTTTGCAAAATAGCTCAGAGGATTACTTTGATGTTGAAGGACACACTAACAAGTAATGATAGGGAAGTTATTACCTCTCTTTATAAGGCTATATAAAAATTTGGTCACATCTCAACTGCTGTGCACAGATTTGGTCACCTCAGTTTCTTAGATATCAAGAGGTGGTGGAGAGGATTAGAGATGAATGTCGAAGCGAGAGGTCTGTGGAAATGCTCCCTGGGAGGATAGATGGAGGATGTGTGGATTGCACATTTTGGTTATCAGGCAGAGAAGAGGGGGACATGATAAAACCTTATGCTAATAAAGGGATTCCATAAGATTGATACAAAAGAAATTTTTCAATACATGAGTAGTAGGGCAAGAACAAGTGGTCACCCATAAAGGTGTAAGAGTGTGGTTAGTAAGTGTGTGTGTGTGTGCGTGTGTGCAGACTAGGTTCTTTGCTTGGAGAGTGGTGATTAAGTGGAATAGATTGCCAGAAGTAGTCATGATTGTGCCAACAGTGAAGAAGTTTAAGGAGAGGTATGATGGGTGTTGTGTGAGTAATGTTAAGTGTGAGTCTCTGTAATGAGCATTTGGCTCCATGGAGTTTCCTGTATAATAATAATGAATAGCAATAATAATAATAATAATAAAATTTTCCCAAAACATTTTTGTGTCTGATATTCATTTCCTACTTTGCTATTTTAATCTAGAACAAATTTCAGCTTTCTTTTTCTTTATGTCATCTGGCTTTAAAAAGAATATTCTCTGACACTATAGGCACAAATAAGTCTTATTGTTCAATTTCTCATTCTGAAATTTGAACATATCACTAATTCAAATTGCCTGCAAGTCAAGTAGGTTATCATCATGTTTACTGTTGAATCCTAAAAAAATCAAATGAGATCAAAATAAATTTCATACTGTTTTAACAATGAATAAACAAATATGTATGCAGATAACATTATGGAAAGTAATATGTTGATTATAGAAAGGATATCATTAAAGGCAAAACAAGCTTCTTGACTTAGTTCTTCCTTGTTCAGTAACTTTTTCAGTAAGGGTTGTTTTATTGGCTCCTTAGAATGCCGCCATAATTGATCATTGTCTTTCCTTCGTGCTGATGATAAAGTCAGGGCTCTTGGAATTGTACGTTTAGGTGGAGGCCTGTAAAGAAGTTATAGAATAAAAAAAATAATATTAATAATTAATCTGATAATTTTTCTTTCTTAGATATAGTAATAATAATAAATGCAGTGAAACTTAAATATTGTGGATGAATTACTGAGTTAAAATTGAAACAAACTGATTTTGATTTTCTTCTTCTTCACCTCAAAAATCTCTCTCATCTTTTAAATCAATGGAATCATTTTATAAACTAACTACAAACATATGCTTTTTGCTGCACAAAGTCATATTTATGACTTCTCTGCTAAGAATATACATATCAGAAATCTGAGGGATAAGTCTAAGGGAGGTGATACAACTCAAGCATCAAATTATAGGCCTATCTGTGTGGTTAAGGTGTTGGAGAAGCTGGTGAGAACTAGGATCCAGAATTGGGTTGACAACAATGGTATCATCTTTGATGGACAGCATGGATTTGCTAAAGGGAGGTCATGTTTTAGTAATCTACTTACTTATTGTAAGTGATCTACTTTTAGTAATCTATTTACTTATACTAAGTGATAGCTTCATTGGACAGAGAAGAGGGATACACAGTAGTATACTTAGATTTCATATTTTATTATTATTATTGCATGACACCTCCAAGGAGTCCATAGACTCATCGAGGAAGGACACCTACTATACAACTTTCTATCTCCACTACTCAATATACCAACGGCATTTACCGCCAACCACAAGTAGTAATTTCACAGATAATCACAAACATCCATGCCCAAGGAGGGATTCGAACCCACAGCCTTTTGGCTGGAGAGCAGATACGCTAACCACTCGGCCAACCAGGCCAGCAAAATTTTGCAAAGGCTTAATTTTGCTGGCTTATTAATAGATTACTGAATGATTAGTTGATAGTCAAACTAGAGAGTATTGGGTTGGATATGAGATTAGCATTGGATCAGAGACTGGCTATCTGATAGGTATTAGCAAGTTGTGTATTGGGAAGCAATATCCTGGAAGAGGAAAGTCACTAGTGGTGTGCCTCAGGGGTCTGTTTTAGGGCCATTGCTGTTTACTCTGTATGTTAATGATATTGGTAAAGATTTGGATGGGAATATTCAGTTGTTTGCAGATGATGCAAAGTTGGGACAAACTGTGAAGAGTAGAGAAGATGTGGCCTTACAAGAAGACTTGAATAGATTGAGTGAATTGGCACGGAAATGGGGATGCAAGTTCAATGTTGCAAAATGTAAGGTTTTAAAATTTGGGAAACAAAGATGGGATGTAGAACTTTTGCTTGGTGGGAATATATTGTTGGAGGTGGAGGAAATAAGAGATCTTGGGATGATAGTGGATAAGGATCTGAAATTTAGGGGACACATTGCCAAAATTGTGAGGACAACACAAAGAATTCTAGGAATGATGCGGAGTACGTTGACTTGTAGAAGTAAGGTTCTGATTACACCACTCATGGACTACTGTGCCCAGATTTGGTAACCTGGTTTTCAAAAGGATGAGGAGATGTTGGAAAGGGTTTAGAGACAACTGGCTAAGGTAGTTTCTGATCTCTGAATATCGAATATGAGAGTTTGAGAAGATGCAATTTACAGAGTCTAGTGGATAAGAGGAAGAGGGAGTGATATGATAGAGACCTACAACTTAGTAAGGGGTTGTTATAGGATCAATGTTAAAGAGGTTTTACAGAAAACAGTGGGAGATCGGGGTAGAACCAGAGGTCATTCCTGGAAGTTCTATGTTAGCAGGGGAGTGAGCAGCTTTTTTTGCATACAGAGTTGCGAATGATTGGAATGCATTGTCTGACAGGGTGGTGTCTGCAGTGAATTTCAGTGTGTTTAAGGCATGATATGATGAGCTGTGTGTATGACAAAAGGACCTCCTAGATGAGTCTTTGACTCCATGGGGTCTTAGGATGATAATAATAATATATTATTATTATCCTAATGTTAGGACAATAATATATATTATTATATTAAGACTTGGATTTCTTAATAAGTCTACAAAAAAAATATTAAGAAACAATTTGAAAGGTGCATACAATAATAAAATTGAAAATTCATGAAAACATGAAAGTTAGCTAGAAGATAAATATATAGAAAGAACAGATGGGCTAGCTGTCAACATCTTACAGAGGATGAAATTATACAGCTTACTCAAGGGTATTAAAGTAGGAAATATCTGGTAAGAAATATCCACATAGCCTGTAAGATATGAATATAACTGAATGGAACTTTTAATCTAGTGTCCTCTAGAATGCCCCATGAATACCACTTGGATACTAAATGAACAAGGACAGCTGAAACAACTATCTAACTGTGATTTTTGTCAGGACTGTACAACATTGATTACGAGGATAGACTGAGGGCATGCAGACTGCAGAGTTTGGTGAATAGAAGGCAAAGGGTGGGATATGATTGAGATATTCAAGCTGTTGAACGGTTATTATCATATTAACACTGAGGAGATTTGTCATATGGTAGAACAAGGGAAAGGAACAAGGACAAGAGGTCATCCCTGGAAGTTGCAAAAGGAAGTGGTGAGTAAAAGGATAAGAAGTAAGTTTTTTGCATGGCATGGAGAGTGGTAGGAGAAATGCATTTCCTGAGAGGGTAGTAAATGTGCAGATTGTGGATAATTTTAAGGATTGGTATGATAGATTTTGTGTTCACTAGTGTTGACTTCCCATCATGAGTCATGTAACTCCATAGGGGTCAGGAAAATAATAATAATAAAAACAGAATAAAGCATAATTTCTTACCTAAGATTTGCTTCTTTAGAGTAATAATAGTAACAGGCAAGCAGGAAAGTGGGTTGATAATAGCAGTATTCTTTATGGTCATGCATGGGTTTGTTAGGGAGAGGTCACATTTCAGCAATCTGTTTATGAATTACAACAAGATGACAAATGCATTCAGTAAAGGAAATGCATATATGGTGGTGTACTTGTATTTTTCAAAGCCTTTGATAGACTCCCAACTTATGGATAGCCAATCAGCTATCCATAAGTTGGATAGCTGATTGGCTATCAGACAAGTATCAGCAGGTTGTATATGGAGGAGTGGTATCCCAAAACAGGAAAGTCACGAGTGGAGTGTCATGAGGATCTGTTTTGGGACCATTATTGTTTAACTTGTACATTAATGACATTGGGACCAGCTTAACTGAAGATGTGTAACTGTTTGCTAATGATTCAAAGTTGGGAAAGTCTCTGAGAAATACATTGTAGTCTTGCAGGAGGATCTGAATAGGCTGGGTGAGCAAATGATTGGAGCTATCAGTTTAATGTTGAAAAGTGCAAGGGCTTGAAATTTGGTAGGCAAGGTTGAATACAGAGTATCCAACCTTAAACAATTAATGGAGAAATTTTGAAGGCAGTGGAGGAGATGAGAGATCTGGAAGTGATGGTGGACAGACTTAAGTTTAGGGGTGACATTGCTGAAATTGTAAGAACATCTCAATGGATTATGGCAATAATGAGGAGGGCACTGATAAGAAGCGAATAGATTATGGTTTCCTTATATAAGGCCTTAATAATAATAATCTTCTATCTCACTGCAAGTGACAAAGGCAAAGCATAGTGGAAATGTATACTTTCACTATGCTGAGAATTGGCACCTAGAAAGGAAGATTACTGGCAGGAAAATAAAATTTTGCAGTATCAGAGACAAACAAAAAAAAAAAGCAAAAGGGTGAATGAACAGAATTGATTGCTAGGGATAGTTGTGAGTGCTTTTTCAGTGAATGAGTTCAAGGAGATGTGTGATAGACATTATGAAAATTCAAATTACAAGAGAGTGAGGACTAAAGCCTTAACAAGCACTCTCTGAGAATTCATATATAACTGGATAGCCTCTGGCTGTTGGACTAGAGGCAGTTTTAGAATGTCTGTCTTATATATTATGGGTGAATTCATGCAGCTATACTTATTGAGATTTTTTATATGAATCCCACTCAGGAAATATTGTAAACTGGAACTTTTTCCTGCCACTTCAAGCACCTCCAATAAGCAAAGTAATGGGCTTGCATTTGGCAGTGATATTCATCCACCATCTAAAGACATATACAAACATTCACATCCATTGTAGTAGTGAGAGAGAGAGAGAGAGAGAGAGATTAGGGGAGTGCTTCATTGCCAATGAAAGGAAACTGATATGAAGCTAATCTGAGTCATTTTTGGAGTTACTGTCAACAGTGAAGCATTCCCCTGATAATGGGGAACAGCTGGAATTAAGGGGAATAAGAAGAGCTGCATTATTATTATAAGACATCTCCAAGAAAATTCGAGGACTCATATCACGTGGAGGCACTCCACTTCCAACAATCACTGTCTTCATTATTTAATCTTCCCTCTACACACAGTTCCACTAATTGTGCATAAATTTAATTTACTCATTTATGCACAACTTTTATACATAATTTACTCATTTAGGAAACTGATGCATTAATTTATCAAAATATGGAAGAATTATTCTAAGACTACCTTCAACCAAACCACTGGCTGTCTGTATATATAGGCCCAGAGAGGTGAGGTGCTCACTAAGACCTTAGATCTTAATTTTTCTAGTACAATATGAATTGTTACTCTATGTAGTTTTTGACAATTGCTTTTGTGCTCCAAGAATGATGGGCTGAAACCATCTAAATATCAACAGCTTAATAAATTCATTTCTTTTGTTTTATATAGTAATGTAGGTTAATGTTGTTAAAAAAATGACTGACTTAAAGTAGAGAAACCTATTTTTTTTAACTTATTAAATAAAAGGTAAATTAGAAGTCTCAATACTAATGACTAGGAATAAAAATTACATGATAGAAAAATGAGTGTACAGTCAATGATCACTATAGTAAAACCTCCTAAAAAAATTATTCACTATATAACTGAAAAATTTGACCAAAGCCTTCATAAGTATAATGCTATGCTAAAACAAATTCATGATAGTTGAAACTACATACTATAATAAATTATTTCTGTTGTCCTTAGGAGATCTGCTAACAAATAAACTGCAGCACATGGGGGATGAATATAGGATTGGTGAGGTGGATAAGAGGGTGACTGATGGAGAAATATCAGAAAGTAGTTTACTCAGGAGTAGAGTTCAGAAGAAGGCCTGTGACTAGATGGCCTGGTTGGCTGAGTGGTCAGTGTATCTGCTCTCCAACCAAAAGTCTGTGGGGGTTCGAATCCTGTCATGGGCATGGATGTTTGTGATTGTCTGTAAAAATACTGAACAGTAGATGGCGTTGATGTAGTTGTGGTTAATTGTAGTTGGTGGATTCAGTGGTGGAGACAGATTGTTGTAGAGTAGGTGCCCTCTCTTGATGAGTCTTTGGACTCCCTGGATGTGTCACGTAATAATAATAATAATAAATAATAATAATAATAGTGGTGTGCCGCAGTGCTCTGATCTTCGGCCACTACTATTTAATTTGTACATTAATGATATAGTAAGTCTGAGAACTGTGCAGTTGTTTGCTTGTGATGCAAAATTGGGTAGAGCAATAGTATACAGATGATATTAAAATTTTGCAGGATGATTTGGATAGACTGGCAGTCTGAGCAAAGGAGAATGGGTATCAGTTTAATGTGGCAAAGCGTAAGGTTATGCATTTTGGGGTGAAAAGATTACCAGCTGTATACCACATTGATGGAACTGTACTCCACGAAATTGATGAAGCCAGAGATTTAAGAACATTAATGGACAGGGAATTAAAGTTTAGAGGGGACATAGCAATAGCAAAAGTGGCTAAAGCAGCTTATCGGATTACTTGGTTACCGAAGAATACTTTGACTAGCAGAGATAAGCAGGTTATTATCCAGCCTTGACAAGACCCATCTTGACTAATGAATGTAGATCTGGTCACCTGGGTTTTTTGGCAATGAGGAAGAGGTGGAGAAGATCCAGAGCAGAGTGACCAAGATGGTAGCAGGTCTATGGAATGAACCTTACAAGAACAGTTTGAATATTTGTGGGTTATAGAAATTGATTGACAGGTAAAAAATGGGTGACATGATTGTGACATACAAATTACTTAAGGGTTTTTATGAGATTAATACAATACAGAGGAAATTTTTCAGAACAGGTCTGGAGGTCTGGTGGTGGTGGTAGGAAAACTAGGGGCCATCCTTGGAAACTGAGCAAGAGTGTAGTTATCAAGGGTGTTAGAACTAGATTTTTTGCTTGGCAAGTGGTGGATGAGTGGAATAAGTTGCTAGAGTCTGTTGGATGCCTTGACTGTGAACGAGTTCAAATCAAAGTATGATAGGTACTGCACAAATGTCGGATAGTGCTTGGCATGATGTTTAGAGCCTCCCTCAATGAGTCTAAGGATTTCTTGGAGTAGCCCATAATAATAACGATCATAGTAAGAGTAGACTATATTATTTAAAATTTTTCAGCCAATTCATTATTATACAAGAAAAATATTAATTAAATTTTATTATAAATATTATAATCATTTTGTGAAGACTAAAAAGTAAATGTTTTCTTATAGTTTATAAAGATGAATACAGCAATAAATGCCACAGTAAACTCTTTGCTGGTTATATAATCACAAAAAGAAAAAATTCAAACATTTTATGTAAAATTGCTTATAAATATCTAAATATTACATAGAAATAATAACTGTCACTGCTAAATCACCACACACCTAAAATGATCTATTGCATATTCTTCTAAAGTGTGTGGCCTATCTTGAGGCTCAGGGCCATTTGTTTGTCCATAAGAGAAAAGTCTTTTGCCTTGGTCAGCCCCATCTTGAGTAAATAAGTCTAAGATATTTTTGGGAGGTTTGACAAGAGAAGGAAGTACATAAACATATTCTGTAGGAAAATCTCCTTTTTCTCCAGTTCTTTCACAATGGCCTGCAGCCCAGTTGTTGGCAATCACAGAGTCTCCATTATGACCTTCTTCTAATAAAATTAAGTCTCCCTGGTTGAATGTGAGGAAAGAAGGTCCATCACCTAGACAAACAATTAATTTTATAATTATGTTTGAAACCTAACACCATATGCAGTAAAATTTAATCAATGCCCAAAATTCTAAGACTTGTATTAAAATTATGTCTAAAACTTTTTTTTCATATTCTGTCATCCTCAAATTATTACAATAAAATATTGATCTACAAGCAATTAATTTTGTGATTTAAATATTAAATAAAGTCTTTTGTATTTTTTTAAAAAAATACAACACATATGCATCTGTATTTTAATTTGACTTAGCAGATAAACATGGGTGGACAGCTGAGTGGTGCTCAAGACAACAGATGTAGCATGCAATAGACTGCATGCAGTAAAGGTCAGGGGAGATAGTTAAAAGAGTTGAACCAGGTTAATCTGTCTTTGTTTCAGTCTTGCTGCTGCCAACCTTGCATTATCTCAATCCATTCATTAAACTTTGTAGTAAGAATGAGTTAATGTTGCTGATGTTTATGATATAAAGCAACTTTTGGTAAAAAACTACTACATTGTTACTTGCTCATATCTACATCAAAGCCTGATTTTTTTTTTATTCAGGTCAATGCAACATGTATCTGGTTCTCATCTTCATCAGATGAGAATCAGATCATCATATAGAAGAATGCTAGTTTGACCAAAAGGTCAAACTAGCATTCTTTTTATAGGAAAAAACTGTTTGAAAATAAATATATAATGTCTTTATTTTCTTAATTTTTAGCTTATATTTATATAAGCTAAAAATTAAGAAAATTAAGATATTTTGCAAATTTTTGGGTATAGGATATACCCAAAATATAGGGAAAGGATATACATGAAACTCTACTCTAAGGTCTTCATAATCATATGAAGACATACTATGAAGACCAAGAGTAAGAATACAGTAGACAACTGCTGCACCTTATGTTCATAAATCCTGATTAGTATTACTGTTTAAAACAGTGAGAGTTCTAAGATTGATTTTTTTCTTTTTTTCTGATGTTCAAGGTTAAAAACCAGAATTTCAAGAGGAGGAAAAAACTGTTTGAATGTACTAAAGATTATTAACTCAGGAACCTAATGAAAAAAGATGTCTAAAAAGTTTCCCTGCTTGGCAACCATCAATCAATCTATAACAGTTTTTCTTAATCAGTCTTGCATTGTGGAACTACAAAAATGGCCACAAGCTATGCAGGCTCCTTTTAGCAAAATTATAAAATATGACAAAATAATTTTTATAATAAAAATTATATAGGAAAACATGAGCAAAGGTAATAAAATAATGGCAAATACCTGTTGGATTTCTGCTCAGGACATGGACTGGTTATTACTAACACAATGTTCCAACATAAACATGTGCACAAATTCACATGGAGAGAAGAGGCAAGGAATAAGAAAAGTCTCATTGACTATGTCATTGTTGATAGTGATGTTTTCTCGCTGGTGCAGGACACCAGAGTGTACAGAGGATTTGAAATTGGAAGCGATCACTATTTAGTCTTGAGCAGGATAAAATTGAATTTCATATTGAAAAGGAGAACACGTAAGAAAGTTTTAAAGTGAATAAAAGTTGAGCAGCTCTCAGATGTGAACTGTAGACTAAAATACACCATTCAAGAAAAAATGAAAGAGTTTGAGAACAGGAACCAAACTTTGGTGATTCAGTGGCAAATACTGAAGAAAACATTGATTGATTCAGCCAGAAAGACATGTGGTGAGGTTGTCTGTAAGGATAGAAAAACTAGAACCCCATGGTGGACACAGGAAGTTAAAGAGGCAGTGAAGGAAAAGAAGAAAGCATATCAAAAGTTCTGTCAAATAACTCAGATTGTGCTTTTAGAGAATACAGAGTCAAATATAAGAAAGCTAAACACTGTGTAAAACTAGCTAAACAAAAGTCATGGGAAGATTGGCAAATATAGAAAATGAAGGTGGCAAGATATTCTGGAGGTTGTTGAAGAAGCTCAGAAATGAAGGAAAGAGTCTGTAAAAGGAATCAGAGATGATAAAGGTGATATGAAAATTGGTGAAAAAGATAACCTTGAAGTATGGAATAATTACTTTGAAAAATTGCTAAATGAAACTAGCAGCAATAACAGCACAGTGATAAAAAAACACTGACCAGGCATGCAATCAGGAATACATATCCATACTTGAAGTAGAAAAAGCCATCAAAAGCCTGAAATGCGGAAGAGTAGTGATATTCAACCAGAAATGCTCAAGCATGGTGGTATAAAAGTTTTACAGTGGCTGCATAGTTCAGAAGGTCTGGACAAAAGGACGAATTCTGGATGATTGGAGCAGAGCTCCCATAGTTACCCATATATAAAAAACAAAATAAAACTGAATGTCTAGAATTACAGAGGTATTTCTCTACTGAGTGTTCCTGGTAAGATACAAGGATAGTCTGAAAAGCTCTCAGCCTAACAATGAAAAAAAGGAATTTATAATTTCAAAATTATTTTTATTTTTCAACATAATCTCCATTAAGACTAATACATTTATTCCAGCAATTCTCCAGCGCCATTTACCTGTCCCTGCAGTGGTTCTTAGTAAGATCTGCAAAATACCCCTCTACAGCTGCAATCATCTCTCGATTCGAAGAAAAATGCTGACCAGCAAGGAAGAGTTTTAGTTTTGGGAAGAGATAGAGGTCAGAGGGAGGGAGCCAAATCTGGGTAATAGGGTGGATGTTCCAACAATTCATAGTGCAGATCCCTTAATTTTCCCATTGCCAAAACACTTTTGTGGGCAGGTGCTTGTCATGATGAAAGATGATTTTTTTCTTCTGCAAACTGAGTCTTTTCTCACAAATTTTTTCGTCTAGTCTGGTTAAAAGATTGGAATAATATTCCCCGGTTATTGTTTTACCCTTTTCAAGATAATTAATAAACAAAATGCCTATAGCATCCTAAACACCGATGCCATGACCTTTCCTGCTGATGGAACCAACTTTGTCTTCTTTGGTGCGGAACAACAGACTTCTGTCCACTGTTTTGACTGTTGTTTGGATTCTGGTGTGTAAATCCAAGTCTCATCCATAGTAATAAATTGACGCACAAAATCAAGTTTTATTCTTGTTAAAATGCTCCAAGCACTGTTCAGAGATTTTCATGTGAGTGCGTTTTTGATCTGCTGTGAGCAGTGTGGCACCCATCTTGATCAAAGCTTTTTCATATGCAATTCTTCATGCAAAATTTATCCTATACGTTCTTTTGAAATGTCTATAGTCTCAGCAATTTCATGCACTTTGACTCGCTGGTCATCCAATACTATCGTGCACTTGATCAATGATTTCTGGTGTTGTTACAGTTTTTGGATGTCCTTCATATGGATCACCATTTAAACATTTAAACTCAGAAGCCCATTTCTTAATTATTGAAAACGAAGGAAAAGAGTGCCCATAATCTTTTATGAACTTTGAATGAATTTCTTTTGGCGTTAAACCTTCTTTTACCAAAGAATTTTATAAGTGCATGATACTCAATTTTATCCATTTCAAGGGATACAGACAACACTTTTGCTTCAGACAACTGTATAAAAAACTACTTGATAGAATGACTTGCAATTTCACATGGATGCTTATTACAGATGTACCAATTAGAAAAAAAAAATCTCTTGCTGATTTCATTTATGGTTGAGGCTGAGAACTTTTCAGACCACCCTCGTATATGCAAGTATACTTGAGAAACAGTTGAGAAGGATTGTGGAAGAGAAGCTTGGTGAAGAACAAGTTGGATTTAGGCCAAATAGAGGCTTGTCAGGACCAGATTTTCACTTTACGACAAATAGTTCAGAAATCATGGGAATATAACAAAGATCTGTATTTAAGCTTTGTAGATCTGGAAAAGGCATATGACAAGGTGCCAAGAGAGAGAAGCTATTCAAAACGCTACAGTTATATGGTGTCAATGGGGCATTATATCAAGCAATACTTAGTCTTTATTTGAGTTGTAAGTCAGCAGTTAGAACTGAAGGAAGTACAGGAAGATGGTTTAATGTTAAATCTGTTGTCAGACAAGGATGTACACTATCCCCTCTGTTTTTCATTATCTATATGGATCACATTATGAAGGAAAATGGTATTAAACCTGATATCAAAATTGGAGATGTTAATCTCAGCTATTTGTTTTATGCGGATGATGTTATACTTCTAAATAAATCTGCCACAAGTCTGCAAGATTCCTTGACTAAATTGAATAACTGTTGTAATAGATATGGTATGAAGGTCAGCAATAACAAGACACAAACACAATGAAAATAGGCAGAAATATTGAAAATATGAACTACATTTAGAACGAAGAACCTATGGAACAAATAAAACATTTCAGCTACTTAGGCACGATTTTTAATGAAGATGGTAAATTAAATATGGAAATAGACAACAGAATCAGCAAAGCTGGTATGGTAGGAAGTCAACTGAATAAATTTATATGGAATAAGAGAGAAATTAGTCAAAACACTAAATTGGCTGTATGCAAGACAGTGTTCAAACCAACTTATTGATCTGAGAGTTGGGTCAGAAGTAAAATACTTGGCCAAAGACCAGATACCACAGATATGAGAGTCCTGAGAAAGATTAGGGGGCATGAACAGATGGCATCATTGGCAATATCATATTAAAAACGAGGATATTAGGAAAGAACTTGACATTGTCAGCATCCAGGAATGCTTTAGCAGAGCTAATCTCAGGTGGTATGAAATCTGAAAACAAACCCCAACTCAACATCACCAGAGTTAAAGATCGGTACTATCAACGTAAGAAGCCTGAATGGCAAAGAAATGGAGCTAGCTGAGGAATTAGATAAGTACCAGATCGACATAATAGGGGTGACTGAAACAAAAAAGACCAAAACTGGTGAGATCTTTCTGAGCAATAAATACAAAATGTTATATTCAGGCAATAACAATCAAGGAAAAGAAGGAGTAGCCATAGTATTCAACACAAAATACGAGGCTAATCTTCTTGAATGGCAATCAGTCTCAAGTAGAGTAATGTGGGCAAATATGAGAATGGGGAACTGGACAATGAGACTTATTTGTGCCTATGGTCCCACAGAAGGTTCTACTAAGGTAGAAGTGGAGGAATTTTTTGAGGCTTTAGAAAAAGCAACTGACACAATGAAAAAGGAAAAGTTGGTCCTTGTTGGGGATCTAAATAGTAGAGTAGGAAATGATTGTGAGACATACAAAAATATTTTGGGAAAATTTGGAGAAAAGAGCAAAGCTAATAATAATGGCAAATATCTGTTGGATTTCTGCTCAGGACATGGACTGGTTATTACTAACACCATGTTCCAACATAAAAATGTGCACAAATTCACATGGAGAGAAGAGGCTAGGAATAAGAAAAGTCTCATTGACTATGTTATTGTTGATAGTGATGTTTTCTCCCTGGTGCAGGACACCAGAGTGTACAGAGGATTTGAAATTGGAAGTGATCACTATTTAGTCTTGAGCAGAATAAAATTGAATTTCATATTGAAAAGAATAACATGTAAGAAAGTTTTAAAGCGAATAAAAGTTGAGCAGCTCTCAGATGTAAACTGTAGACTAAAATACAGAAATATTATTGAAAAGAAAATGAAAGAGTTTGAGAACAGGAATCAAACCTTGGAGATTCAGTGGCAAACTCTGAAGGAAACATTGATTGATTCTGCCAGAGAGGCATGTGGTGAGGTTGTGTGCAAAGATAAAAAAATCAGAACTCCCTGGTGGACACAGGAAGTTAAAGAGGCAGTGAAGGAAAAGAAGAAAGCATATCAAAAGTTCCTGGCAAATAAGTCAGCTTTTACTCTTACAGAATACAGAGACAAATGTAAGAAAGCTAAACAGTGTGTAAAACTAGCTAAACAAAAGTCATGGGAGGACTTTGGCAAGAATATAGAAAATAAATATCAAGAAGGTGGCAAAATATTCTGGAGGTTGTTGAAGAAGCTTAGGAATGGAGGAAAGAGTGCTGTAAAAGGAATTAGAGATGATAAAGGGGAAATGAAAACAGGAGAAAAAGATATCCTTGAAGTATGGAGTAATTACTTTGAAAAACTGCTAAATGAAACAAGCAGTGATGACAGCACAGTGATAAAAAACACTGACCAGGCATGCAGTCAGGAATACATATCTATACTTGAAGTAGAAAAAGCCATCAAAGGCTTGAAATGTGGAAAGGCAGCAGGAGTAGATGATATTCGACCAGAAATGCTGAAGTATGGTGGTATAAGAGTCTTACAGTGGTTGCACTGCATAGTTCAGAAAGCCTGGACAGAGGGACGAATTCCCGATGATTGGAGTAGAGCTCTCATAGTACCCATATATAAAAAGGGAAATAAAACTGAATGTGAGAATTACAGAGGTATTTCCCTACTGAGTGTTCCTGGCAAGATCTATGCAAGTATACTTGAGAAACGGTTGAGAAGAATTGTGGAAGAAAAGCTTGGTGAAGAACAAGCTGGATTCAGGCCAAATAGAGGCTGTCAGGATCAGATCTTCACTTTACGACAAATAGTCGAGAAAGCATGGGAATATAACAAAGACCTGTATTTAAGTTTTGTCGATTTGGAAAAGGCATATGACAAGGTGCCAAGAGAGAATCTATTCAATACGCTGCAGTTATATGGTGTCAATGGGGCATTATATCAAGCAATACTTAGTCTTTATTTGAGTTGTGAGTCAGCAGGTAGAATTGAAGGAAGTACAGGAAGATGGTTTAATGTTAAATCTGGTGTGAGACAAGGATGTACATTATCCCCTCTGTTATTCATTATCTATATGGATCACATTATGAAGGAATGTGGTATTAAACCTGATATCAAAATTGGAGATGTTAATGTCAGCTCTTTGCTTTATGCGGATGATGTTATACTTCTAAATAAATCCGCTACAAGTCTGCAAGATTCTCTGACTAAATTGAATAGCTGTTGTAATAGATATGGTATGAAGGTCAGCAATAAAAAGACAAAGACAATGAAAATAGGCAGAATCATTGAAAATGTCAACTGTGTTGTGAATGGAGAACCTGTGGAACAAGTAAAACATTTCAGCTACTTAGGCACAATTTTTACTGAAGATGGTAAACTAAATATAGAAATAGACAACAGAATCAGCAAAGCTGGTATCGTGGGAAGTCAATTGAATAAATTCATATGGAATAAGAAAGAAATTAGTCGGAACACTAAATTAGCTGTATACAAGACTGTGTTCAAACCAATTTTAACTTATGGATCTGAGAGCTGGGTCAGAAGTAAAACACTTGACCAAAGACTAGAGACCGCAGATATGAGAGTCCTGAGAAAGATTAGAGGCGTGAACAGATGGCATCAATGGCAATATCATATTAAAAATGAGGATATTAGGAAAGAACTTGACATTGTCAGCATCCAGGAATGCGTTAGCAGAGCTAATCTCAGATGGTATGGTCACTTAAATAGAATGGGAGAGGAAAGATTAGCAAAACAAGTGTTCTCTGCCAGGTTGGCAGGAAAACGACCCAGAGGAAGACCAAGATATAGGTGGATTGATACGGTACAAAGTGCCTTAGACGATAGAAATATAAGATCTGATAATGTTGGAGTCTTGACAAGTAACAGACTGATTTGGAGGAAAATTGTAGATAGGAAGTTAGTAATGATGTAATTTTTTCATGTAGTACTGTCATATCCTGTACACCCCTTGAGGGTACATGGCAGGAATTTGATGATGATGATGATGATGATGATGATGATCTCAGGTGGTATGGTCACTTCAACAGAATGGAAGAGGAAAGATTAGCAAAACAAGTGTTCTCTACCCAGTTGGAAGGAAAAACCCAGAGGAAGACCAATATATAGGTGAATTGATACAGTAAAAACTGCTTTACAAGATAGAAGTATAAGATCTGAGAATGTTGGAGTCTTTACAGGTGACAGATTGATTTGGAGGAAAATTGTAGATAGGAAGTTAGTAATCATGTCAATTTTTCATGTAGTACTTCCTATTCTGTACACCCCTTAATGGTATATGTCAAGAATTTGCTGATGATGATGGGAAAACATTTTGTTAATAAATATTATTGTTATATTAATAACATTAATAACACAAGATTCTTATAGAGTCACAGATCTCATTGTGGAAGGTTTGCTTTAAGCACACAAAATTCATCATACCACTACTTTAACTCATTCACTGTTTGCACTAGCACCAGCCTCTTAGGCAATGTACTCTATATGCAAATCAAACTCTCAATCTAGAAATCCCTCGCCATTCTCTTGGAAAAACTTGAGGATCGTGAAAAATCTCTTTATATGTCTATCTGGCAAATATCTCTCAATAATATGTTTTAGTTATATCACTATTTGAACTTTTATCTATCAAACATGGTAGGTTATATATTCTCAATCTAATTCTCACAGTAAATATTCCATGGTCCTAATATTATTTGTGGCACTTGTACACACCCATCTAAAAGTTTCTTCATTCCTTTCAAATCTACATAACCAGATCTGAGCAACTTTCAGCTTGGAAATGTACATACAGCGCTATTTCCTTTTCTTCTTATGAAAAATTCTCTCTTAATTTATGAATTTTAAATTTATTATTATTATTATTACTATTATCCCAAGAACCTCATGGAGTCAAAGACTCATCATGGGGGGTCCCTATGTCATACACCCAGCTCATCATACTATGCCAGATATACATTCAAATTCTCTGCAGACACCACACCCTCAGGCCATGCATTCCAATCATTCACAACTCTCAATGCAAAAAAGATGCTTCTCACTTCCTTGTTCCTCAACAATCTCCCACCATTTTATGAAAAACCTATTCAATGTTAATCCTATAACAACCTCTTACCAATTTGTAAATCTCTATCATATTACCCTCTCTTCCAATATCCACTAGACTCTGCAAATTGCATCTTTTGAACCTTTCTTTATACTTAACATTCCAAACACCAGAAGTTACCTTAGTCAATCACTTTTGTACCCTTTCCAATATCTCTTCATCCTTTTTAAAACTAGGTGATCAAATATGTGCACACAATACATATGTGGTTAATCAAGGCTTTATATAATGGAACCAGAATCTCTTTACTTCTACAGATCAGTGTCCTCCACATCATTGTCAGAATTAGTTGTGTTGTCCTCACAATTTTGGCAATGTATCCTATAAATTTTAGATCCTTATCCACAATCACCAAAAGACCCCTTATTTCCTCCATCTCCAACAATATATCGAGACCAAGAGTAAATTCTACATCCCATCTTCGTTTTTTAAAATATAAAACCTTACATTTTGCAACACTAAACTGTCATCCCCACTCCTGTACCCATTCCCTCAGTCTATTCAAGTCTTCTTGTCAACATCTGCTCTACTCCTCATAATTCTTCCCATCTGTAAACAACTGAATATCCCCATCCAAATCTTCCCCAATATCATTAATGTAGATATTAAATAGCAATGGCTATAGACCAGATCCCTGAGGCACACCACTAGTGACTTTCCTCTTCTGGGATATTGCTCCCTCATTACCAATCCAATGCACTAGTCTAATATCCAACCCCATTCACTCTAGTTTAACTATCAATTTATCATGTGGTAATCTATCACAAGCCTTTGAAAGATCTAAGTATACCACTGTGTATGCATCTCCCTTGTCCAACAGTTGTCAACACCATATTGCAACAAGTAGATTATTAAAACATAGCCTCTCTTTAGCAAATGCATGGCTGTTCATTAAAGATAATACACCACTATTGTCAACCCAATTCTAGAAACTGGTTCTCACCAGCCTCCCCAACATTCACCCCAAGTTACTTAGTCATCAAATTGGTCTATAATTTGATGTTTGAGTTCTGTTGTTGGAACGTACATTCTAGTTTCGAATCCGCCATTTTGTTGTAACGTACTCTTATTAATAAAATCTATTAATTGCCAATTGATCACTAATACAAATATAGAGAAATTTATATTTATACTGCGCCACCCTATATTTAGATTAGTCTATATAAAATAGTAGAATCAATTTTCAATTAAATTAGCAGTCTCCTTACTCATTCAGGCCGAATTCAATATTTTTCACTTGAGGCTCTCGCTAGATTCGAATTATTTATGAACGGTGCAATAAAAAAGAATCAGGCAAACACAGTATTGAAATAAATAAAACAAAACATTTAATATAAGGTTATATGATAAATACATGAATTCCACTTCTAAATTGAGACATTACAATTAAGTTAGTACATCGGTTCAAATCATTCTTATTAATTCAGTCTTCAAAATCTTCACATAAAAGTTTCAGAGTTTTCTCTATTACAAGATTCCTTACTCAGATTAATACAACAGAAATTCTTGTTTAATTAGTTGCCCATATCTCTCAGTTATACTCCAAACTTAACTCTCAGCAGGCACTTATCATGTCATCAAATACAGCAGATATTATTTCCAGGCAAATTATTTTTAACTTCTAACTTCGGCGATATGCCACAGTAAATGTTAGAATAAGTGAAATGGAACTATCACTCAAATCTTCATACACAGAAACAAATAAAATATGACTGTCCTTACCGGAATTTATCTTCAGCACGTCAGATTTAATGTGAGTACATCTTCAAATTATATTTATTACACCTATGGAACACATTTAAAAAGAATTCTTCAAGGTCATAACTAGATTATTATTTGTCGCGCTTCTCAATTCTCGACGGCAACTATAGGGCAGATTGATATCCTTGTTTACTACTTCACAACAAATTAAGCTCCGTACAATTCTTCCTAAAAGCAATATAGAAATGAGTAGTAATTCTAGGCTAACTGGATCTATTCTGAATCCTTCATTAACCTTTCAGTCCTTCAATTACCTAATTACGGCACCTAATTCGTATTAATGCCACTGCTGACTTTACTTTCAGCTGTCTATAAGTTTTCACTTCGTCTTAACACACCTTTAAATACTACTCTCTTGAATTCCTGCCCTTCAGTCCTTTTTATTTACTTTCACCCCCCTTGCTTATATCCTTCCTTTTTTTTTCCGCTTCAAAAACTCTCTCTTCCTTTACTCTTATATTCCACTCATATATATTTTTCTTCTCTCCTCGTTATCGAAGCTCACGGTCTACTCACGTCGTGCGTTCCATTTCATTTCTCTCCCCATGGCAACAAACAAAACGTAAACATTCACGTTAATGTTACATAAGGCTATACTTTTACATTGAGTAATGAAAAACATTAATAAAATATTACAGTTACTTAATTTTCTCTTTCATTTCATTTACAATTAATAATAATAAAATACATGTTACAGTATATATATAAGGTACATTAAATTATATGCATATAATTTCTCATAATATTATTGAAGGAATAAAGTAAATAAGATAAATGATATTTATCACTGGGTCCTTCCAATAGTAAAATATACATTAAAATTATTTAATCAAATAATAGCTGATAAAATTCAGGAATAATACATGAATAATAATTCTTAGGCAAGGGATTAACAAATAATCTTTAAACAAGTCATGCTTAATATATGATAGGTTATGTTAAATGTGAATGAAGAACAAAATATACATAATAATTTCATTCACAGTTTAACACTGTCACCTCCCTTATGAAGCAGTACAATCTTCCCTTCCTTCCACTCTTTCGGAACATGATACAATGTAAGACTCATATTGAACAAATATGCTAAGGCAGATGTCAACTCCCTGGCATATTCCTTCAAAATTTGTGGTGATATATCTGCTCAGTTCCCCATATACCTCTTTCTCACTCACAGTCAGTCTCTTCTTTTTCTCCTCCTCATCAAACTCTCCATGATGTCACATTCACAAGGATGCAACACCTTTATGAACTGCTCATTAAATATTATTATTATTATTACATCACACTTCCAGGAAGTCCAAAGACTCATTGAGGAAGGACACCTACTCTACAACTCTGTCTCTACCAACTACAACCAACCGCAACTACTATCATCATTTACACCACGCCATCTACTGCCCACCACCACAACTAGTATTTTCACACACAAACATCCATGCCCAAGGCAGGATTTGAACCTGCAGCCTTTTGGCTGGCAAGTGGATACACTAATCAAGGCTGACCAAGTCGGTAAAATATCTCAACTATATCCTCTGTAGCAGTTGTCCTTATACCATTTTCTCAAATGAATGTAATACTATCTGTTTTTTTTTTTCTGGCTACATATTGAAAAAACTCACTAGGAATTTTTTTTTGTCATTAGGTAACTGCTGCTCATACTGCACTTTTGCTACCCTTACCAACTGAGTCATCCTCCTTGCCTGTTCTTTGTACTCCTTGTGAAATTGATTATTACCTCTCATCTTATGTTGCCTTTATAATGCCTTCTTTCTCTGTATTGCATGCTTAATCTCTTCATTCATCTATTTCACATATCCTTCCAATACATTTAGATATTGCTTTTACTAGACAGTTCTTAAATATCATCCAAGCAGCATTGATTTCCTTTCCACCCAACTCTTCATTCCATACTACAGCTGCAATTTTTCTCCTGAGCTTCTCAAAATCACCAGCCTTGTAGTTCCACATATACCCTTTCCTCACAGAAGTCTCACATGGCTGGCAACCATTTAGGTAATTGCTTCATGGTCATTCTCATCAACTGGAGGCAGATTTGACACCTCATTTATAATGACATCCTCTGATTATCCCTCAAAAACTCAAGAAATTAATTTTCCTACTTCCAGTTGCTATCTCGTCAGGATATCATCCTCATCCAACTGTCTTACCTATTCCAACAATTTTTGAGTAAATGAATTCAATCAATGCAACCATTTAATTTCCCTTGTTTCTAATACTTCTAGCATTCATATACAAACATAAAACAGCTCATTCCTGGATCTATAGCACGTTTCACTGATACCACTTATTATATATGACTTCAAAACTTCCTTGAGAGATTTCTTTTTTTTTTTCCCTTACTCATTGCATAACTTCTTCAAATTTAACTGTTCCCTACATCTCAATTCATCCCCTTCCTTTCTTGTCTTCACACAAATCCACTTCCTCTTTTCAGCCTCTACACGTAAAAATCTATGACATCTTCCCACACATGTATATGCCATTTATGGCATCGTGCCATTTTTGAACAATCCACATTATTCACTTGTCTTTCGTGCCAACCAATGAAATGATTTACCTTTCACTGGCATATTGTATCAGAGCAATAACAAGAAACAATGAATTTAAAGTAATACTGCCTTAGAAATTTAACCAAACACTGCATTCCACTTAAATATCTCACAGGAACTCAATCTACAAATTAGACAATATCACCACACATTAAATATAAATTTGCTTATTTTTTTCCAGCCTTCATGAGGACTGATGTGTAGCGCTCACCACCTAGTCATTTATGTGTGATAGTTTTCAGAAATGGATAATTGTGTATTCAAGAAATAAGTATAGGCACTAATATAACTTTCTCACTTCCTTACCTTTATAATCTTGAAGAGAAATTACAAACTTTGAACGTTTCTTCAAACCTCCTAGAAAAAATTCCACCAATTCTCGAATATCTTCAGAATTTGGGGACTGAAAAGCAAATTCTTCTCCTCGTATAGTGCTTAGGGTGAAGCTTTGTAAAAATGGTCTGTTTCCTCTAAACAAATAATATATCAATATGAAAAGGATTTGAACATTTTAGATACTTCCAGATAAAATTTTAAGATAAGATAATGTTTGGAAAAAAAAGAATTAAAACAGAAGGCAAAAAAAAAAAAAAAAAAGCAACCAAGTTTAAAGATATAATAACAAATTTGACTAATTCTTAACTAATGCAAACAGGTAATGATAACTTAAGGTATTTTGCTGAAATTTATTTTAAATTAAAAAAAAAATAGTTGAGAGAGGTGATGATGCACTTCCATACAAAACAATATTTATTATTATTATTATGTGATAATGCCAAGAAATCCAAGAACTCATTCCAGACTGGTTGGCCGAGTGGTTGGCATTCCTGCTCTCCAAACAACAGGTTGTGGGTTCGAATTCCACAGTGGGCATGGATGTTTGTGATTGTCTTTAGGTGGGAGATGAATTTCATCGCCCAGTAAGACCACCACCCCACTTGATAAAGTGCTGAAGTGGCTTGAAAAAATTCCATGTTTGGTCTCTAGAGCAGGGTTTCCAGACTATGAAAAAAATAAAATAAAATAAAATACAATAAATTACAAAAAAAAAAAAAATACATTAAATTGATAAAAATGGCAATAAAAAATCTTTCGTGGGTGGGAACCACACAAAAAAATCACTCCATTCCACACAACCCACTATTTTCAGTAGTTAATCCTCCTTATAATTTTTAATTTATAAGGAGGATTAACCATAGCTTTTAATTTTTCAGGAAATGAACGACAATGTATACTAGAATATTAATTAAAAAACTTTAATCAATACCTCCCTACATTTTGGCAATGTTACATTGCCATCATCAAGGATCACAAAAAAAAAAAAACAATGATATGTGCAAACAGACACTAACAATGAGCAAATGAGGGTGAATAAAGGCAACAGAAGTTGGGCTTAGAGTCAAAATCGTGCCTAGTGGGAGAAATTGAGTTGTCTTGGAAGTTGGGCTGACAACCTTAAAATATAAGCTTCCCAAATTTGGTGCAGTCTCATGCATCTGCCAGCCTGGTTCCCCAAGTGGTTAGCATATCCACTCTCCAGCCAAGAAGCTGCAGGTTCAAATCCCACCATGGGCATGGATGTTTGTGATTGTCCTACTAACTCGACATGGAAAAGGAATTTGCGACCCTACCAATTCTTCTAGCAGAAGACTTCACTCCCAAAACCCACACCGAGGTACAGGAGGGACCATATGGCATTTATAGGCATCAAATGTGAAAACAAAAAAAAAAAAAAACTCATGAATCCAAATAGGTTTGGAGAGTAGAGCTGAGGCAGATTCGATAAATAGTCTTTCATACTTGTATTTGCTGAGGTATAATAGAGTGGCCTTCTTCCAGCATATCCTGTGGTGGGTGTCCAAGGCATGGTCAGCAAGCCTGAGTGGCTGTATTGGTGAAACCAGATGTAGTTCCTTGTGTTCGGATATCCTAATATTATCTGTCCTGCCTGTCTGGCCATAGAGGAAAGTTTGCAATGCAAGGCACCTGATATAATCCTGACAGGTCTAGGGAATGTGGCTGGTCTTTGGTAGAGCAGATAAGAGATGCCAATTTCTTATGTGGTCTGTAACTAGTTGTAAGGTCATATTTCCTTATGATTTTTGTTAATTTTTTGGATGTGCCCCAGATATATGGAATGGTGATATATTTTGAGTAATCTCTGCTTTGAGAGGGAGAGGAGGGGGGGGATTGCGGTTACATGATTTTAATATATTTTGGATTTTCTGGGGATTTTAGCCATTGGCTAAGAAAGCGTTATGGATATGGTCAAGTTCAGTAGTTTGGGCACTGTTATCCAAACTAATTAATTTTATCCTGTTATGTAGGATTTTCATAATCCCATATTGTTGGGAGTGAGGAGGTGACTACTGGTGAAAGTATCTATTTGTGTGTAGGTTTTCTGTAAACAGAGAATGCTAAGAATCTGTCAGGCTGGCGTGTAATCAGAGTATCTAAGAATGGGAGACTGTTGTTGTTTTCCTTTTCCAAGGTAAACTGGATCCTGCTGGTATTGATTGTTTGTGTGTTAAAAAATTGTGGAGTGTATCCAGGCCATGTGACCAAATGGAGAACACATCATTCACATAGCATAGCCAGACAGTGGGTTTATGTGGGACAGAGTTTAACACGTTGACTGCCAACCATGAGATAATTCGTAGTATGAGATCTGGCTGAGAGGGCCGACTACGAGTTATCCTGTAGTTGCTAGACTTGCCTTTTTCGTGCAGCTGCGAGTATATTCATAGTATATAAGCATAACTTAGGATAGTTGGCTTCTGGGAAGAGAACAAAAAATCAAAGCTGGCGTACATGAACAGAAAATTTATTCATACAGTGAAAATCAAATACAAAGTAATAGAACAATTTTATTTTTTGTGATATTTTTTAAAACAACCTTCCACACAAAGTGCTGGCTTCTCTTCACAGGCTGGACAATAATAATGCACTTCTTGTCATTTCTTAGCTTGGGTACAAATTCAACATGGCTTTGTTGGATGCAGTTTTTTTCGGTAGGTGGGATACTCTCTAAATAATGAACTTCTTCCGATCTAACTTTCTTTGAAACTGGTAGAATCTCTTTTCCAATCAATGCTTCGACGAATGCTTCTCTAAATTTTATAAGTTTTATGTTAGAATTAGTTACTTTATGAAAAAATTTGAACGCATTGTGTATATATATTTCTATAATATATACGTAATGCAATTTTTTTCGGCCATCTAATGGTCTTTCTTAGAGCTGAGTAATACAACAGCATTTGATATGATCAGTCAATGTCGGACATTCCCTTATTATAATCTCGAATTATGTTTGGTTTCATCGAAAATTTTCCATTGCGGTTGGACACCTACTATTTCAACAACACGCATGTTAGAAATACAAAGTATTTCTCATTTGTCTTTCCATTTACATACTATAGCAGAACCATTTCGCTACAGATATTTTTTATCTGGTACATAGTTTTGGTGCATAATATTATTAAAATGATTCAATATCGGTCTTACCTTGTATGGTCTGTCAGAAGATGGTATTGAGTTATCAGTGAAGTGAAAATAACGCAATAACAACTGGAAACTATTTCGACTCATATGTGATTGTAAAAACATTATATTATAAAGTGGGTTTCTACTCCAGTAATGCTCTATTGTTGGAAAAGAACAAGGGCCCATTTGTAATAAAAGTCCAATAAAAACTTTCATTTCTGTGACACTGACGTGCTTCCATTGTGATGCCCTGTGAGATTTTCTTACTCGTGCAAGTTTTGCAATTTTTTGCTCAGCACATAAATTAGTTTGTTCAACCAGTAATGCAAGAAACTCTTCTGAAAAAAATAAGTCCACCAATGTTTGTACTGTAAAATTTGTTGTGTCCAATTTCAAATCAACGTTCTCTTGGAAAATAAATTGTTCAGGATCTTGTTGTATTTCGGTCAACAAATTATCATTCATATTTGAAGTTGTTGCTTGGAAACGACTTTATCTTCACTGTCCTCACTCAAATCCTCAGAAGGTTCATAATCACAACTGTCGTAATCATCATCTCATCAAATTCTGACTCACTTAGATTAGCGTAGTACTCAAGTTCTTCTTGAGTCAGTGGTCTTTTCTTATCCATATTGTGGGGTTATAAATATATATTATAATAATAATTATAAAACAAAATACTCAAGAAAGAAGTAAATGTAACGTACCCAACTAACTTTGATTCACTACTGACGAATTTACACACATATCGCTAACTCTGCTTTAGCAAAAAAATGACAAGTCTAAGCTTGTCTGAGTACAAAGGATTTTGAATAATATGATATGATTAAATCAAATTGGCTTCTGAGACCCAAATCCTGAAAATTGCCATGGCAGTCAACATGTTAAGGCTTTTTATTCAAAGGTCTCCATAAAGAAGTTAGCCAGGGGTGGAAGGATTTTTGTTTTTTGTTTTCTGAAATACAGGAATGTATTGATTAAAGTTTTTTAATTAATGTCCTAGTATATGTTGTCATTTCCTGAAAAAATAAAAGCTATGTATAACCAACATATAAGCTTATCTACAAGAATTAGTTAATCTTCCATCTCCACACTATGGCACCATTGGCCATATATACACAAGAACACTAATTATCATCAACAGATAATGCCATCTATCAATAGTATTACTATCATCAACAGATAATGTCAATAGTATTTTTTGTATGTAAGTTGAATTCTACAATCAATTGGCCTGTTATGCGGGATGAAAAACCTGAGCTTCCAGGAGAAAAAAATTGTGCACAGTAGTCAAGATGCAGTCAAGTCATAGCATTATAAAGAGGGAAAATAATATCTACCTTTACTTGCCAATGTGTTCCTCAACATTCAAGTAATACTATGAGCTATTGTGTCAATCAGCAGAGCATACAAAGTCTGATCATTCTATTTAATGAGTATATAAAAATAACAATTTCCTTATCTCTACTTGTTAGTTTGTTCTTCAATAGCCAAGTAGTCATGTGAGCAACCTTAGCAATATATCTTTTGAACTTCAATTCTATGTCTACCATCACTCCTCAATCCCTAGCTTCATCTATTTCTGGAGTATAGTTCCATCAATGTGGTACACACCTTGTAATTTATTTATCCCAAAATGAATAACTACATTTCTCACATTAAACTGACACCCATTATCTTTCGCTCATACTGACAGTTATTTAAATCATCCTTACAAGCTCTTCACATCACCTTATTCACTATTACTCTACCTAATTTTGCATCATCAGTAAACATCTGAATATTTCCTTTCAGGTTATTTCCTATATTATTTATGAAGAAATTAAACAGTAGTGGTTCCAGCACTGAACCTTGCAGCATACCACTAGTCACCTGTTTATGCCTTGATTTTGCCCTTCCATAAACTAGTTTTTGATATCTGTCCAGCAGGCACCCTCTTATCCACATGAATCTCGCTGAGGGAAGAATGAAATTATAGAGTAGTGATGAGTTGCATTTAAATGGCTTTGGCGTGAGGGTGCTGGAGAAAGTATTGCTGGATGAAAGTACAGTGCGTGAAGGTACAGTGTGTGTGATGCATGCCAGAGATCAGAAGAAAGAGATGAAGGGAAAAATCAGGAGAGTAGTACTGAAGAGAGAAAAGGAATACAAGAGGAACAGGGAAATGAGGGGAGCTCGGGTGGACAGGGAGACATGGCATAGAGAGAGTGAACGTTGAAAGTGGCAGTGAATGTGTGTATGAAGATGGAGTATATTGTGATGTGGGTGGAGAAGTTGAGACTGAGCAGATATATGTGGCAAGCGGTGATAAAGGTGATTGGGCAGGTGTAGTGGTAAAATCATAACAAACATGGCTTGGATAGGACTGCTAAAGACCTCAAAATGAACTGCTTGCTGTGTTTGTTTACAAATGCCAAAAGTATCAGAAATAAGAGGGATAAAATGGTTACAGTGATTGAGTTTATTTGCCCCAAAATCACTGGAATAAGGGAAACATGGTTGAATGAAGATGATATAATGGGAATAGAAGGATACGAAGGGGAGGAGTTCTGCTGATGATAGCAGGGGAATTAAGTCCACATAAGGTAGACATGAAAGGAGGAAATAGTGGTAATGGTTGTGGTGTAACTTAGAGGTTGAGAGGAAGACATATTTAGTTGGATGTTGTTATAGGACTGGCAATGTGGAGGGTGGTGATGAAGAAATGTATAAACAACTTGGATTAGTGAACAAAGGAAGGGTGATTATTATGGATGATTTTAATTATGGCAGTATAGATTGGAATGAAGAGATAGCATTTGGGAATAAGGAAAATGAATTTCTCGAGTTCTTGAGAGATAACTATCTCAGGCAGCACATAAAGGAGGGCATGCGAGGATCGAGAGTTCTAGATCTGATGATTTCATCACAGAATGTGATTGTGAGAGGAGTTTCACACTTTCAACAGTTTGGTGAAAGTGATCATGAAGTAATCACCTGTGTTGTGCCTAGTCATATGCAGACTTTTATGAGGAAAGGATATATGTGGAATTATAAGGCTGGTGATTATGACAAGCTTAGGAGACAACTTCGAGCTATAATATGGAACGGGAAGTTGAGCAGTAAGGAAATAAATGCTGCATGGGAACTTACAAAGAAATACATAACAGCATCAATGTACTAATATATCCCAAAGGCCAAAAGGCTGAATAAGGTAGGTGTAAAATGGATGAATGTGGAGCTTAAGCATGAAATCTGGAAAAAGAAAGTACTTTGGAGGAAGTACAAGATGAATAATGGTAATAATCAGTTTCATGAAGAGTATAAAGAACAAGCCAGGAGAGTGACTCAGTTAGTAACAAAAACAAAAGTAGAGTATGAGTGGAAATTGGCAAAGCAGGCAAAGAGAAACCCTAGAGAATTTTTTTTAGATATGTGGCAAGTAGAAGGAAGAATGATCATGGTAAGATGAAGTTAAGGGATGAAAGTGGTAGAATGGTAACTTCTGCAGAAGACATTGTTGAGGTATTCAGTGATCAATTTATCAGGGTGTTTCATCCTGATCAGGATGAAATCATGAGGACCTTAAGTGTAGAGGACATAGGAGAGGCTGGCTTAATTGTGAGTGAGCAGGAGATATTGGAGGAAATAAATAAACTTGATATCAATAAAGCGATAGGATTTGATGACATATCACCATGCATCTTAAGCGATTGTTCAAGGGAATTGGCATGCCTGTTTAATAAGTGTTATAACTGCACAGGTTCCAAGGGAATGGAAGAAGGGTAAAATTGTTCCACTGCATAAAGGTGATGATAAGACTGAAGCTTCAAATTATAGGCCAGTCTGTATATCTGGAGTTGTGGTGAAGGTCCTGGAGAGATTGGTGAGAAGTAGGATACAGAAATGGGTTGATAACAGCAGTATTGTCTGTGGTTATCAGCATGGGGTTGTTAAGGGGAGATCATGCTTCACTAACTTACTTATGTACTATAACAAAGTGACAAATACCTTGGCAGGGTAGATGCATATACAGTGGTGTACTTAGATTTTGCAAAGACTTTTGATAGACTGCCACACAATAAGCTCTTAAATAAATTGAAACAGATGGGACTGGATAACAGACTTCTGAGTTGGATCAGCTACTGGCTGTTGGATAGGTATCAGAAAATTGTATATGGGGTACAATATCCCAAAAGGGAAAGGTAACTAGTGGTGTGCCGCAGGGGTCAGTTTTGGGACCATTGTTCAATATATATGTTAATGATACTGGGTTGGGTTTAACTAGTGATATCCAGCTGTTTACAGATGATGCAAAACTGGGGAGAGCAATGCAGAGTCAAGCAAATGTTATTGCTTTACAAGAGGACTTGAATAGATTGTATGATTGGGCAGGTAAGTAGAACTGTGAGTTCAATGTTGCAAAGTGTAAGGTTTTGAAATTTGGTAAGCAACGATGGGATGCAAAGTATACACTTGGTGGGGAAACTTTAATGGAACTAGAGGAGATGAGAGATCTAGGAGTGATGGTGGACAAGGAACTGAAATTCAGGTGCCACACTGCACAAGGTGTGAAGACATCACACTGGATAATCGCAATGATGCGGAGGACCCTGACATGCAGAAATAGAGAGGTTATGATTCCATTGTACAAGGCCATGAATAGGCCTCATATGGATTATTGTGCACAGATTTGGTTTCCAGGTTTTCATGGTGACAAGGATATGTTGGAAATTGTCCAGAGAAGATTCACAAAGGTAGTCAGTGGTATTTGAAGGAAGGGGAGGAAGGGGAGGGATATGATTGAGACATATAAGCTAGTCAGGAATTGTTATCAGGTCGACATGGAAGAAATTTTTTATAGAATTGGAGCGCGGGGGGGGAGTAAAAATGGGGCCATCACTGGAAACTGCATAAGTAGGGTGTGAACAGAGGAGTAGGTTCTTTGCATGGAGGGTGGTCGGTGATGGAATGCATTGCCTGAGTGTGGTTAGATCTTGAATGGGAGACACTCTTTCAACAAAAGAATCACTCATACAAGATCTAACAGGAAGCACAACACTGAATAAGAACATACTTGTGCTCCTAGCAATGAAGCTCATTTTATCAGAAAACATGTCATGTTTAACATAGAAAATAAGATAATAAGTCTGAGATTTGAATCTGTTATCTGAAACGATGTGCTATTGAAATAATATGTTTGGATTATGAATAATATTATTTTAAACATTAGTATTAAAACTGTGTCCTATGCAAGAAAGTAAATGTACTGCCAACAAAAGTCCAAAGGTTGCGGGCCAACCACCATTAGTGACATAACGCCCGAAACTAGAGCATTCGTAGAAGGTGATCGGGGAACGCGTTCCCCGAAAAGGGCAGACACCGTAAGGCAGAGGAATGACATCACCTCGTCGGGATGAATAGGGAAGCTCCGGTGAATAAGATTCCAGCATGGAAAGAGGGCTTTAATAGGGGAGATAAATATGGTTACACAGGTCTGGTATTCCCCCGTTTTTTTCTGTTCCTGTTTCCCTCATGCAGACCAGCGATGCAGACGGCGATGACCAGTATCAACTCTCCCATGGCTGACTATCCCTTTGAAGAAGGTCGAATTAAGCAGTAGTGACGTGATAAGCGAATGTCCAGCAGGAAAGAGTGGCCATTTCGAAACGAGCACATGACCTCCACATGGTAGCAGTTTACAGCAGCGGTGATATCCCACAACAAAGGATGGATGAAAGGGTCTCAATGTCGACACTGCAGAGTGGTAAAGTACTGTAACTTTTCTTGCTTTATATTGATAAGATTTTGTGAAAGGGAAGGAATAAGAACCTGGCTGAAAGAAGGAGAACTTTAATGATAATACATGTTCAGGGACTCACTAACCTTATTGGACTAGTAGTCTGAGAACCCAAGTATTGTGTGGTTCCAAGAATATTGTAAAGGGATCGTTAGTTATTATTGCATAAGTTCAGAATTAGAATAGAGTCTTGTACCATATGTGTACCAATTTGTATGTGAATAATATACTAAATATTTAGTAGATGAATTGTGTATATAATAGTGAATTATATGCCTAAAGTATGATGTGCGTGAGATTTAGATCATTCCTTTCAGTATTGCTCTGCTTGAGGTAGAATGCTAACCTCATATTGTATATAATTATTTGTAATCCTTTTAGCCATATAATAAATATGTTTTCTTATGTAAGCATGTGTGTGATCTAAGCATGAGACTGACTTCACCAATCATTAAATTTCGGACCTATGTGTAAAGGGAATATACAAACAGTTTTAGAGTTAATAGGCCATGACTGCAAAGTTAAGATATCTATAGCTTCCTAATTTATTTTACAAATTTGGTGACACTTAATTTCTGGGAAACTTCCTTAGGACAAGAGATTTCTGTCTTTAGGCTCTGGCTGGCATAGCAAATCAAACAAATTTTGTCAGAGACCTAAAAGAGGAACGGCCCCAGAGAACTAGTTTATAGATAATCTTAGAAGACACTAGAGTGATAAAATAGATAAAATAACAGAAAGTAACGATGTAACAGTGTGTTGTAGGTGTAGACACATTGAATCAGTTTAAGGCATGGTTGGATGAGCACCGTGTGCAATAGTGTGTACCTTCCACGATGAGTTTCTGACTCCATGGAAGTCAAATGTTAATAATAATAAATATAATAATAATAATAACCAGTGTCATATCCATTCCCATTTGTTCTAATTTGCTTAACAGAGTTCCATGTGGTATTTGGCCAAATACCATTGCAAAATCCAGCAGAATAATCGTGTGGCCATTACCCTTATCCAACTCAGCTGTCACTCCATTATAAAAAGTTAGTAAATTACTAAGGCATGACTGACCCTTCACAAAGCTATGTTCCCATCATACAGTACCATTATTCTTATCCACCCAATCTTAAATTCTCTTTTTGACCAATTTTTTCAGGACTTTTACCACCATGCCTTTTTTCAGAACTTTTACCACCAAGAGGTACTGATTGGTCTATAATTTACTACTGCAGTCCTGAACTTCTCTTATACAAGGGAATTATTTTGCCCTCTTTTCACTCCCTTGGAATTCTACCAGAGCTGAGACTTAAATTAAAGAGCCTAATCAGCTCATGTTTTGCTAGTTCCAGCAAAACATAATCTGATTTTCTCCCATAAACTTGGGTTTTTTATCCCAAGTACAGACAAATCGGCCTTCAGTAGACATGCAATTTACAGACAAAAAATACTGTTGTTGGTGCTGATGGGCAATAGATGGCATTGATGGTGGTAGTAGTATCATAATTGGAGAATTAAGTAGTACTGGAGAGGCAGAGATGTATTTAGCAAAGTAGAGTAGTGTGCCCTCCCACGATGAGTCCTTGGACTCCCTGGAGGAGTCATAATAATAATAATAATAATATTCCATTTAATTCCACAGTTGTATTTACGTTGAGATTCTTCAATATTGCAAGAACCACATATTCATCCACCTCTGTTTCCACATATTTCTCTGCACATATGTCACAGCATTGACCTCACTTGGATGATGTGCCCTCGCAAAGTGGTTACCCAATAACTCAACGATCTTATCTGATTTTGTCATCTTGTTACAATCAGCACTCATTAAGGTTATTCTTCCATAGTCATTCTTCCTTTTATTTGTCACACAGCAAAAAAAACTCTATGGCCAGCTCAGCTAGTTTCTTCTTGTAATCTGATTTTGCTTTCCTTACCATGCTGGTCACCTTTCTTGCCTGAACCATGTTCTGTTTATTCATTTGCTGGTCACTTTTATCCTTATATATCCTTAACAGCATTTTCTTTTTCTGCATCTCATGCTTAATGACATTACTCATCCATCTCACTACTACCTTATTAATCCTCCTTACCTAATACTGTATACAATTTAATATAGCTTACTCTAGATGTAGTGAATGGTATATAGTTAAGGGTCATCTAGAGGAAGAAGAGTATTAAATTAAATTGTCTACCTAGGGAAAGGAGGATTAATCGGGTAGGAGTTAGATGGATGTATGATAGACTTTGTATTTTCTAGGAAGGACCTCCCACAATGAATCTTTTGACTCCATGTAGGCCTGAATCATAATAATAATAATATAAGACAGTTTTTACACAAATTTTAACCTATGAGTCTGAGAATTGGACTAGAAATGAAACAGCTGATCCAAAACTAGATCTCCAAATAGAGAGGCTTGTGAAAAATTAGGACAGTGAACAGATGGCATTAATGGCAGAATCATATTTAAAATGATTCGCAAGAAATTATTATTACGGGCAGCTCCAAGCAGTCCTTAGACTCATCGAGGGAGGCCCAACATCATGTCAAGAACAACTATTCAACATTCACACAGTATCTATCATACTTCACCTTTAACTCATTTACAGTCACAGCACCCACAACAGACTCTGGCAGCTTATTCCACTCATTTACCACTCTCCAAGTAAAAAACCAGCTCTAACACCCTTGCTAACCACACTCTTACCAAGCTTCCATGGATGGACCCTAGTCCTCCCACTACCAATCCTATTCTCAAAAATAACTTCTGAATTAATCTTAAAGAAACTCTTCAGTAATTTGAATGTCTCAATCATATCACCCCTTTTCTGCCTATCAACCAATTTTTGCAGCCCACAAATCTTCAACCTGTTCTCATAAGGTTCATTCCATAGTCCTGCTAGTATCTTGGTCACTCATCTCTGGATCCTCTCCACCTCCTCCCCATCGAGAAGAAACCCTGGCGCCTATATCTGGGCACAGTAGTCTAGATGGGGTCTTATCAAGGTTCGATACAGAAGAACAATAACCTGTTTGTCTCTGCTCGTTAAAATGTTTTTCAGCAACCAAGTGATTTGATGAGCTGATTTTGCCACTTTTGCGATGTGTCCCCTAAACTCCAACTCCCTATCCACCAACACTCCCAAATCCCTGGCCTCGTCAATCTCCTGGAGTACAGTTCCAGCAATATGGTATACTGCTGCTAATCTTTTCACCCCAAAATGCATAACCTCACATTTTGCCACATTAAATTGACATCCATTCTCCTTAGCACAGTCCTCCAATTTATCCAAATCATCCTGCAAAATTTTGACATCATGCGCATTCACTATTGCTCTACCGAACTTTGCATCATCAGCAAACAAATGAACAGTTCCTCTCAGATCCTTTCCTATATCATTAATGAACAAATTAAATAGTAGTGGTCCAAGAACAGAATCCTGGCACACCACTAGTCACAAGCCATCTTTTTTACTCTCCATCAACCACCCTCCTATCCATCTCACCAATCCCATATGCTGCAGTTTACTGATTAGAATTCCATGTGGTATCCTGTCAAAGGCTTTATCAAGGTCCAGTAGAATCACTGTAAACCCATTACCCTTATCCAGTTCTGCCGTCACTGTGTTATAATACATGAGCAAGTTACTGAGGCATGAATTACCCTTCACAAAACCACGCTGTCCCCGATACAGTATCCCATTTTCATCTATCCAATCTTGTATTTTCCTCTTGACTATTTTCTCCAAGACCTTGACAACAATTCCTGATATGCTGATCAGATGGTAATTTTCAACAGCAGTCTTGGGACCTCCTTTATGCAGTGGAACTATTTTCCCCTCTTTCCACCCCCTTGGGACTAACCTAGACCCGAGACTCAAATTAAACAAAATGGTCAAAGGCACTGACAATTCTTTAGCTGCTTCCCGCACGACACGAGCTGGTATACCATCCAATCCCGCAGATGAATTGACATTGAAGTTTTGTAATAGATAGACTATTCACCTCCACTTCATTCACCACAATTCCCATATAAGCTGTTTATTCTTCCATTTCTGCAATGTCACCACCTGGATGATATACTCTTGCAAAGTGCTCGCTCAGTAATTCCACTATATCAACTGATTCGGTTACCTCCCTACCATCGGCATTCCTTAAAATCATTCTGCCATATACATTTTTTCTTTTACTTGCAACATATCGAAAAAACTGTTTGGGATTCTCTTTAGCCTGCATGGCTAATGTTCTTTCATAATCCACTTTTGCTTTTCTTACTACACTTGTTACCCTTCTGGCCTGGGCTTTATACCATTCATGTGCCTGCAGGTTACCTTTCACCTTAAATTCTCTCCACAGTTGTTTCTTTTTTTTGCAGCTCAAGCTTAATGGTGTTATTCATCCATTTAATCCCTACTTGATTTATTATTACCAGGCAATGGCTGACTGTATACCAGTCAGCCATTGCCTCCTGCAAAAGCTTTCTAACCTCCTCCTATGCACTATCAACATCCAGCTCTTGCAGTTTAACATGACATGGCACTGAACCAATCAAACTCCTAAGCTTGTCATACTTACCAGCCCGATAATTCCACATGTACCCTGTCTTAATTGTAAATTCCACACCGTTAGCCACCTCCCAAGTCAAGACCCTATGATCACTCTCACCAATTGGTGTCAATGTGGTCATATTCGTTACAGTCAAATCCATGATGCAATTACTAGGTCAAGCACTCTCTGGTCCCTAGTATTTTCCATTACATGCTGTCGCAGATAGTTATCCCTTAATAACTGCATAAAATCCAATTCCTTCCTCTAATGTGTCCTCTCCTCCCTCCAATCCATGCTACCATAGTTGAAATCTCCCATAATAATTACCCTCCTTCTACTCATTTCTTCTATTTGCTTATGCATACCATCTCCACTATCTTTTCCATCACCTGGTCTATAGCAGCACCCAATTGCATATTTTGTTCTGCTAGCCTCAATCTCACACCAAATGGCCTCAAATGTGCTCTTTTCTCTATCCTGCAATTCAACTTCTATTCTCCTTGGCTGCAGCTCATCAGCTATCATCAATAATACTCCTCCGCCCATTTTATTTACCCTGTCATTCCTGAACATACTATACACTTCACATTCAATCCCACTAGCTATATCATGTTCAGTCAGCCATGTTTCACTAATGCGAATAACCTGTGGTCTGAGTGCCAACCAAGGTCAAAAATTCTTCCTTCTTGTTCCTAATACTCCAAGCATTAGTATACATGAATTGCAGACCCCATTAGCCCCATCCCTATCTTGATGCCTTATACTAACTAACTTATTTTGATTTGTTGTCCTTATTCGCTCGGGCATATTATACTCATTCATTGAACTGCCTCCCTAAAGTCTGCATATCTACCCCCCCCCTCCTTAATAAATCTAGTTTCCCTGATTCTTCACATCCACTTCATTCAACAGAAGCAGGTATTCAAACCCAGCAAGTGAATGATCCAGAAAAAAAAAAAAAAAAGGTCCAGGTGGACTGATATAGTTTAAGTAAGGAATTAAAACCCAAAATATAATTTTGGGTTTTAATTATAAAATAAAATATAAAATTGTCTGAATAGACAATCTAGGCAACATGCTGAGACTTCCATAAAGATCAAATGCAGTCTGGGAAGAAGCCCTTCCCATCATAGATTACTATTATGATAATATTAGACAGGAATCTATGATAGTAATAATGTAAGTTTCAGGTTACCAAGATGAGCAAGCAATAAAAATAAGCGTCATCTCATTTTACCATTATTCATAAATAAAATACTTACCTTTGGCTAGCAATTGCAGTAATTTCTGGGAATGACAGCTCCAACAGAACTTGTTCTTGATCATCTACAACATATACACCAGTCCAATTTATAGCAATAATTACATCATTTTTAGGAAGATGAGGTCCAGATGAACGTAAAGCTTCATAAAATCGAGAAAATAACAGAGGCCATTTAAGTTTGGCATAGTCTACAATATCTTCTTTTATTCTAAATACAGGAACTCTGTCCCTAAAGTAGTAACTCTGTTGAATATAAAATTTCAAAATAATTAGTGGTAAACTAGAGAAAAAAAAATAAAAGTAAGTAAATAAATAAATAAATAAATATATATATATATATATATATATATTGAAGAAGTAAACATTCCCAAAATATTATTTGTGATGAGGAAATATGAGAAACTAATGAAAAAATTAAGTGAGATAGAAATCAAAGTTTAACTGGTATTTAATTATAATTTTCATTGCAGATATCTTGCTGATTTATCAAGCAGCATCTTTCTTCAGAACAAAGTTTATAGAAAAAACATAACTCACAATTACTCTAGTTACCATATAATTAATAGCAGCCAATACTGTAATGTCAGCCTTGTTGGCCAAAGAATAATGCAGCTGATTTCCAACCAATACGAGGGATTTAGTGGGTTCAAATCCCAAAGCAGCATGGAAGTTATACAATTGTACTATTCATTATGTGCCTTTATGACCTTTTACTTCTAAGAGGCATCAGTCCATGAAAAAAAAAAAGAGCTTCAATTGAGCCTTGAATTTGTGAAAATAAAATGCATTAACAAAGTTAACTATATTAGGAATTATTGACATGATATATAAGGGTTTAATATTATTTAGGAAAATGAATTTTAATACCATTAATACTGATCATATTGCATAATTGCATAGCAGTTTTTCTAAGGATAGATGTTGAAAGTTTTTTTTGGTTGGTTATATTATAAATTAAAGATGCCAAGAAATTATATTCTTGGTTTCATCTTTTATCCAAGTGTAAGCAAACAAAGTTTGCATGTGAAGTCTTCGTGACTGGGTTACTTGTATATAGAGACTAATGACTTCACATCAAAAGCCTTAGTATCCCATAATGCAATGCACATATTCTGGCACACCACTACATACTTATTGCCTTAGTATCCCATAATGCAATGCACATATCCTTATGGACTAACTACACACTAAGGCAATTGATGTGAAGTCTTACTTGTATATAGCCTCTATATACAAGTAACCCAGTCACATGTAAACTTTGTTTGCTTACACTTAGATAAACGATGAAACAAGAATATAATTTCTTGGGATCTTTAATTTATAGTATAACCAAGTGAAAAAGCTTTTGACATCTATCTCTAATCCAGAGATTTTTAGTAATAAGATGCGACACCTTTTGGCTACTTGTATATAGAAAGGTGACTTCTGCATGACTTCAAACTTGGTATAACTTCTGAATCTGGCTTCCACTGCTGAGACTTCAATAAAGATCAAAAGTAGTCTGGGTAGCAGTCCTTCCCATCATAGTATTATACATGTCTGTAAGGATATGCTTTGGCTTATGGAATACTAAGCCAATTCATGTGAAGTCATTAGATTCTACATATAAGTAACCCAGTCACGAAGCAACTTTATACACAAACTTTGTTTGTTTACACTTGAATAAGGAATGAAACCAAGAACATAATTTCTCATCATCATCAAATTCCTGACATGTATTCCGGACAATCTCCAAAGTTTGGTTCCTGTTCCCAAACTCTTTCATTTTTTCTTGAATGGTGTATTTTAGTCTACAGTTCACATCTGAGAGTTGCTCAACTTTTATTCGCTTTAAAACTTTCTTACATGTTCTCCTTTTCAATATGAAATTCAATTTTATCCTGTTCAAGACTAAATGATGATCTTCCAGTTTCAAATCCCCTGTACACTCTAGTGTCCTGCACCAGGGAGAAAACATCACTATCAACAATAACATAGTCAATGAGTTTTCTTATTCCTTGCCTCTTCTCTCCATGTGAATTTGTGCACATGTTGATGTTGGAACATGGTGTTAGTAATAACCAGTCCATGTCCTGAGCAGAATTCCAACAGGTATTTGCCATTATTATTAGCTTTGCTCTTTTCTCCAAATTTTCCCAAAATATTTTTGTATGTCTGACAATCATTTGCTACTCTGCTATTTAGATCCCCACCAAGGACCAACTTTTCCTTTTTCATTGTGTCAGATGCTTTTTCTAAAGCATCAAAAAATTCCTCCACTTCTACCTTAGTAGAACCTTCTGTGGGACCAGAGGCACAAATAAGTCTCATTGTCCAATTCCCCATTCTGATATTTGCCCACATCACTCTACTTGAGATTGCCTGCCATTCAAGAAGATTAGCCTCGTATTTTGTGTTGAATACTATGGCTACTCCTTCTTTTCCTTGATCGTCATTTCCTGAATATAATATTTTGTATTTATTGCTCAGAAAGATCTCACCAGTTTTTGTCTTTTTTGTTTCAGTTACCCCTATTATGTCGATCTGGTACTTATCTAATTCCTCAGCTAGCTCCATTTCTTTGCCATTCAGGCTTCTTATGTTTATAGTACCGATCTTTAACTCTGGTGATGTTGAGTTGGGGGGTGCTTTCAGATATGTTCCAATAGCAGACTTTCGCTGTTTGCCCCTGGTTCCCTGGCGAAAACAATGGGGGCCTTGTGTAACCAGGCGATGCCCCAGCTGGTATGAAATTTTGTCATGTTGTACCATCATTTTCTATATTGGTTTAAACCAATAAGAATACAATTTGGTTGGCTAAATCCCAAATTGCCAGCCCATCCTCGTTCGTTCAGTATCCAGGTAGATACCCAACAGGGTGCACCAAGAGAAGGTGAGGACTGGACATTAAGTCAGAAGCCCTGGTCGGTTCTCCACATTCCTTTAAAGGCTATGTGGAGGTCTCCTCTCAGTTATACAGCTTTGACCCTTATGCACCCCTAACATATTATATATATATACAGTGTGTCTCAAAAAAATGTATGCACACCTCAACAGCTGATAATTCACTAAATTTTTGTGATTTTGCAGGTTTAATGGAATTGAAATAATGGCTGAAACCTGACTAAGCTTTGAGGAAAGAAAATTTATCCTAAAATGCTACTGGAAGTATGAAAACGTAGTGGAAGTGCAAAGACAGTTTAGAAGAGAATTTCAACGAGATCCACCTACGAGACTTACTCTCACTCAAATTAGAGATAAATTTGAAGAAGATAGAACTGTTCAAAATGTCCATAAGCAACATTCAGAAAGACCACAAACAGCTATGAGGCTTGCAACAGAAGAAAAGTTGATTGAAACATATCATCAAAGTTCAAGAAAATCTGTGCGACAAGTGTCTCGTGAGATAGGAGTATCAAAATCAAGTGTCAATCGCACGTTGAAGTGCAGTCATTGGAAAAGTTACATTCCAAGAAGAGTATAAGCTCTCAATGAAGATGATCCGGATAGGAGAATGCAGTTTTGTGAGTGATGCTTTGAAAACTGTGAAGAGGATGCACAACAATTTCCAAGACAAATTGTGTGGAGTGATGAGATCACATTTAAATTAAATGGGTCAATTAACTGGCACAATTGCACTTACTGGCACCTGAGAATCCACATGTTATGGAGGAACATCTTGTAAATTTACCAGGAGTGACGGTGTGGTGCGGCTTATCAAGACACGGATTAATTGGACCATTCTTTTTCGACAATACTGTAACTGGTGCCAATTACTTGAACTTCCTGCATGACGCTGTCATGCCACATATTCAAGAGGACTTTGAGGATGAGGACTTTTTATTTTCAACAAGATGGGGCACCCTTACACTACCATCGAGATGTGAGGGCCTATCTTGATGAGACTCTACCCAACAGATGGATTGGAAGAAAAGGTTCTGTAGAATACCCCTCGTGTTCACCAGACCTCACGACAATGGAGTTCTTCTTATGGGGATTTATCACGGATAAAGTTTACACTTCAAAACTGGCAACAGTCGACAACTTGAAAGCAGCAATCGAAAGAGAAGCTACAAGACAAAATGATTCTCAATGTTTGCAATTCCATTGCTGCACGTTATCAGTGGTGCTTGGACCAGGACGGTCATCAGTTTGAATACAGATGTTGATGAATGAAAAGTAGATTTATGTAGTGACTTTACAATGTGAAAGTTAACTGTATTATAATAAATACCAACTTTATGATCATTCAAAGTGTGTATACATTTTTTTGAGACACCCTGTATGTATGTATGTGTGTATATATATATATATATATAATATGTAGTAAATGTACATTCACTATATATATATATATATATATATATTTTTTTTTTAAGAATTGAATGACTAGAACCGAGATTTAAGTAAAAAGGTTTTAATATTAAAACACTACTAGTTTCGGCTTGTAACAGCCTTCATCAGGTGACATTATAAAAGAAAGAAAAAAGAAAAAAACTGAAAACACTAAAACACTGAAGCTTAAATAAACTAAGAACATCATAGAGAGTCTCTATACATAATTAACATTAAAATGTTGTGGTTGTATTTAAAGCTGTTCTTTTGTTTGTGGTATTGTTGGGAAAGTACGTGCTAGTAGCATCTCGTGAACGCCAGTACATGATCACAGTTGAATGACTATCTGGGAGGTTGTAGCTCAAGTTATTATTTAGATGAACAAGATTGAAGATGATTTCCCTAGATTCTACGATTTTTCTCTCTAGTTCATCACTGCAACGGAAGATGTTAGTAGATTTTTCCCAGCAGACTTTGTGACTTTGGCTTTCATCATTAGGATTAGCCGAGAAAAGGATATGACTTGATAATGCACTGGCTCGCTGTCTCTTGTAAGTAATGTCCCTCATGTGTTCTTCCATACGCAATTCGACAGATTTGTCTGTCTGCCCAAAATAAGGAATATCACAATCACACAATATTTTATATACATCAGGGTATTTTAGATGATGATGACAAGGTTTTGGGTGGCTTATTAAGAAACGGATTTTTGGAAGTGGAGTGAACAAGGTTCTGATATTGTATTTTTTTAGAACTTTTGCTAATTTATGTGAAACTGTACTTATGTAAGGAATAGAAATATTGCCTTTGAATCTATTTGTTTCCTCTGAGTGATGTCTAGGAGGATTAAGAAGGAATTTTTCAATGATTCTCTTGGAATATCCATTAACTTTGAAAGAAGTTTTGAGATGGTTTATTTCTGTAAGAAGTTCATTTGGGTCGTCCAGAAGAGAACGGGCTCTATGTCCCAAGGTGAAAATTATTCCAAGCTTATGAGGAGGGAAGTGATGGGACTGACTATGCAGATATCTGTTGGTATGCGTTAGCTTTCTATACATCGATATTTTGAGTTTACCAGAGGAGCGTGTCAGTTTGACATCAAGAAAAGGCAGGGAATTATCCGTTTCAAGCTCAGCAGTAAACTTAATACTTTGATGTTGGCTATTGAGATGTTCGAGGAAAACCATAAGGGAATCACATCCATGGTTCCAAATAATGAAGACATCATCGACATAGCATTTCCAAACTTTAGGTGTTAAAATAAAGGAAGATATAGCCTTGGTTTCAAAATCTTCTAAGTAAATATTTGCGAGTACAGGGGATAAAGGATTACCCATAGCCAGTCCATGATTTTGTTTGTATATAGTATCCTGAAATTTGAAGTAATTGGACTTGATGCAATGTGTAAGCAAGGCTAACATATTTTTGGATAACTTGTCCTTGAATAATGTTAGGACTTCATCTGTTGGAACATTAGTGAACAAAGAAGATATGTCCAAGCTAGCCATGATTTCATCTTCATTAACTGTTATATCCTTGATGTATGTAATGAATTCTGCAGTGTTCTTGATAAAGGATGGTGACTTGCCTGAAAAACCTTTTAGGTATTTGGCAAGATATTTTGAAAGGTTGTACATCAGAGAATTGATACCTTCTACAATGGGGCATAGTGGGGTGTTCTCTTTATGGATTTTAGGAACACCATATATGCGAGGAATTAACGGATGGAGAGAGCGTAGAGATAAGCGAACGTTACAGGATAACGTTCGCTTATCTCTAGTGGTTGTTTTTAATAAGTTTTTTGTACCATTTTGAAGTTCACGAGTTGGATCTCTCTCGAGTATTGAGTAGGTATCATTTTGTAGTAATTCAAGCATTTTATTCAGGTAATCTTCAGAGTTGAGGATCACTGTTGCATTGCCTTTATCCGCAGGAAGGTTAATTATATTTCTGTTGTTTTTTAAACTTTTAATAGCTTTGCGTTCGGTTAAAGTAATGTTATCTGCAGGTGGTTCTGCGTTATTGATAATAAAGATTGATTCAATATGTAGAAGTTTGGCATCTTGTGGAGGGAGAAATGAAGTAGCTTTTTCTGTTTTTGTAAGTAATGTCTCCTTTGGTATAAATTTTGGGGAAGTAATAAAGTTTAGACCTTTATTAAGGATGCTTTTTTCTTCATCTGAAAGTATATAAGAAGATTTCTTGATAACGACTTTGTTAATATTGATGTGTGGATTTGAGAAGTTCCTATTATTTTGTATTCAAGGACAAGTTATCCAAAAAAATGTTAGCCTTGCTTACACATTGCATCAAGTCCGGTTACTTCAAATTTCAGGATACTATATACAAACAAAATCATGGACTGGCTATGGGTAATCCTTTATCCTATGTACTCGCAAATATTTACTTAGAGGATTTTGAAACCAAGGCTATCTCTTCCTTTATTTTAACACCTAAAGTTTGGAAATGCTATGTCGATGATGTCTTCATTATTTGGAACCATGGACATGATTCCCTTATGGTTTTCCTCGAACATCTCAATAGCCAACATCAAAGTATTAAGTTTACTTCCGAGCTTTAAACGGATAATTCCCTGCCTTTTCTTGATGTCAAACTGACATGCTCCTCTGGTAAACTCAAAATATCGATGTATAGAAAGCCAACGCATACCAACAGATATCTGCATAGTCAGTCCCATCACTTCCCTCCTCATAAGCTTGGAATAATTTTCACCTTGGGACATAGAGCCCGTTCTCTTCTGGACGACCCAAATGAACTTCTTACAGAAATAAACCATCTCAAAACTTCTTTCAAAGTTAATGGATATTCCAAGAGAATCATTGAAAAATTCCTTCTTAATCCTCCTAGACATCACTCAGAGGAAACAAATAGATTCAAAGGCAATATTTCTATTCCTTACATAAGTACAGTTTCACATAAATTAGCAAAAGTTCTAAAAAAATACAATATCAGAACCTTGTTCACTCCACTTCCAAAAATCCGTTTCTTAATAAGCCACCCAAAACCTTGTCATCATCATCTAAAATACCCTGATGTATATAAAATATTGTGTGATTGTGATATTCCTTATTTTGGGCAGACAGACAAATCTGTCGAATTGCGTATGGAAGAACACATGAGGGACATTACTTACAAGAGACAGCGAGCCAATGCATTATCAAGTCATATCCTTTAATCGGCTAAACCTAATGATGAAAGCCAAAGTCACAAAGTCTGCTGGGAAAAATCTACTAACATCTTCCGTTGCAGTGATGAACTAGAGAGAAAAATCGCAGAATCTAGGGAAATCATCTTCAATCCTGTTCATCTAAATAATAACTTGAGCTACAACCTCCCAGATAGTCATTCAGCTTTAATCATGTACTGGCGTTCACAAGATGCTACTAGCACGTACTTTCCCAATGATACCACAAACTTTTAAATACAAACACAATGTTTTAATGTTAATTATGTATAGAGACTCTCTACGATGTTCTTAATTTATTTAAGCTTCAGTGTTTTAGTGTTTTTTTTTTCTTTCTTTTATAATGTCACCTGATGAAGGCTGTTACAAGCCAAAACTAGTAGTGTTTTAATATTAAAACCTTTTTACTTAAATCTCGGTTCTAGTCATTCAATTCTTTTAAAAAATATGTATGTTAACTGAGTTAATGATCATTCATTCACATATATATACAGGGTGTTCGGGATAAATTTGACAGTTTCGTAAGGAAAAAGAAAATCTTCTTTGTATCTATTAAATTTAATGAATTGACAAAAAAACATTACAGGCAGAGTTAATTACAATACTATCAACAACATTTACTCAAAATAACCACCATTAGCATCGATCACAGCTTCAATTCTGCTTCGGAACCTCGAACAAGCTGATGCTACAGTCTCCCTGGGAAGGGCCGCAAAAACTGTTTTAATTTTATCCATTAACTGGGCTTTTGTATTACTGGAAGTGCAATTGGTGTCTTTTTCAACTGCGCCCCATACAAAATAATCCATGGGGTTAAGGTCTGGGGAGTTTGGAGGCCAAACATTTGGACTGGTGAAGTCGTAGAAATTTTCAGACAACCATTTTTGACTTTTCCCAGAGGTGTGGCAAGGGGCCGAATCCTGCTGCCATACATACGGCCTACCATTGGCTACCCTTGTTATCCAGGGCTTGACTACAGTTAGCAACTCCACGATCAAAGCCCGAATTCCAATGCCAGGGTTCTTCAACACCTGTTCCTGCAGATTTGCGAGGAATTCTGCTGTACGAACGCAATCAGATCGTCTGCTAGGGATCTTTCTTCTTGCTACATCCTCGTAGTCACCATTGCAAGTCTCTAGTTCATGCCTGATTGTTTTTACTGTATTCAGGGAGCATTGGGCAGCAGTCGTAATATCCTTATTTTGATGGCGGGCACGAATCATCATGATACAAGTTATTCTCTTCCATGATTCAGGTGGGTTCCAGCTATCCATCCTTTCTGACATCTTGTATATGAATGAAGAAGGGTCCAAACTTTTAAATGAAGAGAAGTGTGTGTTAATACATGTAAGTTACAGAAAAATATAATTAATTATAAATATGTCAAATTTATCCCGAACACCCTGTATATATAATGCATGTACATAATGATTTGATTTGTTATGAAAAATTATTATTATCCTAAGGCAACATAATTTCTTGGCATCTTTAATTTATAGTTTTTCTAAGTAAAATATGTGATTATTGGAATAGACATTACAGGATCACATGCCAAGAGTTGATATGAATCAAAGATGTGTGTATTGGTAGCATGAATATTTTCATCCTGCTAGCAGATGTACATTCACTATATATATATATATATATATATATATATATATAAAATATGCATGTACATAATGATTTGATTTGTTATGAAAAATTATTATTATCCTAAGACCCCATGGAGTCAGACTCATCTAGGAGGTCCTCCCTTTTGTCATACATACAGCTCGTTGGATCTTGAATGAGGACTCTTTCAACAAAAGAATCATTCATTCAAGATTTAACAAGAACACAATAATAAGTAATGAAATATTTGTACTATTAGCAAAGGAAGCATATTATATGAGAGAACGTCACATTTTTACCTTAGTAAGAAGTAAAAATAGAAGAAAGATTGTATGTCTAAACATAAATATACTGTTTAAAACGTTAGTGTTTAATTATGCTCTATACAAAAATGTGTATCAAAGTGCTAACAAGTGTCCAAAGGTTGCTTACTGACCACCGTCGATGATGTAAACCCTGAGGCAAAGCCGTTTGTAGAAAGCAAGTTCTGCTCGCGTTCTACGAAAAGAGTGCTCATCGAGGAGAGAGGTATGACACCACTTTGTAAGAGCGAATAGGAAAGCGCCATGAATAAGATTCGAATGCGGAAAGAGGGCGCTGTGACAAAGGATAAATACAAGTTCACGCATGTTTGAACCTCCCATTTTTTTATGTTCCTGTTTTCTCGTGCGGACCAGCGATGCTGATGACCAGAAGGAAGCTTGACGATGGCGAGTTGCAACCTTTTTCCCGTTGCTGACTAATGCAAGTTGGACAAGGCTACACGCGAGATGATGGCAGTCTTCCAATTCGGGCCATCGGTAAAGGTTTCAACGATGTGAGATAGCAAAGATGGCGGGCAAACTAATGACAGCAAACCATGAGATGAGTGAGTGTCCAGCAAAGAAAAGTGGCCATTTCGTAATGAACATGCGACTTCCACGTGGCAGCAACCTACCATAGCAAAAAGATATCCCCTCACAAAGGAAGGACGAAAGAACCATGACATCTTCACGTCAAGGTGGTAAAGTACTGAAACTTTTTTACCTATGTAATAATTAACTTTAGAGGAAAGAAGGAACAAGATTCTGACTAGGAAGAAAAAGAACTTTGTGCTCAGTGATTTAGTGACCGTGTTGGACTGGTAGTCTGAGAACTTAAGATTGTGCAGTTCCTAATTTAATAAAGGAGTCAAAAATCATAGAAAGTTTAGTTTAGAAATTGATCTTATATTTTGTGCTATGTGTGAACCTAATTCACCCGTGGAATGTAAATAGTATACTCGTCAGATTGAATATTTCTTATTTGCTTAACTAGTAAAGTGTTTTCTTATTTGCTTAACTAGTAAAGTGTTTTCTTATTTGCTTAACTAGTAAAGATTTAGTAATGATTTCAATGATTTGCCTTTGACATGTTAAACTTAATTGTAATCTCTTTAGCCATTTAATAAATATGTTTTTCTATGTAAGCCTGAGTTTAAGTTTTGTCTGAGCATGAGACTGATTTTACCACTCATAAAATTACGGACCTATGCATAAGGGGAATATAAGGGGAGTTTAGAGTAATTTGGCCATGACTGTATGCTGAGATGTCTAAAGCTACTTAATTCCTTTAACAAGGTTAGGTAATACTTAAATTCTGGGAAACTTTCTTAGGACAAGAAATTTCTGTCCTTAGGCTCTGACTGGCATAGCTGAAACAAACAAATATCATCAGAGTCCGTAAAGGGGAACGGGCCCCAGAGAATTAGTTTAGAGATATTCTTAGTAGGCACAAGAGAAATAATAGTAGAAAAAATAATAGAAAAAACAACAACAACATAATAAGCTCATTATACTGTGACATAAATACATTCAAATTCTCGGCAGATACCACACTCTCAGACAATTACAATTATTCACAACTCTCCATGCAAAAAACCTGCTTCTCACTCCCTTGCTCACAACCTCCTTATACAGCTTCCAGGGATGAATTTTTTGTTCTCCTGCAATCTTTCACCATTTTATGAAAAACCTCTTCAATGTTAATCCTATAATAACCCCTTATCAACTTGTATGTCTCTATGATATCATCCCTCTTTTTCCTATCCACTAGACTGCAAATTGTATTGTCTCAAACTTACTTTATAATTCAACATTCCAGAGATCAGCAAGTCTCAACTGCCTCAATTGATCAATTGCCTCAATATGTACAATGCAATTAGAATTCCACACGGTACCTTTAAAATTCTTTACAAAGTCTAGCAGTATCACTCTAAATCCATTACCTTTATCCAACTTACTAACCTTTTATAATACAGTGACAGCTGAGTTTGATAATGGTAATGGATTTACAATGATACTGTAAGACTTTGTAAAGACTTAACAGGATACCACATGGAATTGTAATAAATCAATTAGAGTACATGGGGATGGATATAAATTTGGTGACATGGATAAGAAAGTGGTTGATGGAGAGATAACAGATAGTAGTTTATTCAGGAGAAGAGTCTATTGGAGGGCCTGTGACCAGTTGCATGCTACAGTGAACTATGCGGGGAGGAGCAAAATGGTTGTGCCCCTCCCCAGTACCCAGCTCCTGTATTTTTCTTTTAACCACTTCTCCAATACCTTGACTATGACTCCAGAGATGCTAATCAGTTAGTAATTTGCTACCTCAATCTTGGAGCCTCCTTTATGCAATGGGAAGGGTGAAGTAGAAAGCTGTGAAAATACTTCCCTCTCCTTCCATCTCCTTGGGACCAACCCAGAGCTGAGAAAAATTAAACAATATGGTCAAGGGCACTGTCAATTCCCTAATGCCTTCTTGTAAAACTAGAGTTGGTATACCATCAAATCCCATAGTTGTATTTACATCAAGGTTTTGTAATATCTTATGCACCTCCAATTCATATACCTCTATTTCCAAGCCATTGCCTCTCTTTTTACTGCAGTATCTCTCCACCTGGATGATATACTCTTTCAAAGTGCTCACTCAGTAATTCAACTATTTCATCTGTTTCAATTACCTTCCTAGCATCAGTGTTCATTAAAATTATTCTTCCATAAACATTTTTCCTTTTACTGCAACATACTGAAAAATCTCTTAGGAATTACCTGTGGTGAGCTCTACCAATTTCCTCTCATACTCAGATTCATACTCAGACATTCCTTTCTTACCATACTGGTCACTCTTCTGGCTTTGTACTGCTCATATGCCTCATAGGTTCCTGAGTTCTCTATGTAGTTCTGATTTTTCTATTCTGTGAGCCAACTTTACTACATGAATTGTTTCTACAGAACTTGTCAATGAGTCTCCATGTTTCAAATCTCCAGTATAATCTTGTGTCCTGAATCAGCATGGAAATAATACTATCAACGATAACACAGTCAATCAAACTTATTTGCTGTCTTCTTTCCATGTGAATAGCTTTATGTCTAATTCATGTCATGAACAGAAATCTGGTAGGTAAGTACTGTGATTATTAGCTTTGCTTTTGTCTCTAAATTTTCCAAAACATTTCTATATATTTGGTTCATTTCTTACTCTACTGTTTAGCTCTCCAACAAGGATCAACTTTTCTTTTATGTCTGTTGTCTTCTTTACTCAAAAATTTCCTCCACTTCTTAAGACTATTACACTTTTTTTATATAATCTTTGTCAAGTAGCTTTATTTTATCCTCCTACATGTTTCGCCAATTTTTCTATTGGCATCCTCAGGGAATACAAACTAGTAAGCTAAAATGAAGGTTACAGACTAGGTTATAACTGATGGTTCTAATTCATACAAAAAATTGGTATTGTGCGTGACAATGTGCATGTCTCGTTAACGTGATTTATTCATTATGGTTCATGACATAATTGTTATGAAAGTTCATTTCTTTGATGTTTAATGATCTGATAAAAGTTTTCCAAATTTCTGGTAAAATTAGACCTTGATTCTTGTTTAGGTTTTCAGTTTTACGGGCGACTGTAGCTGCTTCTTTAAAGGTTCTTGAATGGTAGTTATCTTCTATGTATGGCATAAGGCTCTTATCCCACTTAATGTGATGGTTAGTAGAGGCAAAGTGGCATGAAAGGCCTGAAATGTCTTGTCTGTTATTTCTGACATATCCTATGTGTTCTTTCTTTCTCGTTTCAAAGCTTCTAGAGGTCTGACCTACGTAACTAATACCACATGAGCAAGGTATATTATATACTCCAGAGTACTTGAAGAATGGGTGAGGATCTTTTGGTGATCTTAAAAATTTCCGAATAGTGTTGATTGGTTTGAATGCCACTCTGATCTTATGTGGTTTTAAAAGGTTAGCTAATTTTTTAGAAAGGCTGCTGACAAAAGGAATCGTAATTGTACTGATGTATTGGAGGTCATCACGTTGTCGATGTGGTATATCAGTAAAGAGAATCTTGTTGTAGAGTCTTTTTGGGTAACCATTTAAAGAAAATTCTCTGGATATTGTGGTTAATTCCGTTAGTAGGTCATCCTTGTCTGTCGTATACTGTATAGCTCTTTTCTTGAGACTATGGATAATGCTAAGTTTCTGAGCTATGTGATGAGCTGAGTTGAAATGGAGGTAACGTCCAGTATTTGTAGGTTTTCTGTATACAGATAGGTTGATACTATTATTGGTTTGTTTCTTTATTAAAATTCTAACTATTTTATTTGGCAAAAAACGATCTACAAACAACTCACTGGATTAGCTATGGGTAGCCCACTCTCACCTCCTTGTGCTGACTTATTCATGGAAGATCTAGAGAAAAAAATCTTAACCCAGATCATTCCAAAACCGAAAATTTGGTACAGATACGTAGATGACATCTTTATCATTTGGGATCATACGAAAGAAGAACTAATGAATTACCTCAACCAAATCAATAGTTTCCACAATACCATCAAATTCACATTAGAAATGGAAAAAGATAAAAAAATGCCATTCCTTGACATTTTAATAAAGAAACAAACCAATAATAGTATCAACCTATCTGTAAAATAAGAATAACTGTAAATACAAGAATAACTGTAAAAATACAAGAATAACTGTAAAACACTGACTAGAATAATTACAAATAAAATAGTATCGAACGTGAGTGAAACACGTATCGCGTGTACAAGATCAGCTAGCTGTTGCTGAGGAACTTTCTGTAGTTTGTATTAAAGTTCATTTCTTCCGTTTTTAAGGTTCTGATTAGGGTTTTCCATATCTCTGGGAGTATTAGGCCTTGATTTCTGTTAAGGTTGAGAGTAGAACGGGCGACTGTGGCTGCCTCTTTGAAAATTCTTGAATGGTAATCTTCCTCTATGTAAGGGGAACAGCTTTTGTCCCACTCGATGACATGGTTAGTTGTAGAGAAATGAGACGATAGGCCAGAAATGTCCAGTCTGTTGTTTTTGACATAGCCAATGTGCTCCTTTTTCCTGATTTCGAGGCTTCTCGAAGTCTGTCCGATGTAACTAGAGCCACATGAGCATGTAATATTATAACCTCCAGCATATTTGTAGAAAGGATGGTTGTCTTTTGGAGATCTTAGTAGTTTACTAATAGATTCTATTGGTTTGAATGTTACTCTTATTTTATGTTGTTTGAGGAGATTGGCGAGCTTGTTGGAGATGCCACTTACAAAAGGAATTGCAATCGTTTTAATATATTGAATATCTTCTTGTTCTCTTTGTGGTGGTTCAGAGAAAAGGATTTTATCGACTAGTCTTCTTGGATATCCGTTCAAGTACAAATTGTTGGAAATAAATTTTAACTCATCTTGAAGGGTCTTGTTGTTCGTTGTGATGTGAATCGCTTTTTTCTTTAAGATGTGTACAATGCTGAGTTTATGTGAGATGTGGTGGGAGGAGTTGAAATGTAGGTAGCGACCTGTATTGGTCGGTTTTCTGTACACCGATAGATTTATACTGCCGTCAATTTGTTTTTTGATTAAGATGTCTAAAAACGGTAGTTGTTTTTCTCTTTCAAGTTCCAGAGTGAATTTAATAGAATGATGGAAGGCATTGATCTTTTTGAGAAAATCATATATGTCATCTTTGTTATTGTTCCATACGATGAAGATATCGTCCACATATCTAAACCAAATTTTAGGTTTAGGAAAAATTTGCGATAAGATTTTGTTTTCTAAGTCTTCCATAAAGAGGTCAGCACATGAAGGTGAGAGTGGGCTCCCCATTGCCAAGCCTGTTAATTGTTGATAGATCTTATTTTTCCAAGAAAAGTAGTTGGAGTTTAGGCAGTGAGCAAACAATGAGGTTATATCTTGTGGGAACAAGGTACTTAAGATGTCAATGACCTCTACTACAGGAACATTTGTAAAGAGCGAGGTGACATCTAAGCTGGCTAGAAGATCATTATCCGATATCTTGATGTTTTTTAACTTTTCCACAAAATGTCCGGAGTTTTTAATGCAACTCTCTGAGTTGTGGATGTGTTGCTGTAAAAGTTTTGAGAGATGTTTTGACAATACGTAAGTAGGAGAGTTGATTGCATCAACGATTGGGCGTAAAGGAATACCATCTTTGTGCACTTTTGGCACACCATAGAGTCTCGGAGTTAAAGGATGCATCGATTTTAGTTTTTTAATCAAGTCTGTTGGCCAGTTGGATAAATCGCATAGTAATTCATTGGTATCATTGTGGTTTTTTAATGTTGGATCTTTTGTTAAAAGACGGTATACAGACAAGTCAGATAGTAGATGGTTGACTTTGTCCTCATGGTCCTTTAGGTTCAGTATTACAGTACTGTTTCCTTTATCTGCTTTAAGTATTATGATGTCTTTGTTGTTTTTTAAATTATGAATAGTTCTTCTATCTAATGAGGAGAAGTTTTGTTTTGTGGAATATGCAGAGGAAAGCACTATACAACTTTTCAGTCTTAGCTCATTTGCTGTGTGATCATTGGCTCTAGTTACATCGGACAGACTTCGAGAAGCCTCGAAATCAGGAAAAAGGAGCACATTGGCTATGTCAAAAACAACAGACAGGACATTTCTGGCCTATCGTCTCATTTCTCTACAACTAACCATGTCATCGAGTGGGACAAAAGCTGTTCCCCTTACATAGAGGAAGATTACCATTCAAGAATTTTCAAAGAGGCAGCCACAGTCGCCCGTTCTACTCTCAACCTTAACAGAAATCAAGGCCTAATACTCCCAGAGATATGGAAAACCCTAATCAGAACCTTAAAAACGGAAGAAATGAACTTTAATACAAACTACAGAAAGTTCCTCAGCAACAGCTAGCTGATCTTCTACACGCGATATGTGTTTCACTCACGTTCGATACTATTTTATTTGTAATTATTCTAGTCAGTGTTTTACAGTTATTCTTGTCAGTTTGCAGTTACGCATAATTGTGAGATTGTTTAAACCTCTATGTAAGCCCTGAAGATGCCAACAGATAAGTGTGGTGAAACTAGTTGGTTCAGTTAATAAAACTGATCAACAGTTGATTGGTAAACCAAAAAATATTATTATTTATTTTATTGTACCACTGTTTTGATTTAGTTTAGCTAATTATTATTATTATGGGCAACTCCAAGGAGTCCTTAGACGCATCGAGGGAGGACCTAACATCATGTCAAGAACAACTATTCAACATTCACACAGTATCTATCATACTTTGCCTTGAATTCATTCACAGTCATGGCACCCACAACAGACTCTGGCAGCTTATTCCACTAATTTATCACCCTCCAAGTAAAAAACCTAGCTCTAACACCCTTGCTAACCAAACTCTTGCCCAGTTTCCATGGATGGCCCCTAGTCCTCCCGCCACCAGTCCTGTTCTCAAAAATATCCTCTGAATTAATCTTATAGAAACCTTCAGTAATTTGAATGTCTCAATCATATCACTCCTTTTCCGCCTATCAACCAATTTCTTCAACCCACAAATCTTCAACCTGTAATCATAAGGCTCATTCCATAGACCTGCTATCATCTTGGTCACTCGCCTCTGGATCCTCTCCACCTCCTCCCCATCAATACAGAGGAACAATAACTTTCTTGTCTCTGCTCATCAAAATATTCTTCAGTAACCAAGTAATTTGATAAGCTGATTTAGCCACTTTTGCAATGTGCTCCCTAAACTTCAACTCCCTATCCACCAACACTCTCAAATCCCTGGCCTCATCAATCTCCTGGAGTACAGTTCCAGCAATGTGGTATACTGCTGCTAATCTTTTCACCCCAAAATGCATAACCTCACATTTTGCCACATTAAATTGACATCCATTCTCCTTAGCACAGTCCTCCAATTTATCCAAATCATCCTGCAAAATTTTGACATCATGCGCATTCACTATTGCTCTACCGAACTTTGCATCATCAGCAAACAAATGAACAGTTCCTCTCAGATCCTTTCCTATATCATTAATGAACAAATTAAATAGCAGTGGTCCAAGAACAGAATCCTGGCACACCACTAGTCACAGGCTGTCTTTTGGACTCTCCATCAACCACCTTCCTATCCATCTCACCAACCCCATATGCTACAGTTTACTGATTAGAATTCCATGTGGTATCCTGTCAAAGGCCTTAGCAAGATCCAGCAGTATCACTGTAAACCTATTACCTTAATCCAGTTCACCCGTCACCGTGTTATAAAATGTGAGCAAGTTACTGAGGCATGATCTACCCTTCACAAAACCATGCTGTCCCCCATACAGTATCCCATTTTCATCTATCCATTCCTGTATTTTTCTCTTGACTACTTTCTCCAAGACCTTGACAACGACTCTGATATGCTGATTGGTCGGTAATTTGCAATAGCAGTCTTGGAACCTCCTTTATGCAGTGGAACTATTTTCCCCTCTTTCCACCCCTGCAGGACTAACCCAGACCGGAGACTCAAATTAAACAAAATAATCAAGGGCAATGATAATTCTTTAGCCATTTCATGTATGAATCAAGCTGGTATACCATCCAATCCCACAGATGTAATCACATTAAGGTTTCGTAATAGACTATTCACCTCCACTTCATTCACCACAATTCCCGTATAAGCTGTTGGTTCCTTCATTCTTGCAATATTACCATCTGGATGATATACTCTTACAAAGTGCTCGCTCAGTAATTCCACTATATCAACTGATTCGGTTACCTCCCTACCATTGGCATTCCTTAAAATCATTCTGCCATATACATTTTTTCTTTTACTTGCAGGATATCAAAAAAACTGTTTTGGATTCTCTTTAGCTTGCATGGCTAATTCTCTTTCATATTTCATTTCATTCTCTCTGCTTTTGCTTTTCTTACCACCCTTGTTACCCTTCTGGCCTGCGCTTTATACCATTCGTGTGCCTGCAGGTCACCTTTCTCCTTAAATTCCCTCCACAGTTGTTTATTTTTTTTCAGCTCAAGTTTAATGGTGTTATTCATCCATTTAATCCCTACTTGATTTACTATTCGAACTCTAGGTATACAGTCAGTCATTACCTCCTGTAAACGCTCCTTAACCACCTCCCATGCACTATCAACATCCAGCCCTTGCAGTTTTACATGCCATGGCACTGAACCAAGCAATCTCCTAAGCTTGTCATACTTACCAGCCCAGTAATTCCATATGTACCCTGTCTTAATTGATAATTCCACACATTTAGCCACTTCCCAGGTCAAGACCTTATGATCACTCTCACCAATTGGTGGCAGGTCATATTCATTAGTCAAATTCTCTGATGCAATTACTTGGTCAAGCACTCTTGAATCCCCTAGTATTTTCCATTACATACTGTCTCAGATAGTTATCCCTTAACAACTGCATAAAATCCACTTCCTTTCTCCATGTGTCCTCAACTCCTTCCAATCAATGCTACCATAGTTGAAATCCTACATAATAATTACCCTCCTTCCACTCATTGTGTCTATTTGCTTATGCATACTATCTCCACCATCTATTCCATCACCTATCTAACTTTTAGCTAATATTGGCTTAAATACATGTCTAGCTTGCCTGGATCCACACTCACCTTTTCACACATGTCAAAAGTTGCTAATTAAATTAGCAACTTTTCACATGGCACTTTTTGCAGATAGAAGACTAGTTGTCGGAAGGTAGACACAAACTATGCATAACAGAGGGTAAAGGTTTAAATGAAGATATATAACTGGTTGTAGATGTAGAGAAACTATAAAAAGAGTAACACTGATATCATAGCTTTATAGGATTTGAATAGAGTTTTGAGTAATCCCAATTATTCTACATTGCCAAGCATAAGGTTTTGAAATTTAGAAGATGAGGACGATACAGAATGTATACTGCAACAAGGGTGAACCATGGAGGCGATGGTAAACAAGGACCTGATATTAAGAGGCCAAATTATCAGAACTGTAGAAATGATGCAATGAATAATGACAATGATTAAGATGAATGTGACATGTAGAATTGTATAATATATAAGACATTGATCAAAAACAAAGATTACTACGTACATATTTGGTCTCCAAGAGATGAAAAATTTTTAGAAAATTCCAAAGAGTGTGATTAAGGTAGTGGCTGTCTGGAATGATTGAACACAGATTAACAGAAATGCCACATGCAGAACCTAATTGATAAGAAGACTATGCTATGAATGAAACATAAGTTGGTGAAAGGTTTGTACAAGATTTTTATACAAAGATCTATGAGAATTTTCATACAGAAGACAAAGGCAGTGATAGAAAAAAAAAAAAAAGGACTTCCCTTGAAGTTGTATAAGGAGAGCGTGAACAAGAGAGTGAGGAGAATGTTTTTACACTGGAGAATGAATGATGAATGGAATTTATTGCCAAAGGGTGTGGTAATGTAGAAACAGTGAATGAGTCTAAGGCATAGTTTGATGCTTTGTTGTGTTGGAAGGACCTTCCATGATGAGCCTTAGATTACATGAAGGTCTGATGATAAGTAATAATATATGCATCTATTTGAGGAAAATAAAACTTCATATTTGGCTTAGTTATCTAATATACTAATAAATCAGAAACCAATAATTGAAACCAACAAAACAAAAAACTGTTATTTAGGTTTAAATTTCGATCAAAATCAGTGTTTTTGAAGTTATAATAATTATTCTTCATGGAATAGTTATTCCATGAAGAATAACTATTATTCAGGCAAGATGATGAGCCACATGTTATTAATTTTCTTATGAAAAACATCAGTTTTTGATGTCATTAGTGTCAACATATTTTGGATAATATAGTCTGCACTAAATCTATACAAACAACTAAGATAAGATCCATTACTTGACACTTTACAGAAAAATTTGAGATTGTTTGCTTATATTCTTCATCACAGCAAATATAAAATGCATATAACAAACATAAAATGCATCCCATAAGGTTTAAGAAACTAAGTTAAAATTATTTTGAATTTAAAATTATTTTTTTAACTATAAATAGAGTGTATAAATGAAAAAAATCCTACCTTCTTATAAGCAGTTATAACTAGACTTCCCCATCTTTCTAGACTCTTATCACTGGCTTGCAGGCAATAGTCTGGAATATAATTTGGTAACAGAACCATTAAACGGTCAATTCCTAGTTCAGTACCATGCTCAATATAGTACTGTTGTGCTGCTATCATTGCCAAATCTTCTTCCTGCATGAAAAATATAAGTTCTTAAGTGAAGAACTCTGAATTTAATCTTGATGTGAATATTATTAGTATACAATCAAATCTTTAATTATTACAAAAAGGATATTAAATATCCATTTATATCTTATAGCAGATTCAAATTGAACAAAAAGCTTATGAGAATATAACCTTTGGCATTGGAATTGCTTTGGTTTGCACTACTTAAAAGACAATGAACTCTACCCAAGAGCTATTAGGCTTCACTGGTCTGACAGCTGTTTTGAATAGAAACATTTGGCTCTCACTAGAGACCAAGAAGAAACCTTAAGAGGACAAGAGCCTACTATTGAACTATAGTAATCGTATGTCAGAAAGTTACATTTCTCATAAGTGAACTCATAGGTGCATACATAAAATACTAGAATAAAGAGCCTAAAGGCTTAATTCTCGCTTGATCTAGTTATTATAAATAGAATATTAAATATCCATTTATATCTTCAAAGGTTAGTCGATTGGTAGAGCCTCTGCTACTAATGGCTCAGTTAAGTAAGTTTGAGCGCAGTTAGTAGTTAGAAGGGGGCCAATCGTTCGATGCTGTTGGCACACTCTCCCTCGATGAGTCTTTGGACTCCCTGGAGGTGTCAAATAATAATAATAATATTATCTTATATACATTTTATAGCATCAAATCTTTAAGAGTAAAATAAGTTAATGTAGTAAATGATCAGAGTACACTTGTGAAGAAGGATAGCACAAACCAACAGATTGTATGGCGGGGGGAAGATGGATATGAGGGTGAAGATGTGGTTCCAGCAGCGCAAAATGATGGAATGCATAAAGGTGAGGATGAGACAGGTAGGAATGGAAATCACAGTCAGGATCACAGAAAAAACAGGAATGGTCAGACTGAAGAGAGAGAGAGAGAGTGAGTGTGTGTGTGGTATATATAAAAGAGAATTCAAGAATGGGTAGATAAAAATGTGATACTGTATGAGAGTCAACATGGCTTTGTGAAGTGTCAGTCATGCCTCAGTAATTTAGTAAATTTTTATAATAGAGTAACAGATGAGTTGGTTAAAAGAAATGGCTACACGATGATTTTTCTAGATTTTTTTCAAAGGCATTTAACAGAATACTGCATGGAACTCTGTTATGCAAATTAGAACAAATGGGAATGGACACTCTTTCCTACATTTCTGAGCTTTTTCAACAACCTCCAGAATATCTTGCCACCTTCCACACATTTATTTTCCATGTTCTTGCCAAAAGTCTTCCGATGACTTTTGTTTCGCTAGTTTTATTAGCTTTCTTACATTTGTCTCAGTATTCTCTAAGAGCAAAAGCCGACTTATTTGCCAGGAACTTTTGATATGCTTTCTTCTTATTTTCCCTCTTCTTTGCCTTTTTAACTTCCTGTGTCCACCATGGAGTTCTGATTTTTCTATCCTTGTAGACAACCTCACCACATACTTCTCTGGCTGAATCAATCAATGTTTTCTTCAGGATTTGCCACTGAACCTCAAAGGTTTGGTTGCTGTTTTCAAACTCATTCATTTTTTCTTGAGTAATGTTTATGTATTTTAGTCTATAGTTCACATCTGAGAGATGCTCAACTTTTATTCACTTTAAAAATATCTTACATGTTCTTCTTTTCAATATGAAATTCAATTTGATCCTGCTCAAGATTAAATGGTGATCTCTTCCAATTTCAAATCCTCTGTACCCTCTAGTGTCGTAGGAGAAAACATCACTATCAACAATAACATAGTCAATGAAACTTTTCTTATTCCTTGCTTCTTCTCTCCTTTTCCTTGATTGTCATTACCTGAATATAACATTTTGTATTTATTGCTAAGAAAGATCTCACCAGCTTTTGTCTTTTTTGTTTCAGTCACCCCTATTATGTCGATCTGGTACTTATCCAATTCTGATCCTTATCCAGTTATATATAATAACATTAATTATAATTATAGCATATCTCCATGGAATCAAAATACTCACTGCAAAAGACAACATCTTTAAATATTATATTAATTATAAACTTTATGTTCATATATGCAATGCTTATGTAAATATAAAATATATATATATATATATATATATACAGCTGTATAACTGAGAGGAGACTTCCACATAGCCTTTAAAGGAATGCAGAGAACCGACCAGGGCTTCTGACCTAACGTCCAATCCTCAGCTTCTTGTGGTGCACCCTGTTGGGTATCTACCTGGATACTGAACGAACGAGGATGGGCTGGCAATTTGGGATTTAGCTGACCAAATTGTATTCTTATTGGCTTAAACTAATACACAAAATGATGGTACAACATGACAAAATTTCATGCTGGCTTGGGCGTTGCCTGGTTACACAAGGCCCCGTTGTTTTCGCCAGGGAACCAGGGCGAACAGTGAAAAGTCTGCTGTTGGAAAAAATCTGAAAGCACACCCCAACTCAACATCACCAGAGTTAAAGATCGGTGCTATAAACATAAGAAGCCTTAATGGCAAAGAAATGGAGCTAGCTGAGGAATTAGATAAGTACCAAATCGACATAATAGGGGTAACTGAAACAAAAAAGACAAAACTGGTGAGATCTTCCTCAGCAATAAATATAAAATGTTATATTCAGGAAATGACAATCAAGGAAAAGAAGGAGTAGCCATAGTATTCAACACAAAATACGAGGCTAATCTTCTTGAATGGCAGGCAGTCTCAAGTAGAGTAGTCCCACAGAAGGTTCTACTAAGGTAGAAGTGGAGGAATTTTTTGATGCTTTAGAAAAAGCAACTGACACAATGAAAAAGGAAAAGTTGGTCCTTGGTGGGGATCTAAATAGCAGGGCAGGAAATGATTGTCAGACATACAAAAATATTTTGGGAAAATTTGGAGAAAAGAGCAAAGCTAATAATAATGGCAAATATCTGTTGGATTTCTGCTCAGGACATGGACTGGTTATTACTAACACCATGTTCCAACATAAAAATTTGCACAAATTCACATGGAGAGAAGAGGCTAGGAATAAGAAAAGTCTCATTGACTATGCTATTGTTCATAGTGATGTTTTCTCCCTGGTGCAGGACACTAGAGTGTACAGAGGATTTGAAATTGGAAGTGATCACTATTTAGTCTTGAGCAGGATAAAATTAAATTTCATATTGAAAAGCATAACATGTAAGAAAGTTCAGCGAATAAAAGTTGAGCAGCTCTCAGATGTGAACTGTAGACTAAAATACACAATGATTATTGAAGAAAAAATGAAAGAATTTGAGAACAGGAACCAAACCTTGTAGATTCAGTGGCAAGCCTTGAAGAAAACCCTGATTGATTCAGCCAGAGAGGAATGTGGTGAGGTTATCTTCAAGGATAGAAAAATCAGAACTCCATGGTGGACACAGAAAGAGGCAGTGAAGGAAAAGAAGAAAGCATATCAAAAGTTCCTGGCAAATAAGTCAGCTTGTACTCTTAGAGAATACAGAGACAAATGTAAGAAAGCTAAACACTGTGTAAAACTAGCTAAACAAAAGTCATGGGAGGACTTTGGCAAGAACATGGAAAATAAATGTGAGGAAGGTGGCAAGATATTCTGGAGGTTGTTGAAGAAGCTTAGAAATGGAGGAAAGAGTGCTATAAAAGGAGTTAGAGATGATAAAGGTGACATGAAAACGCGAGAAAAAAGATATCCTTGAAGTATGGAGTAATTACTTCGAAAAATTGCAAAACGAAACAAACAGTAATAGCACAGTGATAAAAACACTCAACAGGCATACAGTCAAGAATACATATCCATACTTGAAGTAGAAAAAGCCAGCAAAGGCCTGAAATGTGGAAACGCAGCAGGAGTAGATGATATTCGATCAACAATGCTGAAGTATGGTGGCATAAAAGTCTTACAGTAGCACTGCATAGTTCAAAAGACCTGGACAGAGGGACAAATTCCCGATAATTGGAGTAGAGCTCTCATAGTACCCATATATAAAAAGGGAAATAAAACTGAATGTGAGAATTACAGAGGTATTTCCCTACTGAGTGTTCCTGGCAAGATCTATGCAAGTATACGTGAGAAAAGGTTGAGAAGAATTGTGGAAGAAAAGCTTGGTGAAGAACAAGCTGGATTCAGGCTAAATAGAGACAGTCAGGATCAGATCTTCACTTTACGACAAATAGTTGAGAAAGCATGAGAATATAACAAAGATTTGTATTTAAGTTTTGTTGATCTGGAAAAGGCATATGACAAGGTGCCAAGAGAGAAGCTATTCAATACACTACAGTTATATGGTGTTGATCAATGGGGCATTATATCAAGCAATACTTAGTCTTTATTTCAGTTGTAAGTCAGCAGTTAGAATTGAAGGAAATACAGGAAGATGGTTTAATGTTAAATCTGGTGTGAGACAAGGATGTACATTATCCCCTCTGTTATTCATTATCTATATGAATCACATTATGAAGGAAAGTGGTATTAAACATGATATCAGAATTGGAGATGTTAATGTCAGCTCTTTGCTTTATGCGGATGATGTCATACTTCTAAATAAATCCGCTACAAGTTTGAAGGACTCCCTGACTAAATTGAGTAACTGTTATAATAGATATGATATGAAGGTAAGCCATAAAAAGACAAAGACAATGAAAATAGGTAGAATCGTTGAAAATGTCAACTGCGTTGTGAACGGAGAACCTGTGGAACAAGTAAAACATTTCAGCTGCTTAGGCATGATTTTTAATAAAGATGGTAAATTAAATATGGAAATAGACAACAGAATCAAGAAAGCTGGTATGGTAGGAAGTCAATTGAATAAATTCATATGGAATAAGAGAGAAATTAGTTGGAACACTAAATTAGCTGTTTTAACTTATGAATATGAGAGCTGGGTCAGAAGTAAAACACTTGACCAAAGACTAGAGACTGCAGATATGAGAGTCCTAAGAAAGATTAGAGGCATGAACAGATGGCATCAATGGCAATATCATATTAAAAATGAGGATATTAGAAAAGAACTTGACATTATCAGCATCCAGGAGCGCATTAGCAGAGCTAATCTCAGGAGGTATGGTCACTTAAACAGAATGGGCAAGGAAAGATTAGCAAAACAAGTGTTCTCTGCCAGGTTGGCAGGAAAAGGACCCAGAGGAAGACCAAGATATAGGTGGATTGATATGGTATACAAAGTGCCTTAGATGACAGAAATATAAGATCTGATAATGTTGGAGCCTTGACAAGTAACAGGCTGATTTGGAGGAAAACTGTACATAGGAAGTTAGTAATGATGTAAATTTTTCATGTAGTACTATCATATCCTGTACACCACTTGAGGGTACATGTCAGGAATTTGATGATGATGATGATATATATATATATATATATATATATATATATATAATTATGGATTAATATCTTGTTGAGTGCCAAATTATAGTGTTATACAAAAATTATTCTGTATATTCTATTTTGTATATCATGCACATACTTTGTCACAGCGATATTCTCCAAACTTTACTCCACGTACAACTTGCTGGAATATGAGATTAGTAGCCACCTGGTCTTCTGTAGGATCATGCCATGGAGCAAAAATTTCTTTCCTAAAAAATAACCTCCAAGGAGCATTCCTTTCCTGAGCTCCTTGCTCTTTGGCATACTGTTCACATTGAGAAATAGCATCCATGACATGCTCTCCTCCACTTCCTAATGATGACACCTGAAATAGAAAGTTACTGTTCTATAAGAAAATTAAAATAAATCTATAAATTTCATTTTTTTCTCTTTTAAATTTTCCAAACTGATTAAGCTACTGAAACAGCAGTAACATATTTTTTTCATTAGCATTTTTCTAATTTTCTTCTATGATACTTTAACAACGTTATTAGATATAAAAAACTGAATGGCCACATATCATAAAAAATTATTATTATTATTATTACGTGACACCTCCAGAGAGTCCAAAGACTTATCGAGGGAGGGTACCCACTCTATAACTCTCTGTCTCCGCCAACTACAACGAACCGCAACTACCAATATCTACGGTAACACCATCTACCTCCCACCACCACTAGTATTTTCACAGACAATCACAAACATCCATGCCCACAGCAGGATTCAAATCTGCAGCCTTTTGGCTGGAGAGCTGATACGCTAACCACTCAACGAACCAAGCCGGCAATAAAAAAATTATTCAACTAGTATCAGGAACTTATAAATGTCTCCATAGCTCATTCAGTAATTTCCATTTGGTTGGAAAGATCATGTCTATTCAACTGAAGGTCAGATATCTTGTGTCATAAGTAGATGGCAGGATTTTTCCTCCAAGTAAATTGAATTTTTCCTCCCACAAAACAGGCAAATTGGCCAGAAGAACATACACAATGAACAGACATAGCAGGCAATGCAGAAAGGATTAAACAACCTATCATATGCAGTCTGAGAAGGTTTCTAAGAATTTAATTTAGTTGGCCATTTGACAATTTCTCACAAAAGGGATAATGGAATTCTGAACTTGCAAAAGAAGACAAACTGTTTTTTTTTTTTTTTTTTTTGTTACAGATAAAAAAAAAATTGTATTAAGAGATCATGCAAATAATTTCATATCTAAAATATCACACATTTAACACTGGAGTTTCTTATATTCTGAATAAATCTGCTATGAAGACCACTTAAAATTTTGCAAATAATAATAACATGCTAGTCCATGCGGTTAGCCTAGTGGCTGTGCAATTCGCAATGATATGCCTAGGGAAAGAGTGTCCTAGGTTTGATTCCCATCGGTGACGTGAGGAGCTGAAGGATCTTCCTCAGCCATAGCCAAGTTAGCCAGTCTTGGGCATGGACATTAAGGTTTTTTCCCCAGTTTATCCTGAGGTTTTTCATCCCACAAAGTAGGCAAACCGGCCTTGAGAACTCAACACTGCAGGACATAGGATATATTGGAGTGTAGGGCTGACCACCTTATCCTGTGAACAGTTTGAGGACCGATGATTAATAAACCCTTGACATCGCAAGGTAAAAGAGGGTATAAAGAAGATGAGATCAGATAAGATAACATGCTAGTATCAAACTGAATTGAATCTGACCCAGAATTTAATTTTCATTTTTTCTTATTGTCTAGATCAGTGGCATATATGCCATATCATGTGATTACACAACAAGTGAGTGAAGCACAATTTGTAATCAAATTTTTGGTGAAAGAAAACTCAAAGCTAGCTAACATTCAATGAAGACTTCATTGAGCTCAAACTTTGCCCAAGACTTGGGCACAGTTTGGAGATAGTGCATTATCAAAATACAAGTGGATTTGACTGAAATGTTGCATTCAAAGACAGCTGTGAGACAGTAAGCAACCTCTTTGCATTGCAATGTAATATCAGAAAAACACTCAAGCACAGACATTTTATTATGTAATCACAGTATTATGTAGACAACTATACTGAAATCACTCTCATCATAAACTGATTGATTTCAATTAACAATTAAAAAATAAATCCTAAGATTTGATAAATATCTCTTTCTGTATCTTTCTTTCAGCATTCTAAATTAGCAAAATAAATCAGAAATCATCTACACTGGAAAGCAGCAAAATAGTACTTTTACAAGAATTAAACTCAGTATTTTATTCTATCTCAGAAAATGACAATGTCATACATTCTATTTCCATAAAGGAAATCAGACAATCTAAATATTACATCTTTGCAAAACATAATGTAGCAAATTATGCATATATCCAAACAGTGCCAGTCTGGAGGAGCAGAATAAATACTGAATATGTAACTAAATATCCATATGAATAAATAATCTTCAACAAACACAAGCAACTTATCACTTTTAACATGATTTTAAGGGGGGGGGGGTCTTGCATTGGTAATTTACTCACCTTCTGTAATAAAGCATGGTTAGCTAACATAACTGACCACAATGTGATATTACTGGACTGCGCAACAGCATCTGACAAGATGTTATCTGCCATCTAAGTTTCATATCCAGGAATGTATATGAAACTTAGATGGATAAGAGAAGGCAAGTGCCACATGGCTCTTGCTTAGACTATTGGACTGCTACTTAATTTTGTATGTTAAGAACACCTAGACAAGCTTTTTTTTTAGGGGGGAGGGGAGAAATCCAGTTGTTTGCTGATGATAAAAGTACATGATAAAATGCTGATAAAAGTGAATCAAAGTGATGCATCATCCCACAAAATGATTTGAATAGACTGACAAAAGTAAAAGATAATAATTGAAGTATGGTGTAGTCGAGTATAAGGTTATGTATTTAGAATGAACAGATTGCAAGCTGTGAACTACATTAGAGAGATGGCATCTAATTATTAAACTTGTTTTCATTATATTTTGACATATAATGTCAAAGAGTTTTATCACATATATAAAGACAGCATATTTAATAGACATATGTGGAATTATAAGACAGGTGATTATAATAATCTTAGGTATCAACTTGGGACAGTTCCATGGAGGGAGGAATTGGAAGGGCAAGATATCATTAGTGCTGGGGAACTTGCAAAGGAATATTTATTAGCAGCAATAGCAAGCTGTATACCACAAGTGAAGAATAGAACACAATTTGGTGTAAAGTAGATGACAAACAATATCAAACAGGAACTGATAGGTAACAAAGAGGTTATGGAAGATATATAAGGAACAGGGTGGAGGACAGATATATGAAGAATATAAGATTCGGGCCAGGAGAGTGACTAGTATGGTAAGGAAGGCAAAACTGGAATATGGGAAGAGATTGGCCTTGAGATCCAAAGAAAATTAGCTATGTGGTCAGTAGGAGGAGAAATAATTGTGGAAGAATGACATTGTTGGATAAAAATGGAAATACAGTGGCTGATGCAAAGAGCATATTTGAGTTGTTCAATGAACACTATTGGAGTATTTCATCCTGGAGAAGTAGGTTTTAATATTAGAGGGACAGAGCAGGTTTGAGGTTTAGAAATGCAAGAGGAGAGCACGTTTCAAATATTTAGTACTCTGGATGTCAATAAAGCAATGGGACTGGATGGAATTTTGAGAAAATGTGCTGAAGAACTGACAGCTTGCTTGATCTGGCTTTTCAGTGAAAGCCTGGCTAAGGGAAAGGTATCCAAAGAGTAGGAGGAGGATAAGATAATGCCATTGCATAAGGGTGGTAGCAGACTGGAAGTGTCAATTAGAGACCAGTTTGTGTTTCATCAATAGCTGATAAGATCTTGGAGAAATTAGTGAGGGACCATATACAGCTTTAGGCAGATGAAGGTAATGTTATCTGTGAGAGTCAACATGGATTTGTTAAGGGGCGCTCTTGCTTAGTAATATGATTGCCTTTTAAAATAAGAGCAGTTGATGAGGAAAAGGCATATTCTGCCATTTTTTTGGATTTTGCAAAGGCATTTGACAGGGCATCACATGATAAGATATATTTAAGTCAGAACATGGGTTTAGATGTCAAGTTGGTGAACTGAATTCAGGATTAGTTATCTGAGATTTGTGTATGGAGGAGAGAAGCAATATCAAGGAGGCAGAAGGTTACAAGTTGGGTCCCAGAGGGCTCAGTACTGGGACCTGTATTGTTTAACCTTTATATCAATGCATCAATGACATTGTCAATGGATTGCAAGGAGATATTCAGTTGTTTGCAGATGATGTGAAGCTGGGAAGGGTAATTAGTAATAGTGCAGATGTGGTAGCTCTGCAAGAGAATTTAAATAAATTGAACAGATGGAATGAATGAGGGTGTCAGTTTAATGCAGCAAAATGTAAAGTCTTGAAGTTTGGGATACATCAATGAGAGGCTGCATACTCTATTGGAGAAACTGTACTGGAGGAAGTAGGGGAGACAAGGGATATAGGGGTGATGATTGACAGAAACCTAAAATTCGGGAACATATTGCAAAGGTGGTGAAGGTAACCCAGAGGATTGCTGCAAATATTGAGAAGGATGCTGATCTGCAGAGATAAAATAGTTGTCCCATTGTATAAAGCCCTAATCAGACTACACTTGGACTATTGTTCTCAAATTCTAGTAGTAAGACTTATACGTTGGTTAGACACAACTGGTAATTAGTTTACGGAATTAACAACGCATATAAAGTATATTAATTAAAGGTAACTTTAATGAATAACTTCTATATTTCGGCAATGTCACATTGCTATCTTCGGGGACATAAAGATATGGTATGTGCACTCAGGAACTAACACAAAGCAAATGAGGAAGAAAGCAAGAAACTAATATTGTTCCTAAAGTCCTAATGGTGCCCTCTTGCGGGCTAATCAGCCCAACTGCCAAGACTACCAAATTAGCCCGCAAGAGGGCACCATTAGGACTTTAGGAACAATATTAGTTTCTTGCTTTCTTCCTCATTTGCTTTGTGTTAGTTCCTCAGTGCACATACCATATCTTTATGTTCCCGAAGATGGTAATGTGACATTGCCAAAATATAGAAGTTATTCATTAAAGTTACCTTTAATTAATATACTTTATATGCGTTGTTAATTCCGTAAACTAATTACCAGTTATTGTTCTCAAATTCGATCTGGATTTGAAGGAGATAAATTAACTGCAGAAAGAGTGCAGAGACAGATAACAAAGATGTATCAGGACTGTACACTGTTAGTTATGAAGACAGGCTGAGAGAATGTGGACTGCAGAGTATGGTAGATAGAAGAAGGAGAGGTGATGTGATTGAAACTTTTAAACTGTTGAGAGGTAGTAACAGGGGAGTTCTTTTGTTTGGTGAAACAGGGGAAAGCCATCACTGAACATTACGAAAGGAAGCTGTAAGCAAGAGGGTGAGGAGTGGTTTCTTTACATGGAGAGTGTTTGAACTGTGAAATGTATTTATGTAAGTGATGGTTTCTGTGGGTAAGCAGTTCTGGAGGTAGTTTTCGGTATTGAGACCACATGTTTATTAAACAATAAAAATAAAAGAATAAAAAAATCCCGACAAGTTTCGTTCGTCATAAGACTTACATCATCAGCAGTAATGGTGTATAAAAGCTTAACACAACAATGAAAGATTATTGTTAATTAATAGTCAATTAGATGTTTTTTGACTTCACAAACTGTTCGTTAATTGAGAACAATGCTAGTTGTTGCCACATTCTGTGGCTCACGCGTGTTGTATCCAAGGTCCAAGGCAGTTGAATTTTTTATGCAGGCAGACCACACTTGATGTAAAATTAAGCCTTGATTTTTGTTGCACTGCATAGGGATTCTAAGCATTTTTACAGCTTTTTTAAATTTTCTTGTGAAACAGTTCTTATCAACATATGATATGTTTGTCTGTCTGTTGCCAGAGTACTTGATGGCCAGTAGTAGCTGTGTGGAATGCTAAGCCTGATTTGTGTTCCCTTCTTTTTTTGACGTCTTTTACACGTTCAACCATGCGGATCTCTTCTGACCTTCCGGTCTGGCTAATATAACAGATGCACAAAAATAGTGAATCTGATAGATGCCTGGTTTTTTCATGGGATGATGTGGAAGTTTGGTGGATGTAGGAATCTTCATAATTTTTGTAAAGGAAGAAAAGCCACTTTTATGTTGTACTTGAAGGGCAATGTAGCTAATTTGTCCATGACATTCTTGATGTACAGCAGCGTGATTGCATTCTTGAAATCTTGTTTTGATAAGAGAGTTGCAGGAGCTAAGGATAAAACATAGAACCTTCAGACATCTTAGCAAGTTTCGATATAGTCAGCCTCTTCACCAATGAACCTAGAAATCATCCAGTGGATCTTCTTGAAAACCTTTTCCCACCGAACATTGTAGGACTATACAAACACTGCATGGAAAACACTTTTTTCATTTATCAAGACAAATATTGGGAACAAAAAGAACAACTAGTCATGGGTTCCTCCCTCTCTCCAGCTTTAGCTAACCTTTTTATGGAAAATTTTGAAATAAATGCTTTAAAAAACTATCAAAAAAGACCAAAGGTTTGGCTACATTATATAGATGATGTTTTCATCTTTTGGCCGGGAATGGTAGTTGACCTGATTGCTTTTAAAGAGTATCTTAACAATATGCATCCAAATTCACTATAGAACTAGAAAAACATAAAAAATTACCTTTCCTTGATATCTTTATAGAAGTAAACGAAGAGGAAAACAGATTATCCTTTTGTGTATACAGAAAACTGACCACAACAGGAAGATTTCTTAATGATGCCTCACACCACCATCCATTGCAAAAAATAGGCATAATTAAAACTTAAAACCTTGAGAGACAGAGCATACAATATATCTAGCACACAGATGAAGCGAAATAAAGAATTATACTACCTGACACAGAAGCTCGCACTTAATGGTTTTGGACCCAAGACAATCCAAACAATTCTTAATACAGCTCATGCAACTCCCTTATCAAAACAAGATTTCAAGAAAGCAATCATGCTGCATTCCACATAGTTACTACTGGCCATCAAGTACTCTGGCAACAGACAAACAGGTCATTATGTTGATAAGAACTGTTTCACAAGAAAATTTAAAGAAGATGCAAAAGGATTACTTCCAGCTGTAAAAGCTGCTTAGAATCCCTATGCAGTGCAACAAAAATCAAGGCTTGATTTTACATCAAGTGTGGTCTGCCTTCATAAAAAATTTAACCTCTTCGGACCTCAGATATAACACACGTGAGCAAAAGAACGTGGCAACAATGAGCATTGTTCCAACAAGCATACAATAACGAATGTCTCATATTGTATTCGAGTTCTCAATTAATGAACAGTTTGTGAAGTCAAAAAACATCTAATTGACTATTAGTTATCAATAATCTTTGGTTGTTGTGTTAAACTTTTATACACTATTACTCCTGATGATGCAAGTCTTATGATGAACGAAACTTGTCAGGAATTTTTTATTCTTTTATTTTTATTGTTTAATAAACATGTGGAATGTATTGCCTGATAGAGTGGTGAGAGCATGAACAATCGAATTCAAGGAGTGGTATGATTAGACTTTGTGTTTTCTAGGATGGGCCTCTCATGATGAGGTCTTTTGATTCCATGGAGGCCTGAATAATAATAATGTTTCTTGTCCCATTTCATTAATGTTGCATTGATTTCTAACATGAGGCTCTTGGTATTGCTAATTATTAGTACAATATGACATTCATAAAAGTATCTGAATATCACCTTTTAAGAAGTGAAATGATATGAGCCAGATGTGCATAAAGTATTATTATTATAGAGATGACACTATGAAGTTCAAAGACTCATTGCAGGGGGGCCAACAATAACCATTATTCACACTGTGCTTAACACGTCCCCTTCAACTCATTCATTGACACAACACTTATGACCGCTTCTGGAAATTTCATTCTGATAATTTGTTACTCTTCAAGCAAGAAATCTAGTACTTATACCCATGCTAACTATACTCTTATAGATCTTCTGGAAGTGATCCTTGTTCTCTCCTCTCATCATGTAATGAAAAATTTATTCTGCTTCAATACTATAGCATCCCAGTATTATATATTTCTATCATATCCCAATTAATCTGTTCTCATATGGAGCATTCCATAGACCTGTCACCATCTTGGTCACTTGTCTCTGATGCCTCTTCATACCTTCCTCATCTCTGAGAAACTCAGGCAACCAAATCGATGTGGGGTAGTCCAAATGAGCTCATCTTTACTTTTCAGCATCTATTTTTCAATATTTAAATGTTTATATGAGCAATTTTGCCCACTTTTGCCTTATGCCATTTGAAGTTGAACTCTATGTCCACCCTCATCCCTAACCTCATCAGTTTCTTGTAGTTTAGTTCCTGTAATGTAATGCACAGCTTGTAATCTTTCCATTTTCCAAAGTGCAAAATAATCTTACACTTTGCCATATTATTGACAATCATCATCATCCTTCACCTACAATGCCAGGCTATTTAAATCACCCTGCAGGATCTCTATGTCACTTTTCTTCATGTTATAGAACTTGGAATACCAAAGAGGTTTGACTGTTTGATGGGACACTATAAAAATATGCTATTGGAAGTAGACAGTAAACTACTCAAACATTAAAGTTAGCAGTGGCTGATGGTTGAATATGATAGTGAGAAAAAAGTGATAAGCAATTAAGAAATGAGGATTTGTAGTTCCACATATAGCCTTCTCTTACAAGGCCAGTGATGAAAAAATACAAGAAACAAGTGGGATGTATAGCACAGAAAGAGAAGTTGAAAGCTACTGCTTGGGTACTCATCATGAATTATTTAATAGTAGCAGCATTGCATGAGTGTATTTCTTCATGAGCAGCTTCTTAAGTGTAGAAGAGAGTATGGTGAAGGAGGGATGACAAGTAAGAAATACATGAAGAATTAAGTTAACTTAAAGTTAATATGGCAGTAGGACTTGATAACATATCACTGCATGTCTCAAAAGAATGTTCCACAGAGTTAACAGCACCTTTAGCATACCTGTTTACCATGAGTCTTGTAACAAGGCAGGTCCCAAAGAAGTAGAAAGAGTAAAATTGTTCCACTTCACAAAAGGATGATAAGACTGAGGCTATAAATTACAGGCTAGTGTGTCTGGGGTTGTGGTTAAGGTGTTGGAAATGTTGATGAAGGCTAGAATTCAGAAATGAGTTGAAAATAGCAGTATTTTCTTGCTGATGGTCAGCATAGGTTTGTTAAAGGAAGGTCATGTTTTATCAATTTACTTATGTACTACAACAGGATGATGAATGCATTGGACAAGGGAGATGCATACACAGTGGTATACTCTGTACTTAGACTTCGTAAAGGTTTGAATAGATTGCCACCAACAAGTTGGTAACTCTGAAAAATTAAAGATGGAAACTTAAACTTACATGAAATAAATTTATTAGTTGTAAAATTTTCACCTAAGTATCAAAGACATCTTCAGTATAATAATAACAATGGAGCCATCTGTCATGAAGAACATATATTTTATATCCAGCATCTTGAACCTGAGCGGTTTGACTAGCATAACATGTAATCTCAACTAGGCATAGGTCTTTGGAAGAAAATTACTTTTACATACAAGTATGTTCCTTATACAGCAGTTATACAAGGAGAGCTGTGAGGTCTTTCTACACCAACTGAACTTAAAAACAGATCTGATGGCCTTCAGTTATTCCCTTTATGGTAAATATCATTATATCAATTTTATGCAAATTCCTGATTATTATTATTTATTGTATTTTTTTTTCATTGGGAATTTAATGACTGTCCATTGTTTAACTGGCACTTTTTTAAACTGACTTTTATTATAATTTATTTTGTTTTCCATTGTCTATTGTTATATTATACTGAAGATGCCTTTGATACTAGACAAAAATTTTACAGCTAATAAATTTATTTCATGTAAGTTTAAGTTTCCATCTTTAATTTTTCAAAGTATGGCAGCTAATGTACCTATATTAAAGTTGGCAACTAAAATGAAGTGGATGGGATTTGATACTAGATTAATGAGTTTGGATAGGTGATGGGCTGTCAGGCAGTTTTACAAAAAGACATGTATGGGAGTATTGATATCTTGAAAGTGGAAAGTCAATAGTGGTGTGCCAGAGAGGCCTGTTTTGGAGCTACTATCATTTAACTTGTATACTAATGATACTGGAATGAATTTAATTGGAGATATGCAGACTGCTGCATATCTCCAATTAAACTGTGAATGGGTTTCAGGCACAGTTTGATGAGCTTTGTGTGACAGTGTGCACCTGTTGTGATGAGTCTTTTGACTCCATGGAGGTTTCATGTTAATAATAACAGTACAAATACATAAAATTGATGGACAGGGATTGAAAAGGATGGCCACACCATCTCTCACATTTTGTAGCAACAGCTTCATCGCTTGCTCTCTCTCTCAAATGTGAACACATTATTATTATTATCTGATGCCTCCAGGGAGTCCAAAGACCCATCGAGGGAGGGTACCTACTCTACAACTCTCTGTCTCCACCACTCAATCCACCAACGAACTGCAACCACACCAACACCATCTATTGCCCACTACCACCACTAGTATTTTCACAGACAATCACAAACACTCATGCCCACAGCACGATTTGAACCTGCAGCCTTTTGGCTGGAGAGCAGATATGCTAACCGCTCAGCCAACCATGCCAGCTTGGCATTTAACATTGAAAGTTTGTGGTTCAGCCTGAGACATCAGTCACAAGTATTAATAAGCACTACCATGTTGTACACCTCAACATTCAACTTTGTAGTAACACAACCACCACCATCACTGTGGTAATTCTATGGATCTAGCTTTTTCATATGCCAATGAAGTAATCATCAGTCCCACAAACTCAACCCTATAGTATGAGTTATAGGATTTAAGAAACATGAAATTTCAGAATTGGCCTGGCACTCAGAATCAATTTGCTGCAGATGAAGGATTTGAGAACTTTGTAACAATCCAGTATTCTAAATCACAAATCATTTTGCTCTGAAATCAGAGCAAAAGCAAGATTCCCCATTTTTATTATTATGATAGCAATTTGGGGGTGCTTAAGGGTCAAAGCTATATAACTGAGAGGAGACCTCCACATAGCCTTTAAAGGAATGCGGAGAACCGACCAGGGCTTCTGACCTAATGCCCAATCCTCACCTTCGCTTGGTGCACCCTGTTGGGTATCTACTTGGATACTGAACGAATGAGGATGGGCTGGCAATTTGGATTTAGCCGACCAAATTGTATTCTTATTGGTTAAACCAAAATAAAAAATGATGGTACAACATGACAAAATTTCATGCCGGCTGGGGCGTCGCCCGGTTAAACAAGGCCCTCGTTGTTTTCGCCAGGGAACCAGGGCGAACAGCGAAAAACTTCCCTGGTGGACACAGGAAGTTAAAGAGGCAGTGAAGGAAAAGAAGAAAGCATATCAAAAGTTCCTGTCAAATAAGTCAGCTTGTGCTCTTAGAGAATATAGAGACAAATGCAAGAATGCTAAACACTGTGTAAAACTAGCTAAACAAAAGTCATGGGAGGACTTTGGCAAGAATATAGAAAATAAATATCAAGAAGGTGGCAAAATATTCTGGAGGTTGTTGAAGAAGCTTAGGAATGGAGGAAAGAGTACTGTAAAAGGAGTTAGAGATGATAAAGGTGACATGAAAACGGGAGAAAAAGATATCCTTGAGGTATGGAGTAATTACTTTGAAAAACTGCTAAATGAAACAAACAGTGATGACAGCACAGTGGTAAAAAACAATGACCAGGCATGCAGCCAGGAATACATATCCATACTTGAAGTAGAAAAAGCCGTCAAAGGCTTGAAATGTGGAAAGGCAGCAGGAGTAGATGATATTCGACCAGAAATGCTGAAGTATGGTGGTATAAGAGTCTTACAGTGGCTGCACTGCATAGTTCAGAAAGCCTGGACAGAGGGACGAATTCCTGATGATTGGAGTAGAGCTCTAATAGTACCCATATATAAAAAGGGAAATAAAACTGAATGTGAGAATTACAGAGGTATATCCCTATTGAGTGTTCCTGGCAAGATCTATGCAAGTATACTTGAGAAACGGTTGAGAAGAATAGAATTGTGGAAGGAAAGCTTGGTGAAGAACAAGCTGGATTCAGGCCAAATAGAGGCCGTCAGGATCAGATCTTCACTTTACGACAAATAGTCGAGAAAGCAAGGGAATATAACAAAGATCTGTATTTAAGTTTTGTCGATTTGGAAAAGGCATATGACAAGGTGCCAAGAGAGAAGCTATTCAATACGCTGCAGTTATATGGTGTCAATGGGGCATTATATCAAGCAATACTTAGTCTTTATTTGAGTTGTAAGTCAGCAGTTAGAATTGAAGGAAGTACAGGAAGATGGTTTAATGTTAAATCTGGTGTGAGACAAGGATGTACATTATCCCCTCTGTTATTCATTATCTATATGGATCACATTATGAAGGAAAGTAGTATTAAACATGATATCAAAATTGGAGATGTTAATGTCAGCTCTTTGCTTTATGCGGATGATGTTATACTTCTAAATAAATCTGCTACGAGTCTGCAAGATTCTCTGACTAAATTGAATAGCTGTTGTAATAAATATGGTATGAAGGTCAGCAATAAAAAGACAAAGACAATGAAAATAGGCAGAATCAGTGAAAATGTCAACTGTGTTGTGAATGGAGAACCTGTGGAACAAGTAAAACATTTCAGCTACTTAGGCACGATTTTTAATGAAGATGGTAAATTAAATATAGAAATAGACAACAGAATCAGCAAAGCTGGTATGGTGGGAAGCCAATTGAATAAATTCATATGGAATAAGAGAGAAATTAGTCGGAACACTAAATTAGCTGTATACAAGACAGTGTTCAAACTAGTTTTAACTTATGGATCTGAGAGCTGGGTCAGAAATAAAACACTTGACCAAAGACTAGAGACCGCAGATATGAGAAAGATTAGAGGCGTGAACAGATGGTATCAATGGTAATATCATATTAAAAACGAGGATATTAGGAAAGAACTTGACATTGTCAGCATCCAGGAATGCGTTAGCAGAGCTAATCTCAGGTGGTATGGTCACTTAAACAGAATGGGCGAGGAAAGATTAGCAAAACAAGTGTTCTCTGCCAGGTTGGCAGCAAAACGACCCAGAGGAAGACCAAGATATAGGTAAATTGATACGGTACAAAGTGCCTTAGACAATAGCAATATAAGATCTGATAATGTTGGAGTCTTGACAAGTAACAGACTGATTTGGAGGAAAATTGTAGATAGGAAGTTAGTAATGATGTAATTTTTTTTATGTAGTACTATCATATCCTGTACCCCCCTTGAGGGTACATGGCAGGAATTTGATTATGATGATGATGATAGCAATTCTATTAAAGGAGGAATAATCAAATTCGAGAATTTGATTATTTTTGAATAAATCAATGCTATTAATTAATGGCTATTAATATTTTTTATGTCACATGTATCTAAACATTTTTAAGAATATACAGTAATATAGTAAAGCACTAATAAGCAGAGCTTGACAAATATGCTTGCCCACTTGCTCATAGCAAGTAGTTTTCCAGCTGATGAACAGTCAAGACTGAAATAAACAGAATATTTTTTATTTAATAAAAAATAATTTCTAGGTGGATTTATTCACCTAGAATAAATGTACTGTCAGAGTAACCTGAAAGGAAATTGATCATTATGATAAAAAAAAATGATTTCCTAAACAATCTTTTTTTTTAATTTTAAGAAAAAACACAGAAGAATATGTGTAATATACAGGGCATGGTAATAAAAAATTAATGTAACAAATTATATTTTACAAAAAAAAAAATCACTTGGAGTGATTCTCACAGTGAAATGTTCTCCAAATAATGATACAGCACCAAAAATCACTTTTTTTGGAACTCCTCTTGATTTATTGGAACATATCATTAAAAACAGGGAAGGAGGATCTTGGAAAGAGTACTCGTGGTAATGTTGCATAATTTGTCAAGCAATGCTAATTAGATTTCAGTAAAAGGAATAAAGATTCTTTAGGGGGAGGGAGGGGAATTACTCAGGTTATTCATGGAATGCAGTACCTTGTCAAACAGAGCTATATAAAGAGAAAATCCAAACTGGTCTTTCAGTACAATTTTATCAGATAGTTGTGCACAGAGTTCCCTGGCTGTGGTGGCTGAGTCTGCTAATAAAGTTTTTGTATTACCATCCATAAAAGTGATTGGTAACATGAGTGGCTTTTTTGATTTTGTAGCCTGAAGTTCCAGCCAGGATGGAGGTTGTCCACGAGTACCATTCATAAATGTTCTCCTCAGACGGTCCTCGCAATATGGAGCATAACCTGGAGGGCCTTCACGAATAAAGTTCAGCAGATATTTCACAAACTGAAACAATAAACAGTGTTCGATTTAAACAAAAAATGTAACTGCAAAGTTATAAAACCAATTATTAACTGATATTTTGGTTACAAATGCTCAGTTTTATTTTTGTTCAGCATTTTGCACAACTTGGTGCTACATTCATGGAAGAATGCAATACAAGTTATTCTGAAGCACTTTAATTCTTTCTTTCTTTACATGTGCTACAGTATGCAACTGTTTCCTGGTATGTTTGTATAGAAAACTCTGAACTGGCAGCTGTACAGCCATGGCAAGAATAATACTCACAGCAGAAGTCAACAGTATGCAAGCAAACACAACGATGACCATAACATAAAATTCCATACAGTTAACTTATTCTGCATTACAAAGCATAAGAAACAGGTTCCTCATCAACTTAGGAGAAAACATAAATGGCAATTATGAATCTGGACTGAATACCAGCAATAGCATAGAACATGACTCTGGTGATATAGCTGCCTCATCACACTAATGCAACACCAGATACATGTTAAACAATTGTAGTTCCATGCAAAAATACCAGGAAACAGTGTACCACCACATCACAATACATAAGTTACATGCTTATCAAAATGCATGCAAAGTATCAAAATAAGGTGGCCTTTAAATTGCCATAGCAAGGCTATAAAATTATACTTTTTTTAAAGTAAAATTAAGTGATGATATCCACACAAACTATTCTGTGAATCAATCAAAGAATAAAAATTAAATAATTATTTTAACTTTTTAATGATTAATTAATCATTTATATTAAGAAAACTTGATCAAATCTAAACCTAATCTTCAGTACTTCATATTATAGAATTCTATATAATGTTATTTATATTCTTATTTATATTCTATTTTTCTTGTACTCTGTATTTGGCTGTGTTGATAATGCATAAAAGTGTTTATATTCAGGGAGATTTGATGTTGAAACATAGTGTTAGAGGTAATTATTTGAAAATTATAGTTTTATAAATAGTGTTAGTTATTAAAGAGTTTCAAAAATCAATTTAGAGTATACTATATGGCTGTTTTAGAATTATGGTAGAACTGTTGAAATTTAGAAGTTCATCTTTTGAAAGCCATTACATTAATTCTTAAATTCGATGACTCTTATAAGAAATAAGAGTTAAATTCTTTAACTCTTATTTCCCAGGTGGAAATAAGAGTTAAAGAAATATGAACTGTGGTAAAGAAATGTGAAATGTCAAATTATACTTGCTAAATGTAACTTTGAATATATGAATTGTTTTAACTAGATTTACAGTTTGCAGGTAAAAATGTAAAACTTTCTGAATGATTAATCAAGTTGAGAAACATTAGTTTTAATGAATAAAAGGTCTGATCTGGTCTAGTCTGATATGAGTCAAATCTGGTTAATTATTCAAAAGTTGATATAAACTACCCATAGTGAATTACTTAAAAATTTAAGACTATTATTATTATTACAGAAACTCCATGGGATCAAGAGACTCGCAAATGATGTGATCCCGCAAAAGTTCAATACAACACCTTTTATTGTCTTCACTGTCTGCACACTCATCACTTCAGGCAGTGAATGTCACATGTCCATATCTCCATACTAAACAACTTATTTCTCACTTCCTTCAAAATTTCAAAGAATAATCTATTGTCCTTGCATCTTCCCCTTTGTACTACCATTTGAAAAATCTGCCTACTTTCTATTTCATAAGCTCCTCAGAACAAATTTGATGTCTCAATCATGTCCCTCTTTCAATATACCTGCAATTACATTTTCTCTGTCTATCCTATAACCAACATTCCAAAATCTTGATATTTTTGTTATCTGCCTTCGTACCCTTTCTGAAGTTCCTTGTTCCTCTGAAATTCTAGTGATCACACTATCTACCAATATACACAGCAGTTCAGATGTCATCTGATCAAGGCTCTATATAATGGACCACTGCATCCTTATATCTGAATAGTCATTGTCCGACTCACTGGTGTGAACTTCTGGGTCTTCAATACCACAATGTCTTCACTTCTACATGCTCAATCACTTCAGGGAGTTAATTCCATGTGTCTTCTAATCTACCTACTAAACAACTTATTTCTTAATCTCTCAGTATCCCATAATACAAAGCGCACTTCCTTTCAGAGATATAAATTGCTAAGCATTATGGGAAGGGTCACTATCCAGAATGGTTTTAACCACGCTACCGGCCAGGACGTATATATACGTCCACATTTCCATGGATGCGAAGTGCATATTAAAATTGTAATACCATTGATATTACATTAAAATTTATGATGGATACGAAGCTTTTGAGGATGCGTATTTGATCTTTAAGGGCCGGTAAGGTGGTTAAGGAAGGCAGGTTAAATCAATGCAGAAGTCATATTTTTCATACATCAGTAGTAAAAAATGGTGTATTTCCATATTATTAAAATACTTTTGCATCAGAGCTAGAAAGTCATAACTTTATAACTGCTCTTATCTTTTCTATGAGTATTATGTAGAGAGCAAAGTCAGAGTACAAAAAGAAACTCACAGAGCAGGCTACAGACAACCCATAAGACCATTATTATGCTAAAAGTAAAAAGAAGAGGGTTAACTTTACAAATGCAGACAATGCTTGTGTTTGAAGCAGATGCACAAACTTCAAATAATGAGCTGATGTATGCAACATGGAGAACAGCACTATCACGAGTGATGTGAGAGATGCATGAGAAAAAAGGTTTGTTACACGACCTGGACAAAAATGTGGCATTAGGGAGATAGAATATTAGTACATATTGTAAAGGAATGTTCAGCTGAACTGTTCGGTCCTTATGTGGCTGTATAATTTGAGTCTTATCTCAGAATGATCCCAAAGGAATAAAAAGAATGCACGATAGTCCCATTGTATAAAGGTAGTGTAGAAACTGATGTAGAAGCAGACAAACTATACTTTTCAAGGAAGAGCATGGGTTTCTAAAGGGGAGGTCATGTCTGAGTAATTTGCTCATAATTTATGGGAATAAATTATGAGCAAATATTTAAGGAGAATGGTATACTATGATACTGTTGGACTTTGCTAAGGAATTTGACAGGACACTACATGAATGGCTGTTGAAATTAAAGACTACAGGAGACTAGAATATAAACTACTGACTAGCATAAGAGGACAGCTGATAAACAGGTATTCCAAAAGTGGTATATGGGGGATGTGAATCTGTCAGATTTAAGGTGACCAATGGTGTATCTCTAATCCCTGGACCATAATTGTTCAGATCCATTGGGAATGACCCAACAGATATTCAATTGTTCGCTGATGGTGCAAAGATAGACTGGGCAATCATGCTACTGATATAGAGCACTTACAGAATGACTTAATAAGCTGGAACTGCAGGTAAATGATAATGGCTACCAATTCAAGATTAGTAAGTATAAAGTGATGCACTTCAACATGATCAGATTTCCAATGACATATTTGTGAGATCATGCTTGGAGAAATTGATGAGGTTAGGGATTTTGGAGTTATAGTGGATAAGAAGTTCCATGATCATATAGCTAATACTGCAAATACAGCTTGAAGGATAATCATAATACCAAAACAAACAATGACATGTAAGGATAAGGAGATCATTTTGCCTCTTTTACAAAGGCTTAATATGATTGCACAGATTTGGTCTCCTGGGTTGTGAGGGGATAAATAAAGGCTGCAAAGAAGAGTTACAAAGATGATTATGGAATGTAAAATATGAGGGCAGACTGAACTGCAGACACTGGTGGACAGGAAAAAGACAGGTGATAAGATAGAAGTCTGTAAACTTTTGAAAGGGTATTTGATGAAAATACCAGTGGCAGCCCATGAAGCTTTAAGTGGGGTTGCTGCCTATACAAAATATATAATAAATAAATAAATCTATAATAAATAAATCTACAGATTTATTTATTAATAAATTGGTTACTAATTAGGAAAAAAATAATTTTTTTAAAATTATTTTGTATAGGTAGCACCCCCACTTAAAGCTTCATGGGCCACCACTGGAAAATACCTTTCCAGCTGATAAAAATTTTCATTATATGGAAGGTGGAAAGAAAACATGGGACATCTGTGGAAGTCGAGTTTGTGTAGTTAAGAAAAGGAGAAAGCTAGATCAACTTACCCGATGAAGTTGTGAGTACATCTAGTGAGAAAGTTTGCAGAGCAAATTGATTTTGACACTCATATAAGAAGTTTACATTTTGAAATTCTTACTTGATATTTTATTAGTTACATGAAACAAAACTTAGCTCTCCTATCTACTAGTTTGAATTTTTCAATGGCTAGATCACTGAAATACTTCTGAAAAAGGATATTTCTAATTACTGTTGAAGTACATTTTTAATCTACATTGAAAAACTCACAGTTCTGTGAAAAAGTTATAAAGATCTAAAAAAATAAAGTGGGACTTAAAATAATACTAATTATCCTTATAATAAGAAATTTAACTTTATTTACTAAAATAAAGAGCCAAAAGGCTTCAGTTAGGCAATGCAAAAATTATAAAAATCAAGTGGATATTAAATCCAGCATTATTTCAAAGACGAATATAGAAACTATAAAAGTTTCGTATGAAATTTGACCAGAGAGCTTACAGGAATACACTCACCAAAATTTACGAGTTACCCTAGCTGGACCTTATAGGAGACATGATCGCTATGCCCAAGCATCCATATATTCGCCTCCTACTGGTCCATTTTGATAAGGTTTCACTGGCCTGACAGCTGTTTCAAACTGGCTGGTTTTCATCAGAGACCAGGCAGAAACCTTAAGAGAGCAAACAAAAACTAAGGAACTTGAAATGTCGGAGAGGTGTATTTTCCGTAAGTGAACTCTTGGTCGGTGCGTAAAAGTATTTACTAACTCACAAATACTTGTAAATTTCAGGGAGTGTATTCCCGTAAGCTCTCTGGTTAAAGTTTGTAAAAAACTTTTATAGTTTTTATATTCAGCTTTGAAATAATGCTGGATTTAATATCCACTTGATTTTTATAATTTTTGCATTGCTGAACTGAAGCTTTCTGGCTCTTTATTTTAGTAAATAAAGTTAAGTTTTTTTATTATAAGGATAATTAGTATCCTTAATTTAATATAACAAAGAAAAAATGATTAGCAACTTCTTTTCTTTTAATATTTCACACTAAAGAAGTTATAAATCCTATAATACAAGTTTCTGCAAGTAGGCATTATCATCTCTGATAACTATTACTGAGTTTAGTCACTTGAAAGAAAGAAATCATTCTTCTAGTCCTATTTTTTTTTCCTTGCAGCATACTTACTTTGTCTGAAGGAGCAAAGCAACCCACACACAAAGATAAAAGTATCCATCCTCTAGCATGAGAACTTTTATTAGGATTGTTTGTTAATTGTTTACAGATCTGACAATAGATTTCATCCCTGAAATAATAAAAATAATCAGTTGTGTAACAGTTAAAGGAAATCAGTAATTAAGACAAAAAATTTTAAAAATTAATTTTATTATTAGAAAAAACTAGATTTTATTTGGTCATGGATAATAAAAAATAATGAAAACTACTAGTTTCAGCGCTAAAACTTGTGGCTTCTTCTGTGTAAAAAATACATCAAAATAAAAGCAATAAAGTTGAAATAAATAAACTATGACGTCACTAAACAAGCTATGTAGAAAGCATTGCAATATAAGACCAAAACACGTGGAATGGTGAAGGTAGCATGAGTTAGCTATTGTTCGACATTGTGTACAGACAGTTAGTTGAAAACTTGAAGTCTGCCATATGGAAAGATCGGATAAGTGATTTCCAAATATCATTTATTTACTCAGATTCAGTGGCAAGCCTTGAAGAAAGCCCTGATTGATTTAGCTAGAGAGGCATGTGGTGAAGTTGTCTCCAAGGATAGAAAAATTAGAACTCCATGGTGGACACCATGGAGTTCTAATTTTTAAATTTTTTTAATAAAATCTTTTAATAAGATTTTTTAATAAAATCTTTCCTCGCCCATTCTGTTTAAGTGACCATACCTCAGGTGGTATGGTCACTTAAACAGAATGGGCGAGGAAAGATTAGCAAAACAAGTGTTCTCTGCCAGGTTGGCAGCAAAATGACCCAGAGGAAGATCAAGATATAGGTGGATTGATACGGTACAAAGTGCCTTAGACGATAGCAATATAAGATCTGATAATGTTGGAGTCTTGACAAGTAACAGACTGATTTGGAGGAAAATTGTAGATAGGAAGTTAGTAATGATGTAATTTTTTTCGTGTAGTACTATCATATCCTGTACACCCCTTGAGGGTACATGGCAGGAATTTGATGATGATGGTGGACACAGGAAGTTAAAGAGGCAGTGAAGGAAAAAAAAAGAAAGCATATCAAAAGTTTCTGGCAAATAAGTCAGTTTGTGCTCTTAGAGAATACAAAGACAAATGCAAGAATACTAAACATTGTGTAAAACTAGCTAAACGAAAGTCGTGGAAGAACTTTGGCAAGAATATAGAAAATAAATATCAAGAAGGTGGCAAAATATTCTGGAGGTTGTTGAAGAAGCTTAGGAATGGAGGAAAGAGTGCTGTAAAAGGAGTTAGAGATGATAAAGGTGACATGAAAATGCGAGAAAAAGATATCCTTGAAGTATGGAGTAATTACTTTGAAAAACTGCTAAATGAAACAAGCAGTGATGACAGCACAGTGGTAAAGAACACTGACCAGGCATGCAGCCAGGAATACATATCCATACTTGAAGCAGAAAAAGCCAAAGGCTTAATATGTGGAAAGGCAGCAGGAGTAGATGATATTCGACCAGAAATGCTGAAGTATGGTGGTATAAGAGTATTACAGCGGCTGCAGTGCATAGTTTAGAAAGCCTAGACAGAGGGACGAATTCCCGATGATTGGAGTAGAGCTCTCATAGTACCGATATATAAAAAGGGAAATAAAACTGAATGTGAGAATTACAGAGGTATTTCCCTACTGAGTGTTCCTGGCAAGATCTATGCAAGTATACTTGAGAAACAATTGAGAAGAATTGTGGAAGAACATCTTGGTGAAGAACAAGCTGGATTCAGGCCAAATAGAGGCTGTCAGGATCAGATCTTCACTTTAGGACAAATAGTTGAGAAAGCATGGGAATATAACAAAGATCTGTATTTGAGTTTTGTCGATCTGGAAAAGGCATATGACAAGGTGCCAAGAGAGAAGCTATTCAATACACTACAGTTATATGGTGTCAATGGAAAATTATATCAAGCAATACTTAGTCTTTATTTGAGTTGTAAGTCAGCAGTTAGAATTGAAGGAAGTACAGGAAGATAGTTTAATGTTAAATCTGGTGTGAGACAAGGATGTACATTATCCCCTCTGTTATTCATTATCTATATGGATCACATTATGAAGGAAAGTGGTATTAAACCTGATATCAAAATTGAAGATGTTAATGTCAGCTCTTTGCTTTATGCGGATGATGTTATACTTCTAAATAAATCCACTACAAGTCTGCAAGATTCTCTGACTAAATTGAATAACTGTTGTAATAGATATGGTATGAAGCTCAGCATTAAAAAGACAAAGACAATGAAAATAGACAGAATCATTGAAAATGTCAACTGTGTTTTGAATGGAGAACCTGTGGAACAAGTAAAACATTTTAGCTACTTAAGCACAAATTTTAAGTGAAGATGGTAAATTAAATATAGAAATAGACAACAGAATCAGCAAAGCTGGTATGGTGGGAAGTCAATTGAATAAATTCATATGGAATAAGAGAGAAATTAGTCAGAACACTAAATTAGCTGTATACAAGACAGTGTTCAAACCAGTTTTAACTAATGGATCTGAGAGCTGGGTCAGAAGTAAAACACTTGACCAAAGACTACAGACCGCAGATATGAGAGTCCTGAGAAAGATTAGAGGCGTGAACAGATGGCATCAATGGCAATATCATATTAAAAACTAGGATATTAGGAAAGAACTTGACATTGTCAGCATTCAGGAATGTGTTAGCAGAGCTAATCTCAGGTGGCATGGTCACTTATACAGAATGGGCGAAGAAAGATTAGCAAAACAAGTGTTCTCTGCCAGGTTGGCAGCAAAATGACCCAGAGGAATACCAAGATATAGGTGGATTGATATGGTACAAAGTGCCTTAGACAATAGAAATATAAGATCTGATAATGTTGGAGTCTTGACAAGTAACAAACTGATTTGGAGGAAAATTGTAGATAGGAAGTTAGTAATGATGTAATTTTTTTCATGTAGTACTATCATATCCTGTACACCCCTTGAGGGTACATGGCAGGAATTTGATGATGATGATTTATTTACTCTCAATTCCTATTAAGTATGCCCTGTGCAAAGATGACCAAAGTAATGAAGTTGTCTTTAATGTAAGACATGGAGCTGTTATTCCACTCAATGCTATGGTATGTGTATGAAAAATGAAAAGCCAAGCCCGAGTTGTCTTCTCTGTTGTTGACATCTCCAATGTGTTCTTTCTTATCTCAAAATTTCTTGAGATCTGGCTTATGTAAGAAAGGTCACAAGAGCATGCAACATTATAGACTCTACTCTACGATGTTTGTAGAAGGAGTTGGTCTGCAAGAGAGCAGAATAAATTCATTAAATTGTAAACTACTTTCATTGGTCAGTATATACAACATGGCTTCTAAGAGAACTGGCATCATTAAAACCCTTCTTAACAGAGCACAAGCAATCTGCTTTGACCCTTTTCATCTTAAACTAGAACTGAACACTATCTGAGGAATGGTGCAGCACAAGTTTTGCTGATCCCAAGAACAGAAACCTGCAGCATATGACTGCTTTAACTGTTTTTTCTGGGATATTGTCTTACCACATATCATTAAGAGAGCCACTCTCCAATCCATCTAATAAATCTACCATAGCTCTCCATCTTACCCATCTTACCTACACAAAATGTTCATGTGGAGTCTATCAAATGCTTTTGCTAAGTGGGCACGGAAATGGGGATGTGAGTTTAATGTTGCAAAACGTAAGGTTTTAAAATTTGGAAAACAAAGATGAGATGCAGAATTTATGCTTGGTAAGGATATATTGTTGGAGGTGGAGGAAATAAGAGTTCTGGGGGTGATAGTGGATAAGGATCTGAAATTTAGGAGACACATAGCCAAAATTGTGAAGACAACACAAAGACTTCTGGGAATGATGCAGAGGACACTGACTTGTAGAAGTAGAGAGATTCTTGTTCATTCTATAAGGCTTTGATTAGGCCACACATGGACTATTGTGCCCAGATTTGGTCACCTGGTTTTCAAAAGGATGAAGAGATGTTGGAAAGGGTCCAAAGGCGCCTGACTAGGGTAGTTTCTAACCTCTGGAATGTCGAGCATGAGGAAAGATTGAGAAGATGTAATTTTCAGTCTGGTGGACAGGAGGAAGAGGGAGGGGGATATGATAGAGACCTACAAGTTAGTAAGGGGTTGTCATAGGATCAATGCTGGAGAAGTTCTACAGAAAATAGTGGGAGATCAGGGGAGAACCAGAGGTCATCCCTGGAAACTGTGTAAAGAGGGTGTGAGTAGGGGAGTGAGAAGTAGGTTTTTTCGTGCAGACTTGTAAATGATTGGAATGCCTTGCCTGAGAGCGTAGTGTCTACAAGGAGTTTGTGTTTAAGACACGGTATGATGAGCTGTGTGTGTGTGTGTGTGTGTGTGTGTGTGTGTGTGTGTGGTAAAAGGACCTCCCAGATGAGTCTTTGACTCCATGAGGTCTTGGGGTAATAATAATAATCACTTTATTAGAAAATGCAAGTAGATTACTGAAGCAAGACCTACCATCACAAACTCATGCTGACCATCATAGAGAATCACAAGATGATCAACCCAATCTTGAATTCCGTCCTTAACAACTTTTCCAACACTTAATTACTACAAGTATGCAGAATCGGGTTTTAATTAGAAACTTCTGACCCAGAACCATGCTTGTGTATAGGAAATATGACTTCTGCATTACTTCAAGTATTTTAATAATAAGGTATGACACCTTTCACTACTTGTATATAGGAAATATATAATTTCTACATTACTTCAACCCTGGAATCACTTCTGTGTCTGGCTCCCATTGATGAGACCTCAATAAAGGTTGAAACTAATTTGAGTAGTGGTCCTTTCTATAATGCTTAGCATTATATAAACCCAAAAGAATGAGTTCTTTGCATTATGAGATACTAAGGCAATTAGTGTGAAGTCATTAGCCTCTATATACAAATAGCTTAGTCATGAAGATAATTCACACACAAAGTTTGTTTGCTTATACTTGGATAAAGGATAAACCAAAAATATAATTTTTTGGCATCTTTAATACATTCTTTAAAAATATGGTGATAGATGCAAGTAGTGAAATCGCACGGTTCAGCGGAGCAATATACAGAGCAAAGTGGCAACTGGAGCGTATGGAAAAATGTGTACTGAATGTACTGACTAATAAACGGCAAAAGTCTGATACGAAAATAAGAGAATGTTCGTAAACGTAAATAAAATAAAGGAGCGAGTGCTGTATGGAGATTTGTAATTAAGAGGTGTGATAGTTGAGAGTTTCACGAAATTGTACCAGTCGGGTGTGAATATAAAGGACATCAGCAAATCTATTCGAGTGCAAAAATAGAGGGTGAAAGAAATGATAGTCGTGGCAGGAACAAATGATTTGAAAGAAGACAAAATAGAAATGAATTTTGTCTTCTTTCAATGCAGATCTGAGGGAATTACTTGAGGTAGCAAAAGAGAAGAGAGAGAGAGTTAGGATGGTGAGTATTTTGCTGCGGTATGACAGTGAAATGTTTAGGAGGGCCATAATTGCCAATGACTTTATGCGTGGGTTATGCATGGAGAGTGGTGTGGAATTTGTGGATGTGTGGAGTGAGTTCGATGGGCAAAAGGATTTATATAAGATGGATGGGTTACATTTGAATGGATTTGGCATACGAAAGCTTGAAAAAGTGTTGATGAATGAAGTGGATGTACAGACTCAGGGAAACTAGATTTATTAACGGAGGGGGGGGGAGTAGATATGCAGACTTTAGGGAGGCAGTTGAGTGTATGAATGAGTATAATATGCCCGAGCGAGTACGAAGGACAACAAATCAGAATGGGATAGTCAGTATAAGACATCAAAGTAGGGATGGGACTAACGGGCTTCTGCAATTCATGTATACTAATGCTAGGAGTATTAGGAACAAGAAGGAAGAGTTTTTGGCCTTGGTTGGCACTTCCAGGCCACAGGTTGTTGGTATTAGCGAAACATGGCTGAAAGAAGATGGTAAAGCTAGTGGGATTGAATGCAACGGGTATAGCGTGTTCAGGAGTGACAGGGAGAATAAAAAGGGGGAGGAGTGTTATTGATGATAGTTGATGAGTTGCAGCCAAGGAGTATAGAAGTTGAACTGCAGGATAGAGAAAAGAGCAGATTATTTGGTGTGAGATAGAGTCTAGCAGAACAAAATATACAATTGGGTGCTGCTATAGACCAGGTGATGGAATAGATGGTGGGGATAGTATGCGTAGGCAAATAGAAGAAATGAGTGGAAGGAGGGTAATTATTATGGGTGATTTCAATTATGGTAACATTGACTGGAAGGAGGAGAGGGTACATGGGAGGAAGAAATTGGATTTTATGCGGTTATTAAGGGATAACTATCTGCGACAGCATGTATTGGAAAATACTAGGGGGTCAGAGAGTGCTTGACCTAGTAACTGCATCTGAGAATTTAGCTGTAACGAATATGACCAAGTTGCCACCAATTGGTGAGAGTGATCACAGGGTCTTGACTTGTGAGGTGGCTAAAGGTGTGGAATTTACAATTAAGACAGGGTACATGTGGAATTATTGGGCTGGTGAGTATGACAAGCTTAGGAATTTGATTGGTTCAGTGCCGTGGCATGTAAAACTGCAAGGGCTGGATGTTGATAGTGCATGGGAGGTGGTTAAGAAGTGTTTGCAGGAGGCAATGGTTGACTGTATACCAAGAGTCCGAATAATAAATCAAGTAGGGGTTAAATAGATGAATAACACTATTAAGCTTGAGCTGCAAAAAAAGAAACAATAGTGAAGGGAATTTAAGGAGAAAGGTGACCAGCAGGTGCAGGAACAGTATAAAGCTCAGGCCAGGAAGGTAACAAGGGTGGTAAGAAAAGCAAAAGCAGATTATGAAAGAAAATTGGCCATGCAGGCTAAAGAGAATCCATCCCAAACAGTTTTTTCAATATGTTGCAAGTAAAAAGAAAAATGTTCATGGCAGAATGATTTTAAAAAATGCTGAGTGTAGGGCGGTAACCGAATCAGTCGATATAGTGGAATTATTGAGCGAGCACTTTGTAAAAGTATATCATCCAGGTGGTGACATTGCAGGATTGGAAGAACCAACAGCTTATACTGGAATTGTGATGAATGAAGTAGAGGTAAATAGTCTATTACAGAACCTCAATGTCAATACATCTGTGGGATTGGATGGTATACCAGCTCATGTTGTACGTGAAGCGGCTAAAGAATTGTCAGTGCCCTTGACCATTTTGTTTAATTTGAGCCTCGGGTCTGGGTCAGTCCCAAGGGGGTGGAAAGAGGGGAAAATAGTTCCGCTGCATAAAGGTGGTTCCAAGACTGCTGTTGAAAATTACCGGCCAATCAGCACAAAAGGAATCGTTATCAAGGTCTTGGAGAAAATAGTCAAGAGTAAAATACAAGATTGGATAGATGAAAATGGGATACTGTATCGGGGGCAGCATGGTTTTGTGAAGGGTAATTCATGCCTCAGTAACTTGCTCATGTATTATAACACAGTGACGGCTGAACTGGATAAGGGTAATGGGTTTACAGTGATTCTACTGGACCTTGCTAAAGCCTTTGACAGGATACCACATGGAATTCAGTAAAATGCAGCATATGGGGATGGATATAGGGTTGGTGAGATGGATAGGAGGGTGGTTGAAGGAGAGATATCAGAGAGTGGTTTATTCAGGAGTAGAGTCCACAAGATGGCCTATGACTAGTGGTGTGCCACAAGGATCTGTTCTTGGACCACTGCTGTTTAATTTGTTCATTAATGATATAGGAAAGGATCTGAGAGGACCAGTTAATTTGTTTGTGGATGATGCAAAGTTCGGTAGAGCAATAGTGAATGCAGATGACGTCAAAATTTTGCAAGATGATTTGGATAGATTGGAGGTCTGGGCTAAGTAGAATGGATGTCAATTTAATGTGGCCAAATGTAAGGTTATACATTTTGAGGTGAAAAGATTAGCAGCAGTTTACTACATTGGTGGAACTGTACTCCAGGAAATTGACGAGGCACGAGATTTGGGAGTGTTGGTGGATAAGGAGTTGAAGTTTAGGGGGCACATTGCAAAAGTGGCCAAATCAGATTATCAAATCACTTGGTTGCTGAAGAATATGTTGACAAGCAGAGACAAGCATGTTATTGTTCCTCTGTATCGAGCCTTGATAAGACCCCATCTCAACTACTGTGCCCAGATTTGATCACCTAGGTTTCTTCTTGATGGGGAGGAGGTTGAGAGGATCCAGAGGTGAGTGACCAAGATGATAGTAGGTCTGTGGAATGAACCTTATGAGAAACAGGTTGAGGATTTGTGGGTTGCAAAAATTGGTTGATAGGCGGAGGAGGGGAGATATGATTGAGACATTCAAATTACTGAAGGGTTTTTATAAAATTAATTCAGAAGATATTTTTGAGAACAGAGCTGGTTGTGGGAGGACTAGGGGACATCCATGGAAGCTGGGCAAAAGTGTGGTTAGTAAGGGTGTTAAAGGTGGGTTCTTTACTTTTAAAGTGGTGAATGAGTGGAATGGGCTGCCAGAATCTGTGGTGGATGCTGTGACAGTGAATGAGTTTAAGGCGAGGTATGATAGATACTGTATGAATGTCAAATAGTTGTGATGAACATGATTTGGGGTCTCCCTCGATGAGTCTAAGGACTCCCTGGAGTTGCCCATAATAATAATAATAATATGTCATCCATTTTCAGCATTATTAATATCTAGTCCAATCATCACTTGATACATCTGTGATTCATTATTTGTAATCCATCTTATCATTTGCCTCTTTTCTAGGTATCACACAGCATTATCTACACTAGTATGATATACTCTGCCAAGGTGCTCATTAAATAACTCCACAATTTGACTATATCCATTGTCACGGTCACCCTTTTTTTTTTTTTTTTCACTTGCTTGCCACATAGCAGAAGAAATTTTTTTGAACTTTCTTTGGCTTGGCTGGCCAATCTCCTCTCATCTTACATCTTTTTCTTTACTATGCTTGTCACTTTTCCAGCCTGTGTTTTATACTCCACACGCATCTGATCACCACTGATTGACCTACTTTTTCTATAGCATCTTTTCCCACATTGCTTACCTGACTTTTGCTATTCACTCATTGTACTCCTACTCTTTGTCTAACTCTTGGTATGCAGTTATACAATGCTGTCAGATAAACTTAATTCTCCATACCCTGTCAACCTATTTTCTGCATAGTTCATCAATCCACAGTATCAATGATAGGTAACTATTAAGCTTTCCATAATTACCAACCTTATAATTCTACATATATTTCCTCTTGACAGTAACCCTTGCCTGCATGACCACCTCTAAACCAGTACTACATGAGTACTCTCACCAACCAGTAGCAGTTTTGATACTTCATCCATAACCACATCCTGTGAGGATATCACCAAATCCAACATTCTAACATCATTTTGCATCCTTCATATTCTGCTTAAAATAGTTTTCCCTCGAAATGCAACAAATTCACCCTTCTTATGATACTCTATATCCTCTTTCCAGATCCATGTTTCTATAAATCTATAACTAGATATGCTATTAATTTCACTCTCACACCAAATAGCCTCAAAATCATCATACATATTACTATTTTCCACCTCCACTTAGTAGGTGCAATTCCAGTCATATCATTAATGATATTTTCTTGCCCTCCCCCTTTTTCCTTCCAGATTTTATATCCATCCATTTCTTTCCTGCTGGTATATCATCTTCAGTAAACCAAGTTTCACTTATACCAATTATCTTTTGAGCACACTGACTTAATTAACGCCAGTTTCTAATATTCCTTGCATTAATATGCAGATATACATAAAAATCCCACTCTCTTTCAGGCCATCCCACAAGCTGCTATATTACACCTCTCCCAACTAGGTCCACTCATTTGTTTGTTCCTTACTCTGATTTTTATTCATATCTTTCAATCATCCTTACTAACTTCTTCCCTCTCATTCATCAGTCAATCACTTCTACAGATATTCAATTTCATCCTCAACAGTTTCATCAACTCTTGCCAAAGTCCTTCCACTCCATTTCCGTTACTATATATAAATTGGAACAAATGAGGAGAGAGAGAGAAGCTGGTGACATGGATAAGAAGTCTGGTAATCAGTCATGTGCCACAGGACTCTCTGCACAAAAACGGGAATGACTGAATATGGGAATATCCAATCGTTTTCAGATTATGTATAAATTCTGTAAGAAGATTTAAAGACTGGTAATTTTGGCAAAGGATAATGGTTACCAGTTTGATGGTCAAAATATAAGTTTCAGCACTTTGTGAAAAGTAATATGTAATACACATATTGCCATGTTTTAATATTTGAAAATATTACAAACTGTATATTATATTGATGGAAATGGACTCAAAAGAAATTGAAGAGGACAGAAATTTGGCTGCGGATTTTATGAAATATGTTGACAAGAATGGATATGGAAATTATTACCTGTCTAAATCGCATAATAAAATCACTTCTGGACTACTGTGTGCAGATTTAAGTAAACTGAATTTTTTTGGGGGGGGGGGGTGATGAGGTGGTGAGGATCCAGAAGCAAGGGACCAAAATGATAACTGGCAAGTGGAGTGTTCCCTATGAGGACAGATTGAAATTGTGTAGGTTATAGATAAAAACATATATATTACTAAAAAGGTTTTATATGATAGATGAAATTTTCAGAAGACAGAAGAAATTTTCAATAATAAGAAGATAGAGAATAAGATGCTACCCATGAAAAGTATGTAAGAGTGTAGTTAGCAAGGATATAAAGGCAAGATTTATTGTGAAACAGCAAAATATAGATACATGCTGGCCTGGTTTGCCAAGTAGTTAGTGTACCTGCTCTCCAACCAAAAAGCTGCAGGTTTGAATCATGCCTATGACAGGAATTAAACAGACAGAATAGCTACTGAAAATTATAGCACATGTTATAATACAGGATATGAAATGCAGGAAGAAAAATCTATTTGTATCTATTAGAACTCAAGGAAAAAGGCACTGAAATTTTTTATCAAATAATAAATTATTTAACCAGTCATGAGAGGGTGGAAGATGAATGTCATCACCTGATGTGAGACCACCACCCTGTTTATTGGCCTGAAATGGCTTGAACAAGTTCCATGAGAAGTCTATATAGAAGGGTTTCTATATTAAAAAAAAATGAAAAATACAAAACAAAATATATAAAAATTGATAAAAATAGAAAAAAAATCCTTAGCCCACCCAGGTTTTATTCCCTCATAGGGAGGAGGTGAGGCTGTTTTAGCCCTATCTAACTTTTGGAGATGGAGTGGGCAGTTCAATCTCTAGAAATTTCTATCTGAGATAGCTGGCCTCAGACCATCATAAGCACCACCCAATGAGGAGACAACTGCCATGTAGCACTACCTTGCAGTTCCTAACCCTAACATAATATGTTATTGTCTGAAATACTGTGGGGTATATTGTTGATTTTCTTGAGTTTATGGGACAAAAAAAATCAAGTTTATGGGAGAAGAAAAAACCTGCTTGCCCATGCCAGAGATTGACTAACTCAGGAACCGACTGAAGAAGGGCTTATAAAAAGTTCCTCTATTTGGCGATTAGACTAGAACTTAAGTCTTTCTTCAGGCCACCTAGCACAGTAGATGCAAATGCCACTTCCGCTGAGCTACATACATATGGAATTCATTTACAATGCAAATAAATTATTAAAAATAAAAATTTTTGGTCTCATTTCAAGACCATCTTTAGTGAACAGAATTAAACAGACAGAATAGCTACTGAAAATTATAGCACATGTTATAATACAGGATATGAAATGCAGGAAGAAAAATCTATTTGTATCTATTAGAACTCAAGAAAAAAGGCACTGAAATTTTTTATCAAATAATAAATTATTTAACCAGTCATAAGAGGTACTGACCTCGGCAACTTCCCAAAACTGGGAAAATTTTAGACAATCATTTCTATTTAGGTTTGGATGAAAGCAGACTTCACAGTCTTTCTAATCGCAATCGTTCTCATAAAAACTGGCTTTTGTGTAAAACTTTAGTCTTATTCCAATGAATCCCCATGATAAAAGTTTAATTGATTGAAACAGCACTAGGAAATGATTAAAAATATTATTTAATGCTTCCAGTCTTTCATCTCAGTTACAGAGACATTGTCAGGGAGCACACAATGAGACTCGTAACACACAAGGCAGCACAAAACCGACTGAAACACATGGATGAAAGACTGGAGACCTTACTGTGCAGGGATGCCCTCTTATGGTTACTATGGACACATGTAATATAACTTTTATAGTTTTCTTAGATTAGCTACTTAGGTGGCACGTTTTAAAATTGCCTGTTAATGTTTAATTGCCATTCTGTGATCTTGTACTGATGATTCCTATGATATTTAGGTGAAAATTCTATGCTAATAAGTTTTTTACATGAGTTTTCCTTCAGTGTTATAATTCTTTTCATTAAGGAAACTACATTATCTGATCAAAAGTATCTGGGCACCCATCAGTAATTCGTAAACTGACACCTAGATGTCACTACGACCTCACTTACTGGTATAAAAGGAGGCATGGAACTGTGTGTTGTTCAGTGATAAGAAGTACAAGCAGAATGAATAGGTCAAAGGAGCTCAGTGACTTTGGACGTGGACTAGTTATTGGTTGCCACATCAATAAGAAATCTGTCAGAGACATTTCAACCCTCCTCAATTTGCCCAAGTCAACAGTTGGTGATGTGATTGTGAAGTGGAAACATGAAGGCACAACACAACAAAACCACAGTCAGGTAGGCTGTGTTTAATGACACACAGGGAGCGTTGAAGAAGGTGGTTTGTAAAAATCACCAGACATCAAACGAAACAATCACCCAGAAGGTCAGCAGTGCTACTAACTGTCTAGCCAGCTCCTTGACTGTGTGTCGAGAGTTAAGAGGAATGGGGTTCCATGGTCGAGCAGTTGCCCATAAACCAAACATTTCTCCTGTGAATACTAAGCACCACCTGCAGTGGTGTAAAGAGTGATGCCACGGACAGTGGACAATTGGAAACGTGCAATATGGAGTGATGAATCACGCTTTATCATGTGACAGTCTGATGGGAGGGTCTGGGTGTGGTGAATGCCTGGAGATTCCTGCAAGCATGTGTAGTGAAATTCGGAGAAGGTGGCATTACAGTGTGGGGGATGTTTTTCATGGAATGGACTTGGCCTTCTCATAACACTACACAGAAATTGAAATGCAGAAGGGTACAAAGACATTTTGACCTGTTGTGTACTGTCAATGGTGGAAAATCAATTTCCACCATAGACAGTACGCAATAGTGCTGTCTATGGTGGTTCATCACTATTGTCTGTATCAGCTGTCTATAGCTGATACAGACAATAGTGATGACTACTGTCTGTATCAGCATGACAATGCTACCTGCCATAAAGCAAGGTCTGTGAGGGGATGGTTTGTGGACAATAACATTCCAGAAATGGACTGACTGGCCCAGAGCCCTGACCTGAATCCTATAGAACACCTTTGGGATAAATCAGAATGCCAACTTCACTCCAGACCCCAATGACCCACATCATGAACTGCTCTGGCTACAGCTCTTCAGGAAGAATAGGCTGCCATTCCTCCAGAAATGTTCTGACACCTGGTAGAAAGTCTCCCCGGCAGAGTTAGAGCTGTAATAGAAGCAAAGGGTAGACCCACCCCATATTCTTGTCTACTACTGGAAAGTGTGTCACAGGGAAAGTCTGATTACAGTTTAAGTGGGTGTCTGGATACTTTTGATCAGATAGTGTATTATTAGGGATCTGGATTCTGAACTGTTATGAATAGATTTGGTCACCTAGGTTTCCTGGATATGTAAAACTGGTGGAAAAGATTCAGAGTTGAATAACTAAAGTGGTAACTGGTTTGTAGAATGCTTCCTATGAGGATACACTGAAAGTTTGTGGGTTACAAAGTCTAGATGATAGACAAAAAAGAGGGAATATGATAAAAAAACATAAGTGTAGATATTCAGAAATCTTTCAATTCAATATATCACTAGATGAAGCAATTGTGAGTGTTTGTTCCTTTGGTAAATGATTTAAGGAGAAATTTTATTGTATTTTGTCAATTATATAGTTGCAGTCAATTAAGAAACAACAGACAAAATTTTGAACAGAATATCTCTGGAATTAAATTTTAAAATTTAGAATTGAAATTAAACATTATAAAAACAAGCTAATTAAGAAATTTATTAATTAAAATCATGACATATACTGAAATACAAAAAGGGGGAAAAAATCCTGATAAACATACCTGAGTTCTTCTCTAAGAATACCATGCCCAATAATGAAATGAAGTTTCTCTAAGTTTGAGGTTGGTCTACTCTCCAACCAACTGCTATAGCTATCAGCTGCTAATTCTTCTTCCTGTAGCCGCCTCCTCACATCTTCTGTTAGTTTGTTTTTTTTCTTTAAGGTTAAGGACACAAGTTTGTTTCGAATGCTCCGTGGCTTTTGCCTTGTATATGCATCCTTTAAAGTAAAAATGTATTTCAATTCTGTAAGATGCACATTATTAGTAAAAATCATTTACTGGTATAATTTTAATATGAGTAACCAAAAAGTTCCAAGAAAGAATTTACTTAAATACAAAATGAAAATATGAAATATAGCTTGATGTTATACATGTTTCATGAATTTTAGGATTTTATTTATTTATTTTTGATAATGAAGTGTATTTGCATGAGTTTTGGTGTGAATTCTGCCAGATTTATTAGTCTAAATTGCCTTTTTAAGTATAACAGAATGGCAGTCACAAAGTCAACCATGCAGACATCGACCGGTGCTACTAGGTGAGTGCCACGAAAGTCACGTGGCATGGGTGACATAGACTTTTCGAAACTGATTCAATGTCTTAAGTGCAATATGTATGTATACATGGCGGAATGTAAGAGATGTGTTTGTCAAGAGAGAAAATGAATGAGAGAAACTATGGATTTGTCGGTAAGTGTGATATACTGTTGGACCACGATACAAGGAATGTGAACCTAATGGAAAAGATAGATGGTGTACATGAAAGAAACAGAACTGAAATGAAAGCTAGAGAAACTGAGGGAGTTAAAGAACGCAAAAGGGAGAAAGAATGCAAAAAGGTAGAAGCAAAAATTAGTAATAAGGAAGCAAAAGAAAGTATAAATGAGGAAATGGATGTAAGGTCTGCAGAATGAGAGGTAATGAGATTGCAGGAGTGATAGAGAGTTAAATTGTTGGAATGCAAGATTTAATGAAACAGCAATATGTGAAGTGATGTTAGACAGCTAGTGGAAACTAATGAAAGTGTGCAAGAGAACAGAATGAAAGAAATAAGAGTAAAATTAGAGGGCTAGTTACTGAGAGAGTCAATAAGGTCTGCTATCCAGGTGGGAGAATGAGTAGAATAATTAAGGTGTTGGATATGAGGAAGAAACGAGCAAGAGAGTTAGTTGTGATTGTAGGGATGAATGATCTACGTGGACATAAGAAGGATGTGAGGACAAATATCAGGAGACTATTGAGAAGAGTGAAAGATAACAGTGTAATAGGAAAGGTTGCCAGTGTATTCCTGAGGTATGACAATGATGATGGAGAGCCAAAATCATGAATGGTATGAGAGCAGAGCTGTATGAGGAGAAGGGAGTGAAGTTTGTGGGTGTATGGCATGTGTTTGAGGGAAGAATGAAATTATACAGGTGTGATGGGCTGCATTTAAATGGCTTTGGAGTGAGTGTAATGGAGAAAGTGTACTGGATGAAAGTACAATGTGTGGAAGTACATTGTGTGATGTGTGCAAGAGATCAGAAGAAAGAGAAGAAGGGAAAAATTAGGAAAGTGGTACTGAACTGGAATGCAGTTCTCTTTCATCATTTTGGGGCTCAGGTGGACAGCGAGACATGCTAAAGGGAGAGTGGATGTTGAAAGTAGCAGTGAATGTGTGTATGAAGAAGAAGTATATGGGTAATGTGGATAGAGAAGTTGAGTTTGATATATGTGGTAAGTGGTGATAAATGATTGGGCAGGTGTGGTGGGGAAATCACAACAAACATATGGCTTCGATAGGATTGTCTATAGACCTAAAAATGAACTGCCTGCTGCATTTGTTTACAAATGCCAGAAGTATCAGAAATAAGGGGGATGAAATGGTTTCAGTGATTGAGTTTATTCGCCCCAAATCATTGGAATAAGTGAAACATGGTTGAATGAAGATGATATCGTAACGGAATAGAAATGGAAGAATACAGTATTTTTTGCAGGGAAAGAAAGGGCAAGAGGGGGGGGGGTGCTGCTGATGATAGCAGGGAAATTAAGTCCACATAAGGTAGATGTGGAAGGGGTAAATAGTGGCAACTGTTATGAGGCAGGGTGGTGTAACTTAGAGGTTAAAAGAAAGACATTTAGTTGGATGATGTTATAGGCCTGGCAATGTGGAGGGTGGTGATGAAGAAATGTATAAACAACTTGGATCAGTGAACAAAGGAAGGGTGATTATTATGGGTGATTTTAATTATGGCAGTATAGATTGGAATGAAGAGATAGCATTTGGGAATAAGGAAAATCAATTTCTCAGGTCAGATTTGGGGCCATTGTTGTTCAATTTGTGTGGTAATGATATTGGAATGGGTTTAACTAGTGATGTGCAGCTGTTTGCAGATGATGCAAAACTACAGAGAGCAATGCAGAGTCAAGCAGATGTTATAGCCTTACAAGAGGACTTGAATAGAGTGCATAAATGGGCAGGTAAGTGGAATTATTTGTTCAATGTTGCAAAGTGTAAGGTTTGAGATTTGGTAAGCAACAATGGGATGCAAAATATACACTTGTGGGGAAACTTTAATGGAAGTCGAGGAGATGAGAGATCTAGGAGTGATGGTGGACAAGAATCTGAAATTCAGGGGCCACATTGCACAAGTTGTGAAGATGTCACATCAGATAATGGCAATGATGCAGAGGACCCTAACATGTAAAAATAGAGAGATTATGATGCCACTGTAATGATGGCATCATATGATTATCGTGTATAGATTTGGTCACCTGGTTATCATGGTGATGAGGATTATGCTGGAAAGGGTCCAGAGAAGATCCACAAAAGTGGTCACTGGTCTTTGGAATGTTGAGTACAAGGACAGATTGAGAGAATGTAAGTAGCAGGAAGAAGTGAATAGGAGGAAGTGGGGGGGGTATGATTGAAACATATAAGCATGGAATATTGAAACATATAAGTATATTAAACATGGAGGAGATTTTTCATAGAATGGGGGGGGGGGGTAAAACAAGAGGCCATTGCTGGAAATTGTATAAGGAAGGTGTGAGCAGAGGAGTGGATTCTTTGCATGGAGAGTGGTTGGTGAGTGAAATGAATTCTCTGAGAATGTTGTGGGTGTTGACACATTGAATCAATTTAAAGCATGGTTGGACATGCATTGTGTGCTATAGTATGTACCTCCCACGATGAGTCTCTGACTCCATGGAGGTCAAATGTTAATAATAATAATAACTTACATTCTTCACCAATGATATTGCCTCTATCCACTTCCATCTTGCCATGTCTCCAATAGCTGAAGTCTTCCATAATGATTCTTTTGGTCTGTACCAATTGTGTCAATCTGCCCTCTTTACTATTGTGCACAAATTTGGTCACCTGGGATTCTTGGAGAAGAAGATGCAGTGGAGAAGATTCAGAGGTGAGTGAAGTGACCAAAATGGTGAGAGGTCTGTCTAAACAATAATCCCTATATGAGGATAGCTTAATGGTGTGAGAATTGCAAAGTTTAACTGAGAAGCAAAAAGGACAGTGATAGAAACTGTCTATCACTGTCAGTTCAACAGGGGGTTCTACAAGACTGACATGTAAGCCATTTTTCAATACATGACAAGTAGAGAGAAAGAGAAAAGAGGGATCAGCCTTGGAATTTGTATAAGAGTGTGGTGAGTATGAGTCTGAGAATTAGGTTTTTCTGCTTAGAGAGTGGTGAATGACTGAAATGAATCACCAGAAGTGGTTGTGAGTGCTCTTAGACTGAATGAGTTTAAGATGAAGCATATTAGGTATTGTGTGAATAATGGTTAGTGTGGGTCTCCATAACAAGTCTTCTGACCCCATGGAGATGCATGTGTAGTAATAATAACAACAGTAATAATGTTTCCTAAATAGAATGGAGAGAGCTCCTATGCACACTATTGATGTCTCTTTCTTCAATTCTTTCATTCATGACCTCAAGTCTACTAAAAAATCAACTGCTTTATAATTCCATTTCATTCAATAATATTAGCAAATAAAATTGTGTAAATAATGCAAATACTTACAGTATCCATACCCATAAGTTGAGCTTCCTGAAATTCCTTGGTCTTGATAAAATTGCGACCTAAGGTTGCTGTTACTTTACTCATTACAGATGTCGTATCCTAGAAATACCAGTCAATTATTTATTCAAAAACAATGCAAGTCTTGCTTATCATAATAAACATGAAAAATGAATTCATTTACTGTTAGGTAAACAGAAAGTAAACAATCACTTGCCCTTTCCATTGTATGGAATTTTGGTTCTGGCATATCTCCCATGAATCTTAAAATTGTTACCCATAATGCAAGTGCTGCCTGAAAATAGAAATAAAATAACTTTACCACTTCAACTTCACATTTTTAGATGCAAAATTTAAATGTAACAATTCATCATTAATAAAATTTATATTTTATATATTTTTATCAATCCCAAACAAAAAAGATTAAGAATCAAAGCTAAATTAGTAGCACTGGTGAATTAAAAGTTGTTGAAAAATATAGAGACACCAGAATATCTAGTATTATAATTTGTAGTTAATGAAGCCACTTCAGGTATGTAGTAATTACCATGATTTCTCTTCTGGTGATAAAAATTATTTATTATTCAAATCCTATAATTTTATCCTAAAAAAACTGTTTACCTAGTTTAGTACCTCTATATCATAGCTGGAAGAATGAAGGAATTGTTATCATCAGGTACAATATGATTTGTGCATGTATGTGCTATCAGTGGGTAAATGAGACTGAAGCATGGAAACCAAAGTTGATCCTAACTTTGGTTTTCATGTTGTAGCAGCCTTGTTGCTACAACCAGCAGACTGTGCAACTGAGTATGTTTTTTTTTTTTTTTGGTATATTTATACCATGTACAAATAAACACAGTGTTACTCATGGTGCCAATAAAAACGAGAACAATGGTGGCCAGATATCATTGTTCATGGAGATTTGAAATAAGGACTTTGAAAGATGTAGTTTTTCCTATGTATTAATTGCTTAGGGAGAATGAATTATGGTATGAGAGAGAGAGAGAGAGAGAGGGTCATAAGTACCTTGCAAACCAACCAGAAATGTAAGATTTCTCAGAAGCAAGAAAATGAAGTAATGGAAGTTAATGGAAAGCCATGAAATTGAGATTGTTGAGAATGGAGTTACAGAAGTAAATGATTGTGAAAAAGAGTAAGGCTGATGGTGAGAATAAGTGCAATAGACAGGAAGGAAAAAAGTGCGATTGACCAGGCAAAGAGATAGCGAAGAGCAGTGAGAAAATAATTCAGGATATGAAAGCAGAGTTGGTGAAGATGAGTCAAGAGATGAAGTGATTGCAGAAAGAGAATAACAGATATTTATGGATAAGAGAGGAAGGCCGCTATAAAATATGACAATGTGAAAGATGTGTTGAATGATTTGAGAGTAGCCATGTATGGGGATTCAAGTATTAGACGCATGTTAATAAGAAAGTGCATAAGATTTGCTTTCCAAGGGGTAGATTGAGCAGAGTAATTGAAGTACTAGATATGAGGAGTAAGTGAGCAAAATAATTGGTAATGGTGGTAAACATGAATGATCTGGTTGGTAACAATAAAAATGTAAAGGATGAATATCAGAAGGTTGCTAAGAAAAGTAAAAGATAATGGTGTGGTAGGAAAGGTAATTGCCTTGGTATTACAGTGATGAGTTGAGATAGTGAGTGAAGATTATGAATGGGATGATAGTAGAGTTGTGTAAGGAGAAAGGAATTCATTTTTTAATGTGTTTGATGAATTTAAGGGATGGCTGGATCTCTATAAAAGAGATGGGGCTACATTTAAGTGGATATGGTGCAAGTCAGCTGGAGAAACTGTTGCTGCAAGAAAGAGCAATGACTGAAGTGAATACAAGAACTAAGGATGTTACAAATGGTAGAGGTGATGTAGAAGAGTAGGAAAGTAGGGTAGGAGTGCTTGTGAATGAAATGTCAAATGGCATCAGTGAAGGGAATGGCGGAGGGGAATCAGGATGGATAAGGAGACACTGTGTGAGAAGAGTGGATGATAGATACAAGAGCAGATGTATGTCTGCACAAGAAAGGATTGGGATGACAAGGGATGTAAGGGAAACAAACAGGTCTGAGAAGAGGGGTAAGATTAGTGATTATAGAGAAGAGTGGCCAAGTGGGGGGAAGAGTTATGGAGGAGTTATATCTGAGGAGTAGGATTAGTGAGGCTTGTTAAGAACCAGAAATAAGCTAGTATGTATGTTTACAAATACCAGAAGTATTTTGAAATAAAGGAAATGAAACTGTAGCATTAATATTCACCCAAAATTGTTGGAATAAGTGAGACATGGCTAGATGAAGATGACATTCTGACAGGAATAGAGATGGATGGATATGATATTTTTTGTGAAGACAGACAGGGCAGAAAGGGAAGAGGAGTGCTGCTGATGGTAGCAGAATAGTTATACACTTTCAGAGGTGGGGAGGTGAAAGAAGCAAATAACCAAATATAGATCTGGTAATGTGGAGGGCATTGAGAATGAAATCTATAAACAAATTAATCTGGTATAAGAAAAGGGTGGTCACTATGGGTGATTTTAATTATGATAATATCAATTAGAATGAGGAGACGGCATCTGGGGATAAAGAGAATGATTTTCTTAAGTCTACTGAAGATCAACTAACTTAGGTAGTATGTAACAGAGGGTACACAAGGATCACAGGTCTTGGATTTGATTATGAGTTAAAGAAAGTCACTGTGAAATGATTACTAGAGTGGTGGCCAGCCATATGAGGACTTCTGTGAGAAAGGGATGTGCATGGAACTAAAAGGCTAGTGATGATGACAAGCTCAGGAGATAGCAATATCATGAAATGAGGAATTGGATGGAAAGGAGATAAATGCTGTTTGGGACCTGTTCAGAAACTGTCTGGCAGAGGCAATGTCTAAATGCATTCCTGAAGTTAGGAGATCAAATAAGGTAGGCATGAAATGAATGAATGAAGTGTTGAAGTATGCAGCTTAGATTTATTTATTTAGCATATGGCATAATAAAGACACATGACATCAAAATATATAAATACATATTTGTGCAGACAATAAAAAATGAGACAAGTAATGCACAAAAAGTCACTAAAATTTTAAGTCTAGTTCAGCTAGCCATTCAAGAGCTGAAGGATTTGCCTCAAAAAAGTCTCTCAGGTCACCAGGGTAGGCTCTTATGCTGCAGTCCTCCACAATGTGCTGGATGGTTTGGTTTATGGCACCACAGTCACACTGGGGTGTAGGTGATCTTCTCCACTTGTATAAGCTGTCTGCACAGATACCATGTCCTGTGCATATCCTATTTAAGCTTTTCCATAGATGACATGGAAACTCAATCCCTTTCGGATTTTGGTTGGGAAGGATATACTTGTTTATGTCTGGTGGTGATTTTTCTTTCCAAGTTTCTATCCATTTCTAATTAATATTGAAATTGCTATTTACTAGTTCTTCAGCCAGTATTAGTGGAGGCTGTCAGGATTTAAGGCAATTTATACTTATATATGGGAGGTCTTCATGTATTGGTAATTTATTTTTTATACTCTTTTACTAGAGCATCTTGTCTGCGCAGGTTCGGTGGTGCAATATTGCTCAAAGTTGGAGGCCAGTAGAGGAGAGTGGATTTGACACAACCTGCTATTGTCCTCATTGCTGCATTTATTTGCATGTCGATTTTCTTGATATCAGGACTATTTAGCCACACTGGTGAACAATATTCTGCTGCAGAGTAGACTAGGCCCAATGTGGAGCATCACAGTGTAATAGCAGAAGACTTACCCCATGTAGAACCACACAGTTTTTGTATGATGTTATTAAGGGTTCTGATCTTTAAAGAGATATTCAGATGTCTTTTGAAAGACAGTGTTCTATCTTTCAAAAGACATCTGTAGGTTTAGATATTTAGGGAAATCTTGGTGCTGCAGCAGTGTGTTGTTAAAGCTGACCTAAGTTTCCTATTTGCCAATTTGGTGTTTAGATGAAAAGAGTGTAGCACAGAAGCAGCCTACCTCACAGCGCTGTTTAATAAGGGTGCTCGTTCAGCCATATTGTGGTAGGCAGCGATGCTACCATAGCATGTGCAGAAAGAAGTTTTTCCAAGCTTAAACTGATTAAAAATTATTTGCGAACAGCAATATCCCCATAGAGCAACATTTAATTAATATTATTATATAATCATTTTGCATTAATGTTTCTCTTGTAATAAAAACAAAATAGCAATTGGAGATTTTCTTATATTTTTGTCTTATAATCCATCAGGAACGATATTTAATTGTTTGCCTCAGGGTGCGATCTAATCTGGCGATGGCCCTGCGTACGTATATGTTTTCCTGATGATGACTTCAATACAAAGGTCGAAACATCAAATATTATTTTCTTAATTATAAGTAAAGTAACTATTCCAACGTTTTTTTTTTTTTTTTTTTTTGTCTCCATAAATTCTTCACTATGAATGCTGACCACTGTGTAACCTTAACAGAAAGAATTATAATACAGATGCTAGTGAACATTCAGATAGCCATTTATTTATCTGCTTGCCAATCGCTTATGACAATATATTCAGACAGATAGTTTTGCAAGTGGTTGCTAATAGTTGATTGCGTATGTCATCAGTGAGAAATATGGTGTTTATTTATGTGTGAGTTTTATTTTTTCTACCAGGTCCATTGCAACTAAAAGTATGAACAAGAAAAGAATAATAAATTCAATAAATCAACAATATAAATGAAATAGTTTGTATCCAAGACATTCATTTAGTGAATATCTCTGATGAAGTTTACATGCAAGTTTCATTATTAATATAAATGTTTCATAGATATAATGAACTTGCTATATATATATGTTAAAGATACCAAGCTATTTTAAACCTGGTTTTACTCCATTTCCCAAGTAAGCAAACAGACAAACAAGTCAAGTTTGCGCCTGCAAGTGTTGCAAGTCTAGCTGACCCCGCACGTAGTGCAAGACCAAGGCAACTCATGGTAAAAAATACTTTCTACACACACACACACACACACACACATATATATACACATACATATACAAAGAAAAATATTTATTTTTATAAACATTGATCATCAGAGTGAAGTCACAAAAAGAAAACATGCAGTCATCCCATGCTGCATGAATAGAATAACACAGATGTTACAAAGTGCCATCTTTCTGTTAGTCTCCGTCCAGAAACCTGATACTATTAGGAATCAGTGGAAAGTAATGTAGCTAGGTTCTTGGCCCTTCACAAATTTCTAGCTACATGCTACACAGTCATTGACAAAGCAACAAAAAAGCTTAGCAAATGGGCAAAGCAGGGCATGGTTCAATAAGATGCAAAAGTAAAGAGACAGTGTAAAAAGAAGAATTCAGTAAATTAAAAATAAAATAAAATTATATCATTTGTATAAAATTGCATTTGAGTACATATACAATTAATAGATTATTCATGAAAATGAATATGAAAAGTATGTATAAAAAAGAAAGAATAACTTAATTTTTTTTTTAATACACAGGACTGGGATAAAAGAATGAAAATATTACGATATTTAGGAACAGAATTTGTTTGTGTTGGATACATTTAAAATACTTGTGACTGCTTGGAGAACATTCCACTGAATGTTCTTGTTTTGTTTACACTTTGTAGTTTTCATGCAACTGCATTAGTGATTGCGAGTGATAATTCATGTTAAAATATTGAAAAATGAGAGACTTCTCAGACTTTGAAAGCAGGCAATTGTTGGTGCATGTTTAGCTGGAGCATCAGTGACAAAAACTGCTTCATTATTAGGTGTATTGAGATCAACATTTTCTAAGGTTATGTCAGCATGCACAGATCATGACAAGACAACATCATGAAAGAGAAAGAGTGGACAAAAATGAAAAATGACAGAAAGTGATCGTCACACACTGAGGACTATTTCAAAAATTCACAAAACTGCTGTAGCAGAGGTAACAGCAGAAGTGAATGTTCATTTTGTAGAACCTGTTTCTACAAAAAACTGTTTGATGTGAGCTTCATAAATCCAATATTCACAGTAGAGCTGCAATTGTTAAACTTCTGATTACTGAAAAGAATGCTGAGATGCATAGATGATTGGTAGTGTCATGACTGTCACACCTGGACATTAGAAAACTGGAAACATGTGATATGGTCAGATTTGATGTTCACAAGATTTCCTACATCAGAATGAGTTTATATTTGGAGAGCACCTAAGGAAGCCTTCATTCCAGAATGCATGATTCCAACAGTAAAACACAGGGGCAGTTCTGTAATGGTTGGGGCAGCAATATCATGGGTATTCTGTTTGTCCCATTATTACTCTTCATGACAGAATTACTGCATGTGGTTATTTGGACATTTGGGGTGATCAAGTACATCCTATGATCCAAATGTTATTTCCAAACAGCAATGCAGTATTCCAAGATGACAATGCCCCCATTCACACAGCTTGGACTATACAGTGGTGGCTTGAAGAGCATGAAGATGAACTTCAACATCTTCCTTGACCAGCACAATCAGATTTAAACATTATTCTACTACTGTGGTCAGTTTTGGACAAGAATAAGAAACAGAGATTCCCACCTTCAACATCTTTAAAACAACTTCAATGTTCTTCAAGAAGAATGGTACAAAATTCCATCAGAAACTACTCAAAACATATTTGAGTCCATTCCAAGAAGGCCGGAATTGACTTTTGCCTTCAGGCTGTACTGAAGGCAAAAGGCAGCCCAACATCATATTAATAAAGAAATATGTATAACAAGTGTTTTTCCATTATTTTGTCCAACCCCTGTATATCTATAACACACACACACACACACACACACACACACACACACACACACACACACACACACACACACACACACACACACACACACACACACACACACAATAAATACTATGTGAGAATTGCATTTACATCATATGAATAATGTTAGATTATTAGCAAGAATTTCGAAGTCACCATTTCCAAAATTTTGAAATTTTTAGGCTACTATTATGATTTAGATTAGGATGACTGCAAAGAGCCACATAGCAATCTCTGATGAGTCTCAAATTAGAAACTGTGAAGAATATTGTTGTGTTGTCCTAAAGGATCCTGTGGCTAGTAGAAACTTAATGCCCTGCAATACCAGATTTTTGAGTTTGGAGAAAAAAAAATGTATATATTTATTTATTTATAGCATTTTTGCAACTAAATGAGCCAAATGGTCTTTTTCCCATTGGCTAAGTTTGTTTATTGCTGTGTTAATAACAATGCTTACAGTTTCTTCCCAGTTCTAATAGAATTATATGGCTGAAACGCAGTAGAAAGAAAGCACTCGTCAATTCATTCTCCTTTTCTAACATTCATTCGGTCTTCTCTGACGTGATACCACGAAACATGTCTTTTACATTAAATTCTTTTAGTTTTATGTAATTTAGATGTATAGAAAGTTCACTGAGGTTTGAATGTGCTTTTATGTGCATACTGTAAATGTGGCATTTCGATATTTTAAATACAGTCATACCCCGAAGTTACGCAGTAAGTGGGACCAACCAAAAGCATGCAAGTCGAATTCGTGTAACTCGGGTATAATTTTGCATACAAACATACAAAATATTAGTTAATTGGAACCAAAGGTTTACAAAAACACCTATTTTTTTAAGAAATATAATCATAATTGTAGTTTTGCATACATAAAAAAAAGAAAGTTATTTCGATGTCAATGGTTTCATAAAAGCTAATAGATTCGTCTGACGGCATAATGTCTTTTTCTTGTCATGCAAAATTTCTTCATAGCAAGCTAATGATTTTTTTATTCCTTACCTTGTGGCTACAATTTGTTCCTCATTAAAATCTATGTCCTCCAAAATCTGTAAACCTTTCCTTTATGATTGTTCTTACTGTGGATTCCTGTAGATCGAACTTCTTTGCTAGCTCACAAATTTTCATTCTGCCTTCAAAATACTTAATAATGTTGAGTTTTGTTTCCAAAGTCAATGTTTTCCTTTTCTTGCTAGCTGTAGAAGAATTGGACTTGCTTCCTTTGGATGACATTATAATTTTTTATGTGATAAAATTTTTATCAAGAACATAACATTAAACAATCGCAAGGTTTGTAGACTATAAAAATCATGTATGAATGGAGACCGCACGAAACACGTCAGTGCTTGTTCATAGCATGTGCGGCCAGTGAGGAAAGATACGACTAGTGGAGAGGTGTGAAGCGGGACTGGAATACGTACATATAAGAAACCGCATATCTCTTGATTCGCATAAGTCGGGGTATGACTGTATTACATCAATACAAACAGAAGCTTAAGCAGATTCTTTCAAACTTGGAAACATAATTTTGGAAACATAAAACGAAGTTTGTTTTATTATTACTATTAATATTACAATATTAATTATTTTTTAAACAACTTTTACGCTTACAGCGTAATCTTACATGAATTCATGTAAATGACTGTCTGGTGCAACACACACACACACTCACTCACGCACGCGCGCGCGCACACGCACACAATCTACGAATAATAGTCTGGACACTTTAGTAATTTACAATTGATACCAATAGGCAATCTCTAATATTGGGTATGTCCACCTCTGGCTTTGATCACCTACTGCACCCTTTGAGGGAGGCTTTCCATCAATGTGTGGCAGACATCAGGTGGAATCTATCTTCATACTTCCATCAAAGCAGCACTGAATTCAGCGACAGATCGACGATGTACTGCTCTGGACCTAAATCACCACTCACAGGCGTTTGATGGGATTGAGGTAAGGACTCTACACAGACTAGGGCAGTCATTTAACACCCATCTCTTCATACTATTCCATCACAGCTGCAGCTCTGTGGCATGGGGCATTGTCATCTTAATAGTAACATGGGTCCTTTCCATAAAAACTCCACAGCGTAGGCAGCACCTGATTATCCAGAATATCAAGATGCTAAGCTGCCTTCATGGAATCATGGACAATGATCAGTGGTCCCACTCCAAACCAGCTAAATACACCCCACACTATTAGTCCTCCACCACCACCAAACTCTACTGTGGTAAGAATCGTTCCCTTTTCTCTTGAAATTATCATGATTTTTGTCTTTTTAAAGTTGAAGTTGAGGCCATGCTGTTCACTTGTAATTGAGTATTTCATCTATAAGAATCTTGAAGTCATATTTGTTTTCAGTGAGAACTGTGTCATCTGCTTATCTCAGGTTATTAATATTTCTGCCCTCTACATACTTCCTTTGAGGTTACTAAATTTTATTAAATATTTCTTTTGTGTGTAGTTTAAAAAGAATCAGGAACAAGACACAGCCTTGTCTCACACCTTTCTGAACTGGGAATCCTTTGAGGTTTCTCCATTTATTTTCAAAGATGCAGTCTGTTCCCAGTAAACAGTAGTTATTAGCCTAATATCTTTTCTGTCCATGTCTGTTTTTGAAAGAATTTCAATTAAACTGTTCATGCTGAACATTGTCGAATGCCTTTTTGTAATTTATGAAACAGAGATAAAACAGATTCTTTGTTTTCTAAATACCTTTCTTTGATGATTCTAATGTTAAAAATACCTTCTTTTGTACCTACATGTTCCTTAAAGCTACTTTGTGAATCATTTATTTCTATATTTATTTATTTCAAGAATAACATATAAGAGAACATTTGATACTTGACTGATGAGGGTAATCATCCTGAACTCTTCACATCTTGTAGTTTTTGGTTTTTTCGGATCCAGAATGAAAACTGAGTGGTTAACATCTTTGGGTAGAAATCCAGTCTCATATTTTATTGTATAATTTTGTTAAGAATTTCAGTCTTTCATCTAGAGTCCTCAACCATTCTGCCAAGATATTATCTATTCCTGTGGTTCTATGTGGTTTTAGTTTTCTGACAGCATTTTTAACTTCACAAAATAAAATAGATATTCCTTCTAAATCTATCTGTTCGGGAATATTGTTTCTTTGTTGAATATTGTTTACTTTATTTGTCCTGTTTGTCATTTCTCTGATCTTTTCATGCATTTCTCTGCATCTGTTTTCTATGTCTCCTAATCCATCCCTCCTTGGCTTTCCTGCACTCTTTTTTTTATTTCTTTATTCATGCTTTTATACAGAGTCCATCAAAAAACTGTATACACACTTTAACAGATGTTATCTATGGATTTTTTTCCGAAGTTGGTTTGAATTATGGTAGCAATGTGTAGTAGGATGTTCTCTCAAAATATGTCATTACTCACATGAATACTAGCATCAACGTGTGACTGGTAGGAAAGTCAAACAAAAAGGCCAAAGCACGTTTGTCATTTGAGGAACACAAGATCATTTTAAAGTGGTATTTCAAATTTGAGAATGTTGTTGAACTTCAACAACAATGGAGGCATGAGTTTGCAATCTCCAACATGCCTGAAAAGTGCACATATTCGTGATGTTTGAAACCCATGGTACCGTGTGCGATGTGCACCAGGGCAGATCTGGGAGGCCTCACACAGCAACAAGTCCTGCTTCATCTAGGGCAGGAATGGGGAACCTTTTTTCTGCAAAGGGCCATTTGGATATTTATAACATCATTCGTGAGGCATACAAATTTATCAACTTAAAAATTAGCCAGCTATATTTGGTCAAACATTTAATCAACTCACCTCTAACGTGATGGCTGGAACTGCTTCTCTTTGGTGAGGTGTGTGATGTTAGCTGGTATTGATGATGTTGCTACTCACAACTGCTTTTTCAGGTTTGCATCGGTCAGTCTGGAGCGCAGTCGACTCTTTGCGATAGTAAGTTTTGAAAAGAACTGCTCGCAGCAGTGAGTTGTTCCAAACACAGATGCATATTTCAATACGTCTCCTCAAAGTGGGAAATTCCTCATTGCTTATGTAATGTTTATAGAACTCAAGCAGTGGGAGGTTGCTGTACCTAGCTTTCAGCTCATCATTGCTTTGCAGCTGAATGATTTTGTAGGTTATCATGCACATCAGTTGGTTCCATATTGGACGGTGTAGCAAAGATGTTCAATTCCATTTGTTTACTTTTCACGTCCTTGAATTTTTCATTAAATGCCTCAATTAGTTTTGCACATTCACCAGCATATTCAAGTGACGTAGAAGGCTTTTGTCCTTCCAAAATGGAGAAATGCACCATTTCTCCACTTTGGAAGAAATGGTGCATTTCTTCCAAATTTAGCTTAATTTGATTCAAATGATTTCATGTTTGAAAGCAGGGAGCTGAGAAGCTGGTTGGGGAACTGCAGCTTGATGTTCAGCTCTGAGAGGTACTTGGTAATGTCCATCATGAACGCTAGATCACACAGCCACTTGCTATCATTGAGTTCCCTGACAGGTTTATCCTTCATCTCCATGAACTGCTTGACTTCATCCTGCAGTTCATAAAACCTCATGAGCATGTTCCCACGACTTGGCTGTTAAACACTCTGCTTTTAACAAAATTTATGCATGACACTACTGTTGATATCACATTGTTGAGCTGCCATGACTCTGCACAGAGACTTTCTTGGTGTATGATGCAGTAGCATATAATTAAATCACTTGGATCAAGACTGAGATGATTCAGTTCTTTTTTTGACAAATGCAATTAACCCTTTTTGGGAGCCAATCATGGCTACAGCTCCATTTGTAGTAAGGCCACTTAACTTTTCAAATGTTAGCTAAAGTTTTTTCATTGGTAAAACGAGTCTCTCAAACAAGTCCTCACCTATTATAGTGCCATACATGGCTTCCAGTGATAGCAGTTCCTCACACGTGTCAAACTCTGCAGTTTTCCCACGAACGAAAATGACCAGTTGAGCAGTACTTGTTAGGTCCATTGTCTTGTCACAAGCCAGAGAAAAAAAATTGAAAATCTCCTGCAGAATCCTATCCTTCGATGATTTTTCAATATCTTGTGCTAAGTCAGTAATCTGATCTGAGATTTCTCTGAGACAAATTAAAACTCTAAAACAATTTTACTTTGTCTGGTGCTAGCAAACTCTGCAGCAGCCACCATGCACTCTTTCACAAAACTCTCTATCTACATGAGGCCTCAGCTTCTTTGTGATTAGCTCGCTCACTACATAACTTCAAAATCATAACCTCAAAATCAATGCTCACTTCAAAATTTTTACTAGATGTTAGAGTTCACAGAGGATATCAAATAAGCAGTGACCACTTCCTTGTTAAAATAAAATTAAGATTACCACCTAAATGGCTACAAGTAACAAGAACAGAAAGAAAAATGGAAACATTTGTTTATAAAACTAGACTATTGAATGACACAAATGTACAATGGCAATATGAACAAAGAATTAACCAATATCTAGATAAAATAAAACAAAATGAAGAAATAGAAATAGAATGGCTTAATATAAAAAACGATACTAAATGCAGCAGCAAATGAAAGCTTAGGAAAGATCAAAAAATTCAACAAAAAGAAAAAACTGAAGATCTGGGATGATATAATCAAAGAAATAATCAAAAAGAAAAAAGAAACCTATCACAAATGGTTAAGCACAGTGGTGTGTTGGTAAATTTTTAACAACTAGCTCGCTTTATGTTTAACAACCGGCTCGCTTTATGAAAAATTTGATTCTTCACTAAGTTCTATTGTATCTTCAGATGTCTTTGTTTCTGCTTCTTCAAATTTTGTCCTTTTAATGTTTAATAAGTTTCATTCTATTTCATTTTTTCAACTAACGGCTATCCGCTTTTTCGACCGCAAAACTCTAACCCTGATTTAAAATTATTTTGATTATTAAAAAAAAAGAAAAAAAAGAAATAAAAACATATATTAAAGAAAATTTTCCTATATTACCTACAACTTACCTATTATCAAATGAAATCCTGAACAAAAAAAATGTAACGCTAATATTACCACTCGTAGTCGATCAAATGACCAGAGACTGTAGCCGTCGCGACGAATTTTTGTGTTTATCGAACTTAATGTTGCAAGTTCTTGGAAATTCGCCGAAAAATAAGGCATTATTGTTTATTCAAATACCCAATTCGGGAGTTTTGATAACGTGTTTGTGTTTTAATGAATACAGACATTGTTTAGTAAATAAAATCGTTTCCAAATTCCCGTTCGTAAATTGAGTTTGTGTTTTGTGAATTTTACTTTATGCATTTATTTTTGATAATAATAATAATAATAATAATAATAATAATAATATATGTAAGTGTTTATTATACAATTTCAAAATATTTACAGGGAAAAAGTATATACCACCATTCATCATCTATCCTTTCATAAAGAATTTTAATAACCAGCTCGCCCAACTTAAAAACATTAACAACCGGCTCACAAAATTTGAAAAATTTTAACAACTGGCTCGCACAAGCAGGTGCAAGCCGGTCCCAACACACCACTGGTTAAGCAGTAAAAGATTAGAAGATGAAATAGAATATAAAAGAATAAGAGCCATAGCTAAAAGAGAAGTCAGAAAAAGGCATAGAGAATCATGGAACAAATTTGTTCCTAATTTAAAACATGATTTATATAAAATAAGACCTAATGTATATAAGATTGTGAAACACTTAAATGCAGATACCAAAGAAAACATAAAATTAAACACTGAATTGAAATTAGAAGAATTTCTAAAATACTACACAGAACTGTGGACAGACAAATATTTTAAAAAAGACAACTGGCAAACAATTAACGAAAATGAAGAATTAGAAGAATAACTAAGAAGAATTAGAAATCAGCCCGAAAGAAACAAGAAACGAAAAATCACCTGGAGAAGATAAGCTAGGTACAGAACTATATAAATACGCAGGAACAAGATTTAAAGAAAGACTCTTATTATTTTTAAATAAAATTTACTCAACTGGTATTCCCCCAATAGAATGGAAAAAAGCAATTGTGATTCCTATCTATAAAAAAGGTAATAGAGATGACCCTAAAAACTACAGAGGTATCAGTATACTAAATTCCTGTTACAAAATATATAGCAGAATCTTAAATAGCAAATTAATGAAATATTCCGAAAACTTTATTTTAGAAGTACAGAATGGATTTAGAAAAGGAAGATCATGTATAGACCTGGCCTTTTGCCTAAAATTAATAATAGAGAAAAGAAGAGAATACAATTTAGAAACACATATTGCATTTATTGACTTTGAAAAAGCATTTGACAAAGTTAAAAGAAACATATTATTTAACATATTAAAAGAAAGACAAATACCAAATAATATCCTAAAAGCTATCACAAGTATATATGAAAATAATCAAATACAAATAAGATTAAATCACGAGCTATCATATATGAGAGAGAGATAAACCAAGGGGTCTGACAGGGATGTCCCCTCTCAGCAACTCTTTTTAATATCTACTTAAATGAAATAATAATAAAATGGAATAAAAATTTACATTAAGGAATTAAACTTTCTCCTACAGTAAACTTAAACACTCTCCTCTTTGCCGACGACCAAATAATAATTACAAATTCTGAAGATAACTTACAGAAAGCTATTTTAGATCTAAATGAGATATCCAAAGATTATGGTATGATAATATCAACAAAAAAATAAAAAACTATGGCCTTTTTTAAAGGACAGGATCCAGCAAGAACTAAAATAGTAATAGATAACAAGATCTTAGAACATGTGAATTCATTTAACTACCTAGGCTGTATGATCACATATGAAAATGAAAAAGATATAAATGTAAAAATTACAAAATATTTAAAAATAACAGGTGTAATTAACTCTATATTTAAACCAAACCTAGTTCAAAAACAAACCAGACTAAAAGTATACAATACACTAGCCCTACCAATCTTAATGTATGGAAGCGAAATCTGGATAATAAAACAAAAAAGATTAACAACAGCAGAAATGAAGTTTATGAGAAGAACTGCAAAGTATACCCTATTTGATCACAAAAGAAATGAAGAAATTATGAAAGAATTGAACCAAGAACCAGTAATAGAAAAAATTAAAACATATAAACATAAATGGATGGAACACGTTCAAAGAATGAAAACAGAAAGATTACCAAAACAAGCCTTAAAGTACAAGCCATTAGGAAAACGAAAACCAGGACGTCCTCTTAAATGATGACCTCTAAGGCCAGAACAGGCCATGCTAGCACTAAATCCTTGATATGCATGATGTGATAATGACTACATAACTCGTCTGAATAACGTTGATCTGTCACAACGAGGCCTAGTGAAAACAGCTTGTTGTGATTCCAAATTCCCCTGAAGAGCATTGATTTTATCCAGATGCATTTGGCCTCCCAATTCATAGAGTTTAGTATGTTTTGAGATGTAATGACACTCCAGATTGGCTATTTTCATTACTGCTAATGCATCGCCACAAACTAGGCACACAGGTTTGCCTTTGACTTCAATAAAAATATAATCATTTGTCCATTTCTCTTGAAAAGATTGACACTCTGCATCAACTTTTATTTTCTTTGTAGTTGCCATTTGTAGGATGTCACACCACTTTAAGTTTTAATAACTATCCAGTATGTGTGTATCGCCAGTGACACAATTATTTTGCTTTGATTGCTGATATAATCCTGCATCTTGGATTTGGAACATATTCAATATTCGTATCATCGACTCTCGAGGTCTTCTAATCGGCTGCCGCAGCAGCCAATGAGAAGCGTATGTGATATGTACTCGTATGTACTCATAGATGTCTTGTCTATCCTGTAATGGATGTTCCTTGCTTGTCCCTCAAAATTTACATCATTATTATGATTCACTTAATATAAATTTATGTTGCTATGAAAAAAGCTCCTAGATTTATTGAATTTTGAGTCCCACCTGCGGTTGCCTTGGCAGTGCCAGACCAAATGATTTTGCGGGCCTTATATGGCCTGCAGGCCGGACATTCCCCACCCCTGATCTAGGGGTTTAATAGGACTATTCTTCTTTGAAGGTACTGTTACTGGTCAAGTGTACTTAGACATGCTATGCACATCCATTTTACCTGCCATTCATGCACTTTATGGGAATGATCAATTTCTCTTCCAACAAGATGTTGCATCACCACACTACCACCAGGAAGTGAGAGCTTACCTCAATGAGAGTTTGCAGGGATAATGGATAGGACGAAGAGGTGCAGTTGAGTCCTCCCACATTCTCCTGATTTAACACCCTTAGATTATGATTTGTAGTGCAAAGCCTTGATTGGGGACTCTATAGGATGTAGTGTATCATAGAAAACTAGCTACACTGGTTGCCCTTTGGAAAGAAATTGAAATGCCATGCGCAGCAATCCCACCGGATACTTTGGCCAACGTTGCCCAAGTAATAATTCTCCATAATAATAAGTGTCTGGACACTAATGGTAACCACTCTGAGCACCTCATGTAATTATAGAAGTCAAAGGTAACTTGTATTCATCCCTTGATATCTGTATAAATTTAGTATTACAATTTGCATGCAGGTTTTTCTTTTGCTGAAATGTGTATACATTGTTTTTGATAGACTCGGTACTTGGGTTTGTTCTTTAACTTTTTTCTTTGTTCCATCAACTTTAAGATTTTTTCATTTATCCAAGGTTTATTATTATTTTTTTTCTTTTTAACTGTGGAAGTTTTAGCTGATTCATTAATGCTATTTGTGAATGTTTGCCAGTTCATGTTAATTTCATCAATTATTCTTGTATTTTCTGTGCAAGTTGTGGTGTCAGATTTGTTAAGGGACTTTGTAAATTCTTTTATAAAAAAGCAGTCTTTAACTTCTCAGTTGTTAAGTGAGTCTGAGTTATAAGTTTCTCTTACGAATGGTTGGTTTGATATCTTAAGTTTTAGTTTGATTTTTGCAATCATTGGGTTATGGTCAGATCTTATGTCTGCTCTAGGATATGTTTTTGTCTTATTGCATTTTGAAATCTTTTGGTTATTATTACATAGTCAATTTGGTTTCTATAGATGCCTCCACAGCTTTTCCATGTATATAGCCTTCTGGGAGAATGTTTAAATAATGTGTTTGCAATTATCAAGTCACTGTTTCAAAGAACTGGATCAATCTTTGACCTCTTTAATTTTTAATTCCAAGCCCTTGATTACAGAATGAGTTTTTTTCTGAACCCACTTTTGCATTTAGGTTGCCTCATAATAATATCATCTGATTTAGCACTAGAGAATGCAGTCTGTATGTCTTCACAAAACTGTTCCAACTCTTTGTCTAGATGATCTTGAGTTGGAACAGTTTGTTATACACTTGGATAATGTGCAAGTTAAATGATCATGCAGTTATTTTGGTTGTTATGATTTTGTCATTTATGGGCCAATATCCATGGAGAGATTTTGTGATTTATTACTTAGAATGAGTGCTACTTCATTAAGATGTAAGTCACTGCCTGAGTAGATCATAGTATGATTTTTTCTTATTATTTTCCTGTATCTGTCCACCTCACTTTACTGATACCTGCAATATCTGCCTTCATCACTTCTAATTCCTGGATTAGAAGTTGTCCAATTTGCATGCCTCATAATGTCCTGATGTTGCACATTACTATTTTCAAGAGATTGCTCCTGATTTTCAGACAAGTGGCATCCTAGAATATCTGTCCTGGAGAGTTTTGGAACTTGAAGCTTGAAGAACTTGAAGGAACTTGAAGAACTTGAAACTGGGAACTGTAAGATAAGAACTACCAAGGCAGTTCTTATCTTACAGTTCCCAGTTTCAAGTTCTTCTTCCCTGTAGCTATAAAACTGATGGTTACATCAACCACATCTCTAATTTCATACTGTGATGGTATTTCATGGTTGACTATGGATACGTACATGGTGAGGCTCCAATCTCTTCCATGGTGGCTGGATACAGACCCGTAGATGTCAGATCATGCCTTCAATGTGCCAAACATCTTGCTGTCATGCCCTTGATCAATCTATATTGATTCTTCTGCTATCATAGCTATTCTTGACTTCATGCACATACAGGTTGACATTCCCTATTTACAGCATTCTATATTGCTGATACCCTCACTTAGTTTAGCCCACCAGTCGAAGCAGTTTACTGGGGCGTGGCCAGTGGTGTGCACTACCAACTTCTTAGAGCCATAAGTGAGAGCTGGGTGCATGTGAGGACAAGAGTATGATTTCAAAATTTTTTTCTTTCCTGGTTTTTGCATGAAAATCAATATGGGCTAATCAACAGATGCTGCTGCAATGTAACATGGTAAAAGCAGGTACAATATCCCAAATGATGATGATGATGCACTGCACTATCATATGTATGGGGAATCCTGAACTGACAAATGACATCCTCTCCTCAATGAAGGCTGCTGTAGTAGTATAAGTTTACTGACCAGATAAGCTGGGGCTCCTGCTACAGAGAGGAATGTTGTTTTTTTCCATTCACTACACGACAGGAGGGGCGTAGTTTTTGCTTTAAACATGTGAAGCTCATCTATACACAGTTTCTGCCATCCAAACTGGTGGAGGTGATACAGTAAGGGGTATTTCTTTCTTGTTTTTCAGAAATAGGATCACTGTTGCATAATGATCAACATATGACTAGGTATGGCCTACTAGTAGCTCATAGCAGAGCAATCATGTGCATTCTGCCATGTAGCACCTGTAAGAGTCATCTATAATAATAATGTATCATGTCACTGGACATATGTTGTAAGTAATTTAGTTTGTGGAAAACACAGAGGCCATGTACCCCTTCTTGAATTATCTAGCAAGCACACTGGTTCCTGACCCAAATGAACATATATGGGATGTTCTAGAAAGTTGCAAAATGTATATATGTGTGCAGACTATACCTTGTTTCATTCAGGAACTGTGGAATACACATTGAAGAAATCATAAGACATCTAGTGTAATAGCAGAGCAAGTATAGGCAATTATGCATATGAAAGGCAGCCAAACACAATATTAAGTGAGAAGTCATAATTCAATGTTTTGTTAGCATATGTATGTGTGTGTAATATATATAAAGAACTATACATACACGGATATACATACCATGCAATCTCCTTGCGTCTGAAGTGGGAGAAGTGGCTGCTTCAAAGTTTTACGCTGATACTGATGGCTGGCATTACCTTGAAAGTAAGTTACAGCAAATTTTTGGAATTTATATTCTGAAAGATCCTCTTGGTCAACAGGGGGAGCAGGAAGAGTACCCTCTGCTTCACTGATATCCAGAGGTATATTTCTAGATCTCTCTAAATCCTAAAATAAAATTAAATTGATCTAAGAACATAACACTTCAAGTTTCTTATTTCACAATGATTACTTTGTGATTATCTGTGTACTTTTTGCTTCCTATTATTAAAATAAACAAACACTACATAGATATTACAATACATAGCTACTCTTTGAAGATACTAGGAGTTTCTACTAAAAAATACCGAAAACTGGGAGTTACATTTGTGGCATTGTCATTTTTCCCATTTAGATTAAATAATACAGGCAAAATTCTAACTTATGAAAACATAATGTGTTCTTGGAGATGTGTTTGTAAGTTGAATGTTCATGAGTTTAATTTATTTATTTTTCATAAAATATATCATTAAATTTGTTAATGAATTTCTGATATAATTACCTTAAGACAAAGACTAAAAAATGCATAATTTGAAATGAAATAATTCTTTATAAAAAGTAAGTTGTAATAATTTGAAAAGATTTTTTCCCTTTTTTAAAAAATTTCTTCATGCATTTGTTTTTAGAAAACCAAGTCTCTATTAACGAATTTTCAGTATAGAAAACCATTCACTGAATTTTTCTATTCTGATCCTTAATCTAAATTGTTAAACAGTGTTTCATTTCTTCAATGAGATTTTGTTTTTCAGAAATAGCTATGGGCTGGTTAGAGCTCATTGCGAGTATAACCATTGTTTACTTGTTTCTTTCTCATTAATATTGTTGCAACTGAGGTAGCATTTTGGACTGTGTTAATGGAAATTGTGCTCTGATATTATATTGTTTTAGAAGTGATTTTACTCAATCTTCTGGCTCAGAATAATAGTACAGCAATAATTATCAAGTTCCTGAAGAATGCTAAACCAACCATAAGTACCCTGAGCATTTAAAAAAAAAGTTTTCCTGTATTTTAATATTGGCCAAGAAGGTGCTAGCAGACCATATGTAGCCATGCCTGTAGCACGAAGCAAAGATGGCGACAAAGCGATCAGCAATGGAGTGCTTCAGCCTCACCACTGCAAACAGACACCTTGAAGCTTTAAAATGCTAAAGCTTCAAACTAGATATTTCTAGTTTGAAGTTTTAGTTTTTTTTTTATCGGCCGTGAACACAAGTTGAAAGCCATCAGTCCCTTATCATCATCATGTGTAAGACCCCAGCCAGATATGACCTATGCTTAGTGCAAACAAAGGTCAGGTTTATGAAAAGACCTGGAAGAGAAATATCAAAGTGGAGATGAAGCAACTATACAATCTTTGACTCTTTTTGCCTTAGAGGTAGGGTTTTTGTGCATATGTTTGCTCCAATATACCATGCTAAACAGTATCCAACTTGGAATCTCCCAATTTTTGACCACCATTGGCTAAAAATCACTCAATCTTATTCTACTAAATTCATACATCGTCTCTACTGCTCTCCTATTACCAACAATCACTCTGAACTCTACCATTACCTTTCCCTAAATGTTGATTTTCTTCAAGCCAACTTTCCTAACAGTGAAGTCATCTTCCTTGGAGATTTCAGTTTCCCAACACCAGCTGGTTGCCTGCTTCCAAATACACTGATCAAGCAGAGGCCGAGACATTTGCAATCACAAATGATCTTACACAAATTGTTCACATGCCCACCAAATACCAGACAACCCCAACTACTTCCCAAACACATCTCTTCCTCACTAGTGATCCATCTAAGTACACTGAATATTGTGTGTCATCTAGGCAGCTCAGACCAGAGTCTAGTAGATCTTTTCCCCTATGGAGCAACACATACAAAACTACTCACATCCACTTGTTGTATGGCATTACAGAAAAGCCAAATGGGATGATTTTCGCAACCTCTGTGCCTCATTTCCCTAGTCAGATACTGTTTCCAGCTCTGTGTGCAGAACAAATCACCGAAATAATTCTTATCAGCATGGAAACATTTATTCCCCATTTCAACCTAAATTCCCATCCAATATTTAAGTCCTGGTTCTTCCACAGGTGTGCCAGTGCTGTATAAAAAAAGTCACACATATTGCAACTGGCTTGCATAGAGAACTCCATCTTCCTAAACGGCTTACACCAAAGGCTGGAATAGTTGAACGAAAATTATCATCACATTGAAAACTAACTTTGAGAGAACTAAAATCAGGAAACTTCCATTCTATCCAAACAGCAGCCATGCCTTCCGGGCTCTAGCCAGAACTAGTAGCCAATCCCCTTGGCTTCCTACTTCTCCTCCAATTCTTGCATAGTTGATCATGATAAATATTCCCTAACCATCCCTAACCCAACACTCAATTCCATGTTTCATCTCTTGCCAGAAAAAGATCAGAAAAATTTTGCCCAAATTGGATACAAAAAAAAAACTTCCTGGCCTTGATGGCATTCCTGACTGTTCTAAAGCTCTATGCCCCAGAGTTTACTCCCACCCTATGCTGCCTATTTACACTTTCTTAATCTAGTATCTATCCTGCAATCTGGAAATTAGCCCATATACTTCCTAAGAAGGGTGATAAATCTTTACCTTCAAATCTTAATTTTTCTCACCACAGTTCTTTCTAAAGTAATGGAAAGAACCATCAATACTCAACTTCTATGCTACCTTGAAGATTCTCATCTAATAAATGACAGACAGTACAAATTCAGTCACTGCCAATCAACAAGGGCTCTACTAACCTGTCACCCATCTCTGGACAAATACAATGGAAATGTTTGGCAAATCTCAAGTGGCTGCCCTTGATATTTCCAAGGCTTTTGACCAAATCTGGCACAAAGATCTATTAGGTATAATCCATCATTCAGTCTGCTCCCTCATTTCTGCAATTGTATAGTCAGCTTTCTGACTGGACACTCACTTCGAATGATGGTGATGGCTCCTTATCTTCTAAGTATACAACTAATGCTAGAGTCCCCACAAGGCTCTGTTCTTTTGCCCAACCCTCTTCCTTCCATACATAAATAATCTACTCCAGCTGACTGCCAATCCAGTACAGAGTTTTGCTGATGACAGTACAATGCACTCCTCCTTTTCATTTAACAAACTTTGCTAAGCACAAATCACCATAACCTGCAGAACTTTAACCACTACTACCTTAAATTCTGATCTTCAAAACATTCATCAATGGGGTTTAGATAACTTTGTTAACTTCAATGCTAGCAAACACAGCTCTGCATTATTTCCCACAAAAAAGAACACTTTTCTTCCTGTCTTACCCTTGACAATACCAAAATCTTCATTTAGGAAGAAACTTACCTTCTTGGGATAACTCTAACATCAAATCTCTCTTCGAACAAACATATCACAAATATTGCCTCCTCTGCATCCAAAAAATTAGGTTCTCTCTTTCACTTGAGGTATTAGTTTAATTAGTTTAACTCCTAACCCTATACAAATCACAAATCCAAACTGACCATTGAATACTGATCTCACATCTGGGGTGGTGCCTCTAAGAGCATCTCATCTCCTCTCCACAGCCTCAGTTACTCTTCCTATCATTGCTCCTTTCAGGAACTTTTGATACCTGCCTCTATTTTCACATCTTTCACCATGGGATCCCCACACAGCACTACACTACTTTCCACCATTCCACTGAAATCATTAATTTTTTGACTCATCTGCCAATGGCACTATCCTTCTTACACTTCCAGCAACCAATCTTTTCTCTAAATGTGCTCTATCTCACTCTTTATATGCCACAATTCACGTTCCTCAACATTATCAAATCTTTTTTAATATTCTCGCTTTGTTCATGTCTTTCATGCTAGCTTCTTTACCATTCTTCAGTTGTTCTCTCTATCATTCCACTGTCTTTCCATCTCCTCTGTCTTACTGCTGTCTCATTTACTACATTTGTACTATATTTGCTATTCCCGACTTTTGTAACGCTCATATCGCTTACATCAATTGGTGCCACTATCAATTATTTCTTTCACCAGATCTCTTGATTGCTTTTTCATAGCTTTCTTACTACTCATTCACTGATCTTTCACAGCATCTCTCTTTGCTATCAGACAAGCACTTCTTCATGTTATATTCTCACTACTATCATCACCCTCAGTCATCAATACATCTCTGCCCACCAACTCTGCATTCAAGTTGCACTTGCACACACTCTCCTACTATCTGCCTTAAAAATCCATAACTTATCAACATAATCCAATGAATACACATTGGAACTAGTACACCTCACATATCACAACATGACTAAAATCAAAATTTAACTCATACACAGACAAAACCACTGCCATATGACTTTTGATGCTCATCAGCTTAGCTTGCTCTAAGTTTAAAGATTTTATAAACAGACTCAAACAAACAAGTCTAAACCCTATAAACACTGAAGCACTCAACTTATACAGCAACTCTTACACATAAAAATCCACAAACTAATTGGCCAAAAAAAAATTATCTGAACCCAGAGCATTCTTGCACAAGCCTTCCAGCAATGTCATTTGGTGTCCTCTAGAATTACATCCCTAGAATATATCTGGTATTATTTTTATTACAGCAGCTAAGATTCATATAACATCATGAACGGCACCACAAACAAGTTCAAGGAGACATACTGCAAAGATAGACAAACTAGCTCAGAGGATGAATGAGATATTTAAAAAAAATGCACTAGCTAGTTGGGATAAGAGGACAGACTAACAGTTTATGGGTAAAATGATAAATGGAAAAGAGGGCTGAAAAAGTTAATGGGGTTCTGCATCTATACTATCAAGTACAGATGGAAAATAAATTTTTCAATACATAATCAGATTGGAGACCACGCCAAGGCATTTACCATCAGAAGCTGAGTTAAAAAGATGAGAAGCTGGATTTTTTCTTGGAGAGAGTGGTAAACAAGTGAAATGAATCCAGTGTGAATACATTGTCAATGAATGCATTTAGAGAGGACAAGTGTGTGAATAATGGATAGAATGGGTCTCCTACAATCATTCTTAGGATTCCATAGAAATATCCAGATAATAAATAATAATATTATAAGAACAGTTATGCATTACTATAAGTATCGGAACTGATAGCAATTTTTACCTTGAAGGCTGTTGGTGCAACTTGATCATTACTAGAATCTGTTCTTGGAAGAAAGTCAAACATGGCATCTACCTAAGAAATAATAATTAAAAAAAATAATTATTCAAAAACGAATTCACAATATAAATTATTTATACAATTAACTGATTGCTACATATAGTATTTTCTTATGCAATAATAATAATTATCATGAGCATTTATTTGTTTGCTAGTTTGTGCAGTTTTAAAAGCTATTCATTTTGTTATAAGTATACTGTATCCAAACTGTGGAAAATTAAAAGAATAACTAGATGAGAATGAGAGAGATGCATATAATAGCATGTAAGAGCATACATACAGCATTCTCCACAGAACAAATCATGAAATAGAATGGTTGGAGAAATTCCTGGAAGGTAGTATAGAATAGCAGAGAAAGAAAGATAGATAAGGGACAAGAAAGGAAAGTAGAGCATGAAAAAGAATAACTATGAATCAAATTGTGCATGATGATTTTAAGATAAGAGGATTTTTTTATGATAAATATGATTTCATCATGCTCTTCATAAGAGCATGATGAAATCATATTTCCCTGGATCAAAGATCAAAGAATCTTTGTGCTGGTGTAAGGATGCAGAGAGAGAGAGAGAGAGAGAGAAAAAAATCTTTATCTTTGCGCATACTAATAGTCTAGCAGGTAACAAGTGTGGTATGTGAAAAGATATGAAATATGTCACAGGTTGTACCAGAGGAATGGTGTGGAGTGAATTTGATGGGTGGAATAGGACTTATATAAGGTGTATGTATGCATTCAAATGGATCTGGAGTTAGGTGACTTGAGAAATTACTTTTTAGTGAGAGTTAAGATCTGCAGAATCAGGGAAATGAGAATAGAGATGCAGGTGAGTGGATCCAATGAGAGAGTGATCACATGATGCTAAATGTAGCTCCCTAGGTTCTTAACACTATTGGGATAATCAAGATAAGGTGTAGGGGTAGTTATTGAATGAAGGAGTTATTGCAGTTTATATATATTAATACCAGAAGTATTCAGAATAAGGGTAAGCAGTCTTGGGCAGTGATTAGTTCAACTTGGCCAAACGTTATAGGATCAGTACACCTTGCTTCATACATGCAAAAGGTATAGTATTTTCAAAGATAACAGAGTTATCTTTGAAAATATATTCTGCTATCATTAGCAAAACATTATAAGTTTTGCTAATGATAGCAGAAGAAAACTGAAGCCAAAAGAGTAAAACTATATCAGGAGGATGGGTATAAAGGAGTTGTTAATTTTAAGGTATCTGGTATATAGAGAGATAGAGAACAATAGGATGAAATATATGGTTTGTTGCTACCACAGGCCAGGGAGGATAAGCAAGAATGTAGATGATGTACTGATAAATAAACATGAGTGCAGGTCAAGTAATGATTATGAGGAGATAGGTTGAGAGGAATAGACAGAGGGAGTAAAGGAAATGGAATTTATACAGTTTCTAAGAGATAAATGAGCAGGATAGGGATCGATAATCACTGGGTAACTTTTATGCCTTCTAAGTGGTCTGAGCTAAAGCAACTTGTGAATACCAGTGAGTGTATTCCCATAAACTCTCTGGTCAACTTTTTTTTTTTTATACGAAACTTTCATAGTTTCTACATTTGGCTATGAAATAATGCTGGATTTAATATCCACTTCACTTATATAATTTGGTAGGTAGGTTGGTTAGAGATGGTAGGAGCAGCAAGTTCCTTGAGGATGCAGTGGCCCAAAAACAGGGACGCTGCATTCCCAAGGTAACAAGTGGAGTATACTACAGAGTTCTGTTCTGTTCTTTAACCAATGTTATTTTTATATTTATATATCAATGATTTAGTTTAGGGCATGAGAGGAGATATCAGTTGTTTGCTGATGATGCTAAATTAGAAAGAGCAATGTCAGGAAGTTGTGATGTGATGTTGCTACAAAAGGATTTGAATTGGTTGGTGTTTTAAGTTAAAGAAAGAGGACATCATTTCAATGTTGCTAAGTGTAGACAAAGCATGGAGATGGTCAACGGGTATTTGAAAAAGTTCCTTGTGACTGACTTAGCATACTATGAACAGACAGGAAGAGAGCATTTGCTACCACAGTTATAGCAAGTCAGTACTGGAAGACCACACTTTGGACACCACAGTCACACAGGATTAAATGAAAGAAAACCAATGTGCTATACAAAAGTGTCCTTACAGGTCAGAAAGACTATTTTTAGTCAGCAATGGCTACGAAGCATGCTCCTAACTTTAACAAATATGGTAACATTAGTCTGCCAAAAATTTAGGAGATTGTCATTTTAAAATCAACTCCTACTCAACTGTAATACTTCTTTTAGTCAACATCAGAGAGTGCCATATAGGACTTTCCACCCTTTGTCCATTATAGTTTGAACTTTTCATTACTCAGTGTCACATGTACATTATCACATGTTGTTTTGCTTTGAAGATGCCAATTTGAAATCCAGTGAATATAAGCTAGTTACTAAATATCCTTTTATGGTTTTTGCTTCTCAGATCCTATCTATAATTTTGCTACACTACCTTTTATTCCTCCTTCATTTTACAAATGCTGTAAGGATCAAATAATCTAAGTCTCCAGTCAGGAGAAGATGCTCTCCCTTTTTTTTTAAATGTTGCTCCCAATCGCAAAAGTCCATTTATAAATCTATAGCACATTTTGTAACATGGATGGGCTAAGCACACACACATATCACATATACAGGGTGTTCGGGATAAATTTGACATATTTATAATTAATTATATTTTTCCGTAAGTTACATGTATTAACACACACACTTCTCTTCATTTAAAAGTTTGGACCCTTCTTCATTCATATACAAGATGTCAGAAAGGATGGATAGCTGGAACCCACCTGAATCATGGAAGAGAATAACTTGTATCATGATGATTCGTGCCCGCCATCAAAATAAGGATATTACGACTGCTGCCCAATGCTCCCTGAATACAGTAAAAACAATCAGGCATGAACTAGAGACTTGCAATGGTGACTAGGAGGATGTAGCAAGAAGAAAGATCCCTAGCAGACGATCTGATTGCGTTCGTACAGCAGAATTCCTCGCAAATCTGCAGGAACAGGTGTTGAAGAACCCTGGCATTGGAATTCGGGCTTTGTTCGTGGAGTTGCTAGCTGTAGTCAAGCCCTGGATAACAAGGGTAGCCAATGGTAGGCCGTATGTATGGCAGCAGGATTCGGCCCCTTGCCACACCTCTGGGAAAAGTCAAAAATGGTTGTCTGAAAATTTCTACGACTTCACCAGTCCAAATGTTTGGCCTCCAAACTCCCCAGACCTTAACCCCATGGATTATTTTGTATGGGGTGCAGTTGAAAAAGACACCAATCGCACTTCCAGTAATACAAAAGCCCAGTTAATGGATAAAATTAAAACAGTTTTTGCGGCCCTTCCCAGGGAGACTGTAGCATCAGCTTGTTCGAGGTTCCGAAGCAGAATTGAAGCTGTGATCGATGCTAATGGTGGTTATTTTGAGTAAATCTTGTTGATAGTATTGTAATTAACTCTGCCTGTAATGTTTTTTTGTCAATTCATTAAATTTAATAGATACAAAGAAGATTTTCTTTTTCCTTACGAAACTGTCAAATTTATCCCGAACACCCTGTATGTATATATATGTGTGTATATACACCAAATGTATATATATATTTTTCTATTTTTCATTTATTTTTTACATAGTCCAAAACCCTGTTCTAGAGATCAAACATGGAACTTTTTTAAGCCACTTCAGACCTCCAATAAGTGTGTGTGTGGGGAAGGGGGGGTCACACACCAGGCGATGATGTTCATCTCCCACCTAAAGACAATCACAAACACCCATGCCAAATGTGGGATTCGAACCCATCCTCCTCCATTCATGATACTACTTCTTACTGGTGCAACTTCCAGCACTATATAAATCCCAGGCTTTCCAATCTTAGAATTCTATTTTCATAAATGGGATGGCACATCTAAACCTTCCCTGAAAATGCTTAGTACTAACCAGAAGAGTGCAGCCTAGATCATAGTATTATAAATATTCCACTTCCTTACACTTATTCCAATCCCTTTCTCATAGATGCTCTGTTTCTATTCTATGCTCTCTAAACTGGACACTATCATTCCTCCATGTTCCTCTAAGCATGCATAAATACCAGTAGTTGCTGGTCCACATCCATATACGGTTCACCTTCAAACTTATCAACCAATTTCTCATCCTCTTCTGTTCCACCTGGTTCTGATATCAGGAATAGCCTTCTTCACAGTTTTCTCTGAGGACTACAACTTCTAGCTGTTCAGGAATAAAATCAGGTCACTGCTTCAACTAAGCTTAACTGCTTCCCAGTCCTGGCACTGTTTTAGATTGTGATTTTTTGCATGAACTGATATTAAAAATAAAAAGGAATAAGTAAAATAAACATTTAAGTTAGCATAAATTTCACAATTCTTATGTAAGACTTACCAACTTGGAATCATCTAACTGCTCTTCCTGTCGATGCACAGCATCTATGATAACAGCTTTTTTCTGCTCAATTTGAACTCTTTCAGCTTCCTGCTCTTCATGGATCCTTAATTCCAGCTCTTGTAATCGCTCCTACAAAATTGTACTATGAATTAGGAAAGGGATTTCAAATATAAAACTTTTAATAATGCACCAAACCATAAAATGGTTATTTAATTCACAAACCTGGGAATGGGAGGTAGAAGGAGAGGAAGAAGGGACAGAGAGAGAGGTTTAATCATACCCTGTATTTCTGTTCTGCAATTTCCCTGGCTTTCTTTGGATTCATTTGTTTCCTTAGTGCAGATTCTTCCTGTTCTCTAATTCTGAGGGCTTCCAGCCTATGTCTATGCTATAAAAGATATAATCATTTTGTTAGATATGGCTAGTATGCAGAAAAAACACACACACACACTAATAAAATTATAATCATCATTAATTTTTAGTGTACCTGCTCAAAAGGATAACCAGGTATTGTACTAACATATTTCATGACTAGTTTTCAAATTAACAACTTTCTTCTAAATTGGTCCATTGTTTGTCTGATTTGATGAGCTCTGTCATTTTGATCTTATGCTTTTGTAGAAAGATTATTATTATTTTTCTAAACCTCCATGAAGCCAGAAGACTCATAATGGGAGTCCACCATCTTAGACAACAAAAAATCTATCATACCATTCCATAAACCTTTTGTACGTTCACCAGCCTATCAGGTAATGCATCCCATGGTCCAATTACCCTCCATTCAAAAAAAAAAGAAAAGAAAAAAAAAAGAAAAAAAAAAAGTCACTTGAAAGATGTAAAAGTTCCTTTTACAACTTTCAAGGATGGCCCATTCCCCTTATTCTGCTATGTGAAAAAAATCTCCCCAGTATCAATACTGTAAATCCTCATTTTAAATGATTTGTTTCTTTTTAAATAAAAGTTTGATTGTCTGTGAAAATACTAGTGGTGGTGATGGACAGTAGATGCCGTTAATGTAGTTGATGAGGATCACTGTGAATGAGAGGTGGAGATGGAGAGTTGTAGAGTGGGTGCCGTTCTTTGATGAGTCTTTGGACTCCTTGGAGGTGTCATATTAATAATTGAATAATGCAGGGTAACACCCCTGCGTTGTTCAATTATATATAGGGGCACTGACCCCCCCCCTCATTGTTTGAAAATTTGTGTATAACTTTATTGGCCGGCCTGGTTGGCTGAGTAGTTAGTGTATCTGCTCTCCAGCCAAAAGGCTGCGGGTTCGAATCCCGCTGTAGGCATGGATGTTTGTGATGGTCTGTGAAAGTACTAGTGGCGGCGGTAGATAGTGTTGGTGTAGTTGCGGGTCATTGTAGTTGGTGGATTGAGTGGTGGAGACAGAGTTGTAGAGTAGGCGCCCTACCTCGATGAGGCGTTGGATTCCCTGGAGGTGTCACGTAATAATAATAAATGCCTCTGTCATGTCATCCCTTCATCTTCTAGCCACCAAACTCTACAGTTTGCATAACCTTAGTCTATCGTCATAATCAACACTGTACAAACCTAATTTTTGCTTGCATCTGTATTGATTTCCGAAGGTTACTATATCATCTTCAAATCTTGGTGACCAGGTATGAGCACAATAATCCAGATGTGGACTGACCTGGGCAATGGCATCACCACTCTTATCTCTGTCTGTCAATATCCTCCTCAATAATGCAGCAATTCTTAATTGCTTTCATAACCTTAGCAATATGTCCTTTGAACTTCAAATTTCTATCTAGAATCAACTAATATCCCTTGCTTCTTCCACTCCTTCCAACATGGCTGAAAGACAGACAGACATTGTGGAGGTGAAACAAGGCAAACGAGGGTCACCAGTAAAGTGCACCAGGGTTCCATACTAGGGCCACTATGTTTTAATTTGTATATTAATGATATAGTAAAAAAAACAAAAAAAAAGGGGGGGGAGACATTCTGTTGTTTGTTGTCAATGCAAAACTGAAGAGAACAATAGTTGATAAAGGCGATGTAGACGTCCTGCAGGATGATTTAAATAAATGGCAGCAAGGACAAAGGACAATGATTGACAATCATAAGGTAATACACTTCAGGATGAAAAAGATTACATAATTTGCAGCATAATGATGGTACTAGATAACAGGAAATTGATGAGGCTAGAGATATAGGATGATGGTGGACAGAGATTTGAAGTTCAGAGGACATTGCAAAAGTTGGCAAAATAGCTCAAAAGATTACTTGGATGCTGATGAACACACTAACAAGTAAAGATAGGGAGATTATTACCCTCTTCATAAAGATAGTGATTCAGTCATGGGGATGTCAGTTTAATAAAGCTAAATGTAAGGTTGGGAAATTTAGGATCAATAGATGGGATGCTTTATACTCACTTGGTGGAGTATTATTATGATGATGATGATTTGGCAGCATATGGAATACTGTGTACAGATTTGCTTTTCACTTGGGTTTCTTGGGCATTAGGAAATGGTAGAGAGGATTCAGAGACCAATAGTGATCAAGATGGTGACAGGTCTGTGGAAAGCTCCCTATGAGCATAGATTAGAGGTATGTGGGTTGCAGAGTTTGACAGGCAGAAGAAAGGGGACATGTTAGAAACTTATGCTACTAAAGGGATTCTATAAGAGAGACACTAAAGAAATTTTTCAATATATGATGAGTAAGGAGAGAACAAAGGGTCATCCCTGTAAGAGTATGATTAGATGTGCAGACTAGATTTTTTGCTTGGAGAGTGATGAAGTGGAATGGATTGCAGAGGTAGATGTGAGTGCTCCTACAGTGAATGAATTTAAGAGGAGGTATGACAGGTATTGTGTGAATAATGGCTAGTGTCTGCTGGTCTGGTTGGCCAAGTGGTTAGAGTATCCGCTCTCCTGCCAAAAGGCTGCAGATTTGAATCCTGCCATAGGCATGGATGTTTGTGATTGTCTGTGGAAATACTAATGGTGGTGGACAGACTAAAGTTACTAGTCATACTCTTACAGGGAAGACCCTTTGTTCTTGTAGATGATGTGGTTCGCTGTAGTTGGTGAAGACGGAGAGTTGTAGAGTAGATGCACTCTCTCGATGAGTCTTTGGACTTGGAGGTGTCATGTAATAATAATAAAGTGTTGATCTCTTTAGATGAGTCAAGTGACTGTTGATCCTAAATTTCCAAACCTTACATTTAGCTGCATTAAACTGGCTTTCCCCATTTGTTTTCCAATTTTCCAGCTTAAACAAAGCCTCTTGAAGAGACACATCTGCACTATTACTGACAACCCTCCAAAATTTCATATTATCTGCAATCAACTGAGTATCTTCCAGTACTTCAGTGATAATATCATGGACATAAAGAATGAACAGTAATGTTCCCAGTATCAAACTAAATAAGAATAAGAAATATAAGAAATTAAATAAGTGTCTTACAACAGCACATGTTCCAAGAGAGTGGAAAGAAGGTAAAATTGTTCCACTGCATAAAAGGATGTGGCTACAAATTATAGGCCAATCTATATATCAGGAGTTGTGGTTAAGGTACTGGAAAGAGTGGTAAAACTAGGGTATAGAAATGGGTTAATAACAGCAGTATTCTCTGTGATTGTCAGCAATGTGTTAAAGGAAGATCATATTTTACTAACCTTACTTACTTATGTATTATAACAAGGCAACAAATGTCTCAGACAAGGGAGAAGGCCTATACAGTAGTATACTTAGATTTTGCAAAAGCTTTTGATAGACTGTCACACGACAAGCTTTTAAATAAAATGAAACAGATGGGATTGGATAACAGACTAGTGAGTTCGATTGGTGACTGGCTGTCAGATAGGTATCAGAAAGTTGTATATGGCATGCAGTATCCCAAAAGAGGAACGTCACTAGTGGTGTGCTGCAGAGATCTGTACTGGGGCCATTGTTGTTCAATTTGTATATTAATGATATTGAGATGGGTTTAACTGGTGATATGCAACTGCTTGCAGATGGCAAAAAATTGGAGAGAGAGCAATGCAGAGGCAAGCAAATGTTACAACCTTACAGGAGGACTGGAATAGCCTGTATGAATGCAAAGGTAAGTGGAACTGTCAGTTCAATGTTTACAAAGTGTAAGGTTTTGAAATTTGGTAAGCAATGATGGGATGCAAAGTATGTACTTGGTGGGTAAACTTTAAAGGAGGTAAAGGATATGAGAGAACTAGGAGTAGTGGTGAACGACAATCTGAAATTAGGAAGCCACATTGCACTAGCTGTGTAATCATCACATCATATAATGGCAATGATATGTGAGGACTCCGATGTGCAGAAATAATGAGGCTATGATTTCATTATATAAGCCCTTGATCAGTCCTCATACAGATTATTGTGCACAGACATCGTCACAGGGATTTTATGGTGATTAAAATATGTTAGAAAGGATCCAGAGAGGATTCACAAAAGAAGTCAATGGTCTTTGGAATGTGGAGTATGAAGACAGATTGAAAGAATGTAAATTGCAAAGCCTTGTCAATAGGAGGAGGAGGGATATGATTGATACATATAAGTTAGTCAGAGGTTGTTATCAGATTGACATAAGAAAAAATTTTTATAGAATGGAAGAGAGAGAGGGGGGGGTAGAACAATAGGCCATCCCTGAAAACTGCATAAGGAGGGTGTGAGCAGAGCGAGGAGAAGGTTCTTTGCATGGAGAGTGGTGAGTGGAATGCATTGCCTGAGCATATTTTGAAATGTAGACACAGTGAATCAGTTAAAGCATGGTTGAATGAGATTTGTGTGATAGTCTGACCTCCCATGATGAGTCTCTGATTTCACAGAGGTCAGATATTAATAATAATACACTGTTGAACTCCACCTGTAACCTTCCTACTCTCTGAAACTGCTTCCTCCACACCCCCAACATTAAACTCTCTGATATTTATCAGAAAACCAGTTACCAATACAATCCACTAACCTGATATCCAAGCCCATATGTTGCAACTTAAATATCAACTTGTCTCATGATATTGCATCAAATGGCTCTGCAAAATCCAAGAACCTTAAGAATGCTTTATTCTCATCCTGCTACTCTATTATAAAAAGCAACCAGATTACTTAAACAAGAACATCAGATCCCTTAACAGATCCATGATGGACTGCATAAAAAAATATTGCTCTCATCTACCTAATTTTGTATATGATCTCTCATAATTTCTTCAAAATCTTAACAATAGAAGAAATACTGATTTATAACCATGTGTTGGGGGCCCAATGCCAGGAAAACTCATAATAAAAGTTTAATAGAGTGAAAAAATATCAGGAAATTATTAAAAATAGTATTTAATGATTTCAATATTTCATCTCAGTTACAGAGATATTATCAGGGAGTACAAAATGAGACTTGTAACACACACACAAGGCAACACAAAACTAACTGAAACAAGTGGATGAAAGACTAGAGTCTTAATTATGTGATTGCCCTCTATGGAACATATCAGCAGCCTAAGATGTTACTGGGATCTTGAAGTATTAGGGTTTTCCATATTTTGGGAAGTTTTATGAAACCATATTTATTTAAATTAAGCTCATTTTTAAGAGCAGCAGCAGATTCTAAAAACAGTCTTTCTCTTCTAAATTTACTGTGATGGAGCATGATGGTCTTTTTCCAATTGATTCTGAGAGCTGTATCCAAAGCATGGTCTGCAAGGCCAGATTGACCATAATCATGACTACAGATGTTTTTTTTTTATGTTCTTCCATTCAGATAGTAGTTGATCGTCCTGTTTGGCAATAGCAAGCCAACTAGCAGAAAAAAGGAACTTTATATACATCTGGAACTGAGAGTGGAAGCAGTTTGTCTTCAGTGGAGCAGATGCCTGTAGTTAGTTTTAAGTGGGACTTGAAAGTGGGTGCCAAGATTGTATCTCTTTTAGATTCTGGATATTTTTTCTGAAGTGCCTTGGATATAGGAGGTGGTAATAGCATTACTAAAATCTTTCTGAAGAGGTCGTGGAAAGGATTTTTTTTTATTTTATATATTGTGGGAACTGTAGCCATTAGATAGAAAAGCGTAGTGTATATGATTGAGTTCTGTTCCAGGAGAAGTCTCATTGGAACAAAGGTTATAAGCTCTATGGGTTAGTGTTTTATGACACCATATTGATGAGGGGGGTGATGGGGGAAAGTTTGTGAATGTATGCCTGTGTGAGTTTTTTTTTATTATTATTTGATTTTTATGGTGCAAAAATTGTCATACTGTGCCAGAACACAGGTCACAGCAGTATATATGGTAATTGGTTAGTAGAACAATCACAAACATCGATGCCTTTGGTGGGATTCAAACCCACAGCCTCTTGGCTGGAGATTAGATATGCTAACCATTCAGTCAACACCAGGCTGGCTGCCTGTGTAAGTGAGGTTTCCTCTCAGTTACAGAGACATTGTCTGAGAGTACAAAATGAGACTTGTAATATTTTATATTTATATTTCTTTATATTCTCTCCACAATGTTTTCTTTCTTTCTTTCTTTTTTTAACAGATTATGTTGTTATTATCTATTTAAGTTTCATAATATTGCTTCTCTTAAAAAATCTCTATCATGCACTACTGACATTCTTCCCTTGTTGTTTCTTATGACTTAGAACTGCTACATGCTGTCTCCTAAGTTTGCCATAATCACCAGAATTTGTAATTCTATATATGTACTGTACTTCTTCTTGGCTAAGAATTCTATGTTTAGCAACTGCCCAATGAAGACTGGATGGTCACTTTCCCCACATGAAGCTATTATTACCAAATCCAGCACTCTCAAACTCCTGGTCATCTCCATCACACATTTAGTGCTTGCTATTATCCTTTAGTAACTGTATAAATTCCATTTCCATCTTGCCATGGAAATGGAAGGCCTTTTATACCGTCAATCTATGTACCGATGGGTTAAAGTCCATGCTAACTGCTTAGCATGCACTCATTGTACTAATCTGTTGATGTGTGACATCCCTCCCTAGCCTATAATAGCAACCACCAATGCACCAGATAGCTTCAAAACTATCTCCCTTAGACCTAAAATCTTCCTTAACCTCTATTTTTGTTGGTGAAAATACTTCAGCTATCATCAATTAATACCTCTCTTCCTGTCACGATCTGATTATGCACACCTCTTATCATAGCATCTCCACTGGAAAATTTTAGTGTAGTGTGCAATCATCTGGGATTGGTCCTTGGGATTCGAATTTCTGATCAGGGTTGTAAACTTTTATATCACATTTCAGTATTTCATGTAATTTAGTTGAATTTCCACATTTTGGGTTTTCAATGATTTTTTCCTACCTCAAGTATTAATATGTATTCCTGATAGCACTCCTTCTGGATATTTTTGATGGCTGTTTTATAATTCTACTTCATTTAATAATTTTTACAAGTAATCAATCTGGACATCCAGAATTATTAACATTTATCACTATTGGTAATTAATATATAGGAAACTAACCTTTATTAAATTATCCAAAAATTTATGAATTTCAAATACATTAAGCAAGAAAATAATTGGGGTACTAATAGCAATATCTTCTATTGAGTCAGGATAACATTCTCAGATTTTAATACTTAACTACCATACGTCAATAGCTTTGAAATAACTATTTTAGTTATTCTGCTTTATTTTATGAAAGTGAGAAAAGCCATTAGATGGACATATGTTGATTTCAACATATGTTGACATATTGTTTATTTACTGAAATTTCATTGTCAATTGCATGGGTTACTTGATTTTTGTCTAAAATAATATAGTAAATGATCGCAAAAGCAGACAAAGGCGACAGAGTAGTCATCATAAACAAAACAGATTACCACAACAAAATAACAGCTACTTTAAATAACAAAAACACATACCAGAAAGTTCAAAATGACCCCACCCCCTGACCTCATAAAACAAATTACCAACACCCTATACGTTCTAAAAAATCAAAACAAGATAGACAAAATAACAACAAAAAACACAACACCCCACATACCAACATACCCCTTATATGTTTGGATAAATTAAAACCCACAAAGACGGTTACCCGGTATGCCCAATAGTCTCATACAAAAACACCACCTACTTACCACTACTTACCAAGTCAAAATCAATGATAAAAAACACAGACAACCTTTTCCAAAAAATATAAAACCTAACTCTATCTCACAAAGACATCCTCACTTCAATGGATGCAACTTTGCTATACACGTAGACGTCCCCAGAACATTAGACATCATACACACACACTACTCACAGAAGACGACACCCTAGGTTCATGGGTGTGGTCTTCTTCATTCTATGAGCAAAATTAACACTCAGCAATATCATAAACCTAATCAAACTAATAATCTCAGCAAACTTCTTTAAATTTAACAATTCCAAATTTTTGGATTCCCTATGTGCCAAAATATCAGTGGACAATTAGCTGAATTATTCCTATCACATATAGAATCACACCTACTCAGCCTGTCCCCCCCCCCCCCCCCCCCCACACACACCAGCATCACCTTTTATGGCCAATACGTGGACAATATTCTATGCATTGGAGAACCAACATGCATCACTATTTTACAAGCAGCTCTTAACAACTTCAGCAACAGACTAAAATTCATCGTAGAAACAGAACATCAAAAAATCTATCAATTTCCTAAACTTGGCTAATTAGAACAAACAACAAAATAGTCACAAAAATATTCCACAAACCCACACATATTGGAAATTATCTCCATTTTAACTCATACCATTCTTATTCTATTAAAAATCAGTCATCCTAGCACAGTTTATAAATGCTTACAAGTTTTCGAATACACACAATTATCTTAACACAGAAATAAAGAAAGTAACACAGATTTTTAAAAACCGAAATTACCCAACACAGCTAATAAATTACACCAACAAAACAATAAATTACAACAACCAAAACAAACTTCCCATCACAAAAAAACATCAAATTGCCATACATCCAGAACACACACAAAGCTACAAATACATTTTCAAACACACCGACTATAAATTGGTGTTCACTACAAACTAAAAACTGACAACACTTCCAAAACCTAAAAAATCTCACACACACACAAAGAAATACTAGAACACCACAACGTAGTTTACAAATTTCCTTGCCAACAAGATTGATGTCACCTATACAGGTTCTATGATCAGATCTTTGTGGGCAAGACTACAAGAACACTTCCATGACTGTAGCATTCCAATTACAGAACATTTAAACAATAAAAAACAAAACAACCAAAAGAAAAGCAGAATACAAAATACAGGAAAAACAGAAATATACTTGTGTCCATGTCCTTGAACATAAGCATATCCCACAAATCGACAAAGCCATAATCATAGATATACAGGAAAATGAAACAATGCTTAGAATATTGGAAACATAGCTATAAAATGGGACAAAAATTCAATAAATGTCCACCACCCCCTACATAATCTCTGAGAGTTGGAAACTCCAAAACATAAAAATTAGGTCATGACTCTGACCAATGGGAAAACACTGCTACACCAAAGACAAAACCACCAAGCTAGCATGACATAGCCTCCACTTCCCCCACGAGCTCCAAAGATGACACACTGCCGAAATGGCTCACACCCCATTACTCCTACCCCTGATCCTATCCCATCATATCCTTCTCCTGCCACAAAAATTTCTATCTTTCACCCCTCCCAAAAAATTCTCTGCCCAACCTAATTTAAAAAAAAACCAGGGTTTTTAAAAGTTTGCATACCTCTTGCCTCACCAATAATTCTCCCACATCTCTCTATCCCCACATTTTTGACCCCCCCCTTCTTTTCAGTCATACTTCAACAGCAGATGAATGTATATCGCCATACTCCAGATGCCGCTGAATAAGGAGACAACCAGCAACATCCTACAAAGGTATGTCCGAATTATCCTTCCTATATATTCTTCATGTATCTGTCTATAAAACATCAGTAATGCTCTAAAAATTGAGTAAAAAGCCAATAACATTATAAAAAGGGATACTCCTAAACAAAAATAGACTAAATAGCCATAAAAATAATAATATAGTCAACTTTTTTTTATATTTAGTTATGTAAACAATATATCATACTTCAATCTTCATCTTGCGATAACATCTTTGAGCAATGACTCGACGAACAAAAGCTTGAATCTTGATTATAGCCCAGTGTTTTTGCTGATATTCTCTTCTAATCAGGAATCCACGGCATCTTGCCTGAAAAATAAATAATATTAAACGAACATAAATAATACATACAAATGCATACAGAACATCTATGGTAGAACAAGCACTGGTTGTTTCACCATTTCACCCCCCATCATCTGATATCTCTCTCTCTCTCTTTTTTTTTTTTTTTTTTTTGAGAGAGAAAAACAAATGTCTTATTCTCGTATGTACTTTTCTTTTTTTTTTTTTTTTAGAGAAAGCACTTAAGACAATATGCATAAAGATAAGTTAATTATCAACTACTTTAGTAAAAATATTTTGATAGAACTAAAGTTTATTTCAATAAATTCCATTTATTCATTAGACTGCATGGCTCAGAAACCTCTTTCTGTAATATTTTCCACATCTCTCTATCCCCACATTTCTGATCCCCCCCACTTCTTATCAGTCATACTTCAACAGCATATGAATGTATATCGCCATACTCCGGATGGCGATATACATTCATAGACCCAAACTCTGGTCTTTAAGCTATTCAAATTACTGAATAGCTTAAAGACTAAGTTGTTTAAAATTATTGCTATCATCACATTTGTATTAAGAGAATAAATCATTTTGAAAGAACTGTTACCTGAAGTGCTACAATATGACCTCTAAGATGTTTAAATCGATGGGATAAGATTCTAGAACGGATCAAAGCCTGAAGACGCTGATATCCTGTCCGCATCTATGGGAAGAAAAATAAAAGCTTAAAAATAACAAAATCCTTTATAGTTCTGCAATATATTGAAGCAGTAGTGCACTCAGGATTTAATCTTGGGGGAGGAGCGAGTTGAGGAGACGATTTGAGAATACACACTATGCATCACATACAACCTATGATTGAGCATCTGCAATGATTGCTAATCCATAAGTAGTATAGAAAGAGAAGACATGACACAACATAAATAAAAAATAATAATAATTTTAATCAGGAAAAGATTTTTGGAAAATTTTCTGGTGTTTTTTAATCCGTTTTCTTTTCTTTTTTTTGGGGTGGGGGCCTCCCTGGGTGCACCAATGTATTGAAGCAAGAAAGTAACACACACACAGTAATATTTTAAGTCTTGTTATTGAAAAATCAAGTCCCCTCAAACAACTCGCCTATTCTTATAAATACACTGGTATCCAAAACCTAAGGATGAACACTATTTATGAACGCTATATCAGCTTGTGGCAATTTGTATAATTGACGATTTCAAGTAGAAAGTGGGTACACATTCAAATTTTTGAATTGTGTGCAAAGGGATCATGTGGTAGTGATCAAAAGGATAAAAGGCAAAAGGCAGTGCTAAGCCTCCAATTGTCCTGAAGGTCTGTGCAGAAGAACTGACTCCTATCCTATGCCATCTGTACGGACTCTCTTACTCCACTAGTATATCCCAAAGCCTGGAAATTGGCCTATATTCAACCCATTCCTAAAAAGGGTGACAAATTGCTGCCATCTAACTACCATCCTCTCACTCACCTCAGTTCTATATAAAGTGATTCAGAAAACATCAATTCTCAACTCTTACTCTACCTTGAAGGTACCCAGCTATTAAGTGACCACCAGTATGGATTCCGTCGATGCCGATCAACAGGTGACCTGCTCTCATATATCACCCACCTCTGGACAAATGCCACAGAAAAATTTGGCGAATCCCAAGTAGTTGCACTTGATATCTCTAAAACCTTTGACTGGGTCTGGCACAAAGGCTTACTAAGCAAACTTCCATCATTTGGACTGTCTCGGGACTTCTGTAGATGGATTGCCAGCTTTCTGTCTGGACACACACAGACAGAAAGCTGTCTACCATCACACACTATGTGTGATGGTAGACAGCTCCCTATCTCCTCACCATCCAACTAATGCTGAGGTCCCACAAGGTTCAGTTCTCTCACCGACCCTCTTCCTTCTGTATATCAATGACCTACTTCAGTTGACCTCCAGCCCAATACACAGTTTTGCAGATGACAGCACATTGCACTCCTCCCTTTCATTTGATAAACCTTACCCTACACAACTCACTTCAACCCACAACTTCCCTTAATTCGGAAGTCCAAGCCATCCTCCAATGGGGCTCAGATAACCTCGTCAACTTCAACACTAGTAAAACCCAGTTCTGTCTTATTTCCCACAAAAAAGAACCATTTTCTCCCAGTATTATTTTTGATAACACTCAAATTCCCAGACAAGATGAAATTTCTCTTATCGGAATTACCTTGACATCAGGCATTTCCTGGCATAAACACATCACAACCATTGCATTCTCAGCTTCCAAAAAACTAGGATTACTCTTTCGCTTAAGATTACTTCACCTCTAAACAGCTGTTAACCTTATACAAATCACAAATCTGC